>NW_027273872.1:28677500-28867500 GCF_046630095.1 Trachinotus anak
AAATACATTTTTGGCTGTAAGTCATGAATTCAGTCACAAATTATGACACAATTTAACACACATCTAACAAAATAAAATGAAGTGATGACATTTTATATCCAAAGGGTCAAAGGTCAACTTCACTGTGACATCATAATGCTCTGTAAAAACGCTTGGGAAGGAGAGACTGTCATCATATTTCCTGCAATTTGATTGGTTGGCAGAGGTAAACAACCAGGAGGGGGTGATTCTAGTTTAGAATCTCTAGTCTAGATGCTCATTACTTTTTTTCTTTCCTACTTCACTCGTCTCTTGTTCTGTTGTCTTCCAGGATGAGACCGTTACCATAGAAACAGTGGTCCCATTTGAGGTGTCCGTCAAGTTTGTCTCCACCAAGGTGAGTAGCTGAAACAAACTGCATAGCCAAGTTAGCTCTCTAATCCTACGTGTTTACTCCTCAGTATTTTTTAGATAGATAGATGACTTTATTCATCCCCGAAGGGAAATTAGGTTGTTACAGCAGTCTGGTGTATTAGAATACAAAAATGCAATAGAATGGAATACTGAGGTAGACAGAATAGAAATAAAAATACAGAATGGCAAGATATAAATACCATAAATAATAATATACTATGAATATGCATATGTAAATAGAAAGTGCAAAAAGAAGGATACAAATATAGCATGAATATATATAATAATATCAATACGGTTAGTGTTTAGCAGTGTCTGTTAGAGGAAACTGAAGGGAAGAAGCAGAATGAAGTGGACAGTGTTTAGATAGCTGTTGTATCACCACAGGCACTGGACGGTGGTGATGGTGTAGCAGCCATCCCATCCTTGGTTTGTGTGTGATTGCAGTTTGAACCTCTGGACCGTGTAGCAGTGGACATTCCCTTTCTGTTGATGACAGACATCTTTTCCTCGTCTCCCTGGCCTCTGGTGTTGGCCTCCTCCTCTCTGCAGCTCCTCACTATGACCAGCAACACACCACAGCTGCAGTCGCAGCTACAGGAAGGTACAGACCACTGTTGTCTTACAGCATATTTTACATTCAAAGTGAAGTGAAATGTAATAACCACTACTATAAGAACTGTGTGTGTGTGTGTGTTCAGTGGTTTTGCAGACAGGTGAGTGTGCCAGTGAGTGTTTCTGTCTCCGATGTCCACCACTGACCAACAGCAATAACACGGTGGCTACCGGACAGTACTTGATATCATGGAGGAGGTACACACACACACACACACACACACACACACACACACACACACACACACACACACACACATCTTTGTCTTACTATATTTGTGGGAACCCATCATTGACATAATGCATTCCCTAACCCTTACCATAGCATTAACCATCACAACTGAATGTCTACCCTCAGCCCAAACCCTCACCTAACCCTTATTGTAGCCACTTAAACTGTCCAGTGTTTTGGTCCCCACAGGTATAGCAGACCTCACAAAAGTAGTAAAACAGGCACGCACACACACTGTAAGATGATGTTGCAGAGTGTTGTGTGTGTTTGGACGAGATTTTAAACGGCATGGTATTGATTTAGATTCTGCTTATCACTGCTGGTTCTCACTGGTTTGCTGATCATTCCAAGATTACATAAAAAAAAGAAAGAGGTCAGATGTGTAGAGAACTGGGGTGCCTAGTCACTCACCTGGTAGAGCACATACCATCAAGGCTTTGTCCAAACCGCAGCGCCCCTGGTTTGACTGTGACCTCTGGCCCTTTGCTGCGTGTCCTCTTGTCTCTCTCTCCCTGTTTCTATCAGGATAAAAGCAAAGAAATGCTTAGATAACTAGAAATATCTATATTATTTTAAGCATTAACTGAGCATTCACATGGTAAATGGTATTTAATATTTACTTGTGTTTTCTAAATACATCTACTGATGTGCATTAAAAACATCTTACACAGTAGACCAAGGTCTATCTGGAGCAGCTCACCAAACTAACTGCTACTTGTTCTGGAGACACACACATCCTCTTCATTTGTCCTGTGTTGTACTGGTCCAGGACAATGTAACTGAAACAGTCAAAACAAGTCATTGTCAGCAGGGTTGTACTGAACTGCATTTTGAATTTGGTTCTGTAGACTTGAGTCCTGGTCTCCAGCCTTTAACTGTGTTGTACTTGTATTGGACAGGAAACCCTCCAGTGCAGACACTCCTCTCATACAGACCACAGTCACTCTACCTCATGTGATCCTGGAGTCTGTTCCTCTCTACATCCACGCTGGTCAGTCATTCAGTACACTTATCACATGTCTCATGTCCTGTAATAATGTCTTATGATATGTTTTTATTCTTTTCAGTAAATCGTGTCTTTATCATTTCACCCTAACCAGTGAGCTGTTTTGTGTGTGATCATGTGGCAGTAGATTTACCGTCCTTTGGTCGAGTCAGAGAGTCTCTTCCAGTCCGGTACCACATCGAGAACAGGACGGCTCTGGTGCAGGAGGTGGAGATGGCTGTTGAACCTTCTGATGCCTTCATGTTCTCTGGACTCAAACAGGTTCGGCTCTGTTCTCTTTGTCTCAGTAGATCACGTATAGCTACCTGGGAAAACAAAAGCACTGTCCTCTTTCTGTTTTGGTTGTGCAATGGTAAAACATGTTTATCATTGTGGGTTTGGGACTTAAGGTTTTATAACCTTTGCTTCCTGTTTGTAAACAGAACAGTAATGTTGGATCAGATCTGATGAAAACAGATGAGGAATTTCAGGCTTTGAATCACCATTGAGCTTGGGCCTATTTTCTGCCATATGTGATACGTTTCATTATATCAGGGGGACAAGGATATATATATATATAATGTTTTATATCATAATATTTGAGTTGGGCTGTATCGAGATATTAAAGGTTGAATATGGCCTGAGACTGATGTGTTTATACTGACACGTGAACTTTAACTGTAACTTTAGGGTTTGTTCCTAAGCGGACTAAGCGGGAACGCTGTGAGTCCATGAGAATGGACTTAGGCAGCTCACCCCTCAGGCAGTCTCAGCCCAAGGGGTGTGGGTTCTAACCAGAGTTTGATTCATAGCTTTCACATCAGACTTTAAGAGCCCAACCTAACGTTTAAAGATCTAGACCCAGAGTCCACTTTCACTGACTAAGGTTGTCGTGATTTATGGCGTGCCTGGAGACCAGAGACTAGTCAGAGGTTTGCAGTTTGACATTCATACTGTTACTGTTTAACTGGCTCAATCCAATTCAATTCAATTCAATTTTATTTGTATAGCGCCAAATCATAATATACATTATCTCAAGGCACTTTACAGGGCAAGGTCAAGACCTTACTTTGTTACAGAGAAAAACCCAACAGTTCCCACAAAGAGCAAGCACTTGGCGACAGGGGGGAGGAAAAACTCCCTTTTAACAGGAAGAAACCTTCAACAGAACCGGGCTCAGGGTGGGCGGCCGTCTGCCTCGACCGGTTGGGTTTAGGAGGAGATAAAAAAAGGGGGGGGAGGGGGGAGGAGAGAGGAGAAAAGAGAGAGAGAACCAACCATTATATTCACCCTGTACAAAGTACGGAGGGAAAGTATAGTTAAGACAAGAAGATGCATTTACACTGTGTGTGTGTGTGTGTGTTTTTGTGTGTTTGTTTGTTTGTGTATGTGTGTGCGTGCGTGTGTGCAGGTGCGTCTCCGTATCCTCCCTGGCTCAGAGCAGCAGATGGTGTATAACTACTACCCTCTGATGGCTGGTTACCAAACACTGCCCCAGCTCAACATCAGCCTGCCCCGCTGCCCGACCACCAACATACACACACTGAGGCGCTTCCTGCCTCAGCGCATCTTTGTCAAGGTAGTGCACACACCTCTGAGTTAGTGCACACCTCAGTCATTGTTCTATGGATGTGAGGATATTCAGAGCTTGTTTGTTTGTCCTCAGCCTCAGGGTCGACAGCTGGACGACGCCTCCATCGCTGCAGCTTGAGGAGAACAAACTGTTGACTGTAAATATGAGAACACAGCAGCGTTGTGTAAGTTGTTCTAGATGTATGATTCCTCACAGATGACAATATTAACACTATTTGTTTTACATTGTTCTGTAAAAACACATGTTGAAACCGTGTGTGGACCATCAGTGGTTTCCAGTGTTTGTGTTCAGAGTGACTGAGAGTGAACCGACATGTAACAGTGAAAATCTGGTATGAATCGTGTGTGAACTGTGGGTCGAGTGTAATACATTAAAAGTGAATGTGTTGAAGGCTGAATTAAACTGAAATGACAGAAACTGTCCGTGTACGGATTGCATTTATTATGCAAATTTAAAAGTGTTTCAGTGTGTAGTGTGTTAACATCGCAAACATGGCATCACACCACACAAGCTACTCACTGCTGCAAAAGTCCAAATGAAGGTCGACAAACACAACACATCATCAGCCACGTTACATTACAGCTGTATAATGTAACATGTGCAGGGTGCAGTTTATTAGCTGTGCATCATTTTGCGTGAAGTCAGTATGTTTTTGTTTAATGTTTAATTTGATTGTAAAAATGTGAATATTTTAGGAGGGTTTTCAAGTGAAACGTTACAAAACATAAATGTAGTCCTCAGAGGGAGTATGTGTTCCCTGCAGTTTGTTGTGTCAACATGTCCACTATTAAAAGGGAACCAAATGTACACGGGCTGCTCCATCCAGACGAGACACCACCATGCAGGCCTGCAGACTTTGCCAAAATCCGACTACATCGATAAATTCATCTATGAGACAATATGTCTCAAATCAAATGGAAGCAATATGCCGCAGATGAGGACTGTTCTTGGACATTTTGGTGGGATATTCCTGGTTTTCCTGCCAGTCACACTGTGAGACCACAATGATGCAGGCATGTAAACTGTGATCAACTTCCAACGATCTTTCCAGCTTTTTATCCATACTCTTCTACTGATCATCTATTTTTCATGTTGAGTTTCATCAGCCGCTTTACTGTAGTTGTTGACCAGAATGAACAGCTGTACATCAGTTTCCATATTTAAACTACAACAAATCTACTGATCTTCTTTCACCAGATGAACCTCAGATATAGGTATCATCTACACAGAACACATGAATGAGGTTTTAGATGAAGGTAAGGGCTACCCAAAGGTAAACAACTTATTTAGTGAGCAGAGTGAGTCCAGGTAGATAATCTCAGAAATTACATCATGGAAAAACAGGAGTTATCAGTCACTCATTACACTGACTGGATGCAGTGTGGAATCATGAAGGGTGAGTGGAGAAGAAGTACCCTGATCCTTAAGTAAAAATACTCAATTACAAGAATAAAAAGTAAAAGCAGCCAACATTAGTATTAGCAACAAAGTGTAGTTTAAGTATTAAAGTAAAAGTCCTGGTTTGGTCCCACGTACTGACAGATGATCAAACATGACGTCATTAGATGATTAATTCTGAAGTATAGCTGTGTGAGAAGTTTAGAGGGAAAAGTCACAGCTTGGTGGAGCTGTTAACAACTGTCATACTGTGACACGCTGCTTTTAGTAAGACGTCAGACAAGTTTAAACCCACTGGTTTAATCTTTAGCAGTGTGTTGTATTATAAAAGCTTGTGTAAAATCTTCGTCTGAAAATAATTAGTACCTAAAGCTGTCAGATGAATGTAGAGGAGTAGAAAGTTCAATATTCCCTCTGAACTGTAGGAGTGGAATAACGTGGCATAAAATGGAAATACTCAAAGTACAAGTACCTCAAAATTCTACCTAACTACAGTACTTGAGTAAATGTTTTTAGTTACTTTCCACCACTGTCGTAACTGAGACACAGAATTAATATGACATAGTCATATCTTTGTTTCACTGAGACAGAAAGAGGCAGAATGTAAATCATTGCAGACAGAAAAGGAACCGGTCCACAAGACCCAACCAAACAAATGCATGAACTCAGCTGCTGATATCTGTTCTTGGGAGATATTACATTAAACATAGTATTACTTGTATTCGTTTCTCTTTCCGCCGATTTCTTTGGTATAATAAACTATTTTATTTGAAGTCATTAGCAGCGACTTTAAAACTGAACCTTTATTATCACTGATTTTTTTTATGTGTGGCAGTCGCAGGTTTGTGGAGGAGCATCTATTACTAAGTAAAGCTGTTTACCATCCATCACAGTAGATGGAGCTATTGTAACATTTTGTACGTGATTGTTGATCCATCCACCCCACCCCCTCTAAATGAACCACACCCACCTGTGTCTCTTCACTAAACGATTAGAAAAAAAGACATATATGAAACAAAGACATATATACATAAATATGTCTATATGTTTATCAGCCTGTAATTACGAAAGACACTGACGCTTCGCTGACCAATCAGGCACTAGTCTCGTTCGGGCAATCTCGTATCGCGATAGTTCATTGAAACTGTTCAAACCGAACTGGCGGTTAGTAGTTTTGACGGAGGACTGTTCACTGACAAGGTAAACATGTTCATTTAGTTGTTATTTCCATTTTGTAGCGTTTGTAATTGTCAGTACCTGGTGTTTATTGTTACTTCTACCTCACTTGAAGGAAAATTAAACCATTAACGTAAAAAAGAAGCTGGGAAAATAGCTGAAGCGCCGTTACTGTCAACGGTGTTTAGCTAGTTATTGAACCGTCTGTTTATTCACTGTATATCAGGCAGCTGGTGAAAACAAACAGATCTGTTAGCTGTTCACTGATCCACGTCTCCAGTGGCTGTAGGTTAAACAGACTTTTCCACATTTTCTTTTACCGCAGAGAGTTATCCATTCACCTGTGGTTTGTAAGTTTATGGTGTTCACCAACAACAGTATATGTAACATCACAGCAGCAGATGTGAGGAGGATTCAGAGGTGAACAGTGTGTTGTTAATGTGTCTTTCAGGTGATAATATGAGACACATGAGGTTCAACACTTTACATTGAAGGCTGTGACATGTTTCAGTGGTGCAGACCGGCAGATAAACTGCTGCTGAGATGGCATTAGTGTGAGAGATTATATCTGCAAAAGTGAGAAGAAACAGTGTGCTTTAATTAACCCAGTTAAAAGGGATTATAAATATATTCAGGGATAATTAGGAAATTAAGTTATTTGCTCCACATCTTTTCTTTTTTCTTTCTACAGTCTGTTGAAATTAGTAGTAAATGCAGGTTAGAAAGTCTGATAATCTTGTGACTGTGTAATCCTCCTGAGCAGCTGACTGTCAGAATAAGAGCCCAACCAAAACAGGGTTTTTAACACCAATGCTGATTTAATATTTGAGGGTTAAAAATTATGATAACGACAGATTGCCAATTTGTTTTTTAAGAGAGACAACCTGTCTGCCTTCACATTGTCCTCTTAATGAAGCTGGTGGATGTCCAGGCTGTAAGGCCTCAGTGATACTCCCTTGCAGACAGACACCAAAGATGTGTAGTTGTTCTTATTGTTCCCTTTTTTTAGTTTGTTGTAGTGGCGGTGGACCAGACCTCAAATTGGTGGGTACAGTTATTCAAGGGATATCACACAAACAGAAGTGTGCAGCAAACACTCATTTAACATATGGGAAATAATTAAGAGTTAGGTTTTGCAGTTAGGGTTTATATTAGTCTTAAATTTTCTGGTATTACATTGAAAATTGAATAAGTAGCAGCCCCATAATCTGGTAACACTGATCAGAGTATCCCACCAGCAGGATAACCCACCCACTACTGCACATTTATAAAATAATGTCTAACCTGTGCAGGGTTTCCTCGAGGTAAACTGCTCCAACACTGATATTGTGTCATTACTTTCAGATGTTCAGGGTTGACGTCTGTCAGTCTTTGGTTTTAGGAGGATTTATAACACGTATTAGAAGCTTTTATTGCACTTAACATAATGAGTTGTTGACCTGCTCTGGTGAGACAGGAAGCAAAGGAGAGGAGACAAACGTAAATGACAGCTAAACACAGGAGACTCTCGCACTGAAACAAGTGCACATAAATTAGCTAAATTACTTGAATCAAATTTTATTCATTTTTTTCCAAATATGCAGACATTGAGCAACCTGTGTATCTTGCGTTGTGTCCATTTTGAAAGACCTGGACTTGAACAGCATACAATTTCACTAATGAGCAGTATGAAGCTGTTACACCTGGGCCGCTGTGTTGAAGATGTAGGGAGGCATATGCTAGGCTGCAGTCAGATGGTGCTTGAAGAATGACACATACCTTCTTCCTCTTCTGTCCAGATGGCAGCAGAGGAGGAGATTGAGCTGCTCAGGAGCCAGCTGAGGGAGAGGGAGGAGCAGGTCCATCAGGCTGCTCAGGCTGGTCTTGACCTCCTCAACCAGCAGATGGAACTGCAGAACAGACTGGAGGAGCAGAGAGTAGAGATGACTAATGCACTTGAGGTATGCCACTGCACTTTGAACCTAAATGACAAATCTCACACATTTTCTCTCTGATCTCCAGTGGTTAAAACCCACACAGTTTTCTGTTTCCAGGTTTTGAGATTCTCACTTAAGATAATTCTGCCCCAACTCAGATGTCAGCAGTTTTTATAGCAACTATTTCTTTAGGATAAAACGGTTAATGGTGAGGCCCTTGGGTTGTCCACACAGACTTCTGTTTTTAATCTTCTGTCTTTAATCTTCTCCACCTGTCCTTGTGTGATGTGTGCATCACAGGCCCTGGAGCAGGACAAGTACTCCCTGCAGAAGGAAGTGGAGCTGAAGACTCGGTTGCTGGAGTCACTGCAGTCAGACTATGACTGTGTAAAGATCCAGCAGAAACAGCAGCTTCAGGAACAAAAGGAACATCTGGAGAGGAGCCACAGCATGGCATTCAGTGAGCTCCACAACAAGGTACACCAGGACCTGACAGGTGTAAAACACAGGAGTCTTTTTTCAGGGCTCGGACACCACAGAATAAAGCAGAACTGTCATTAATGTGCTTCTCCTACATCATAAGTCAGAATGCTGTGAAAAAGGCCTGGGACTTCCTCTACCTCCACTGTAATGTAGCAGTGTAGATGATGTCTCTCAGTGTTACACTAATTTATTTGTGGTGATCCTCAGCACTGACCATCACATATGGATTTCTATTTTATTGAATTTCATATTGGTGGAATCTTATTTCATTGTAGGAGCCCCCACCCCCTCACCAGCCTCCTTTCTTCTACAGTTCCCATAATACTTTTGGAGCTGTAGAAAGGAAAAGTGCTGTTGCAATGAGTCAACTTCAGCCCTGTTTTTTTTTTAACCTTTAACAGCAGCTGTGATCAGCTGTGATCAGCTCCTGTCTGCAGTGTATCATGATGTACAGTCACTGTATCACTGTGATATTGAATAAAACTAAAACCTTGTGATTGTCAGGCAGGTTCTAAAGTTATTATCATATGAACTTAAGGTGGTTTAGTAATATGTGAAGTCTCTCCCTGAACCCCCTTCAACTCTCCTATGCCTTGAAAACAGGCTCAGTAATATGCTGCTTTTGACAATAAAGCTGACTTTGACTTGACTTTTGACTTTTCAGTTTCACATCCAACAGACGTGCAGTGAAAAGCGTCTGTGTGCTGCCGTCCTCGCTCTCTGTGGCTGAGTGAATGTTAACGTGGCAGTGCTCTGTTCAGGATGTGGATTTTACTGTGGGGGAACTTACTAAAGCTCAGTGTGGTCTGATCATGTAAACACACCTGTCTCCTACTGTCCACCACAGTGAACTATAGGTAAACTTTATACTGTGGTTATCTGTGACAGGACTAACATTAACTCATTAACTCCTCAAACAAAGCTGATGTTTCTCAGTGTCTGCTGATGTGCACACAGGCAGCTGTTTGCTAACATGTTAGCTTTAACAACTTTATAAGGTGATAAAACATAAGTGTTGTTCTCTTCCCTCTAGTTACCAGATTAATAACTTATCCATGAAGTGTCATGTTATTTCAAGAACATTCACTGCAGTGTCTCTGCTCTTTCATATGTTTGCAGCTCATTCAGACAGAAGGATCATGGTGCCCAAACTGTAGCTGTCTCATCTCTGTAGAAAAGATGCTGAGATTCATATGGAAAATGAAAGAGTTTGAATTCATTGTGTAGTAAACTTCTTCCCTCTGAAAGTGCAGATTGTATTTCTGTGTCCTCCTCTAAAAGATATTTATGAGCAGTATAGAGATAGAAACATGTGGTCTGCACTAACCGCTGATGTGCTTGTTCTCAGATGCTGAGGCTGCAGTCGGCTCTGGACGAGTCTCAGCTCAGTGAGAAGCAGCTGAAACACAAACTGGAGGTGCAGACGGAGACTCTGAATAACAAAATGGAGGAGCTGCAAACTCTGAACGAACACACCCAGAGGTCCATGACGTCTGAGGTGATGGAGGTGCAGATGAAGATCATGGAGCTGGAGACCATTAAGGTGAGGGACCTGACCTAATCTCCTGCTGCTGCTTCACATGTGCTGTTCTCCCTCAGGTGGAGCTGCAGCAGTAGATAAGGTGACCTTCTCTGTGTGGCAGGTGGAGTTGGAGCAGACTCTGCAGGAATCTCAGTACAGAGAGCAGCAGCTGGAGCTGACCAACAGCAGACTGCAGCGTCACCTGGAGCGAATCACAGAGGAGAAGGAGGATCGAGAGAAAGAGGCTGTTTCCTGGTTCAATGCTTTAGAAGTAAATAAAGATCAATTTAAATACAAGTGTAGAGTTAAGAGATAAATACATCCAGATGTTCATTCACCTTTGGTCTGTGTGTTATAATATTCTGTTGTTATCATGGTTTATTAATACAGACCGATGATTGACAGTTCTGTTTTAAGATGGATTGAATCTGCCAGTGGTTCATGTTTGAACTTTTTTACCCGGTGATCACTTTATTAGGAACACCACACTAACACTGGGTGGTTCCTCACTTCTTCATGTCGTGGATCCTCCAGATGTGGACTCTGCTTCATGTTGACACGACTGCATCACATCATTTCTGCAGATTTATCAGCTGCACATTCATGATGCACATGAAGATGGACAGCACTGTGTGTCTGACCCTTGTGTGTATGTGTCTCATTATGTTTGTGCGCGCTCATATGTCTTTGCGTTTCTCTGTCGTGGAACAGAAATCACGTGAAGTGAACCGGGACCTCCAGATCCAGTTGGACCAGGTTCTACAGCAGGCTCAGGATCCCAACAGTAAAGGGAACTCCCTGTTTGCTGAGGTGAGAACCAAGAGAATGCCGTCCTGCCCCAAAATGTTTGGCATACAAGGTAAAGGGGTCAAAATGAAATGCAGAAACGTAACCCTGTAGAAACCAGTGTGCATGTGTTTCCTGTTTGTGTTTCAGCTGGAGGATAAGCGTGCTGAGATGGAGAGACAGCTGATCAGTATGAAAGTCCAGTATCAGTCCCTGCAGAAACAACATGCCTTCAGCAAACAGCAGCTGCAGCGCATGAAGGTCACAGAAGGCAACTGGATAAATATAAACATGTACTGTGTTTATAACCTGTTTCTAACTGACTGTTGAATGCCACTGGTTCAGGTTCAGATAGCCACTCTGATGCAGCTCCAGGGGTCCCGGGCTGATCCTGCTCAGCTGGAGAGACTCCAGTCCATGCTCTCTGAGAAGAACGGAGAGATCCAGAGTCTTATGAGTAAACTACAGAGACTGGAGAAGGTGGAGGTGAGCGCTACTTCACCTGCAGGTTTTATATATTAACAGGAAAGAAAAAAATAAAGAAGTCCAAATCAAAAGGACATAAGATGTACAAAAAAGTTAACAGAGAATTAAAGGTGGTGTAAGTGATTCTGATGACACACAGATCCAATGAATGACAGACCTCGTGGTCTGCTGGCTTTCTGCTCTGTGTCTGCTGAAACAAACATCTGGTGTTCATGCACAGTCCTGACTCTGTAAATGAGAAATTAACAAACTGGCTTGAACCAAGTAACACAACCCTACTTCAGCCAATCAGCAACATGCTCAGGACAAGGGAAAGAAGAGGAGGGAGATGGGGAAGATGCAGCAGTGGGAGCAAGAGAGTTAATCTGGCACAGTTTAACAGATAGTGCCAATTTAAGGATTACCAGGAGAAGGAGCAGTCTGCCCTCCTGTCACCACCAGACTGTGTGGAGTTCTGAATGAGATTGATTGGGACTGCAGACAAGAGATGTAGAGATGTTAAGGCGACTGCATGGAAGGAACGCCTGCTGGCGGTGGTGTGATGGCGCTGTATACTTCACAGCAGAACAGACTGATGGGGATGCTGATGGTTCGCTGTGGAAACGGAGCCCATTCATAAGCTTAAATTCCCTTAGCTGTTCCCACAGAGCACCCACAACCTCTTCTTGCTGCTCAACATCTTATTAGCAGGGCTAATGCTAATGCTTGTTTCTAAGCACTGGAAAGATACATCCGTGTGGGAACGATAAACACACAGCAGGAGCTCCCCGCTGCATAGTGGTGTGTCCTGTTGCAATTTGGAAAACTCTGAAAGCTGCATTAGATGCTCTGGTTCCACCACTGTGTTGTTACCTTGGCAATGCCTGTCTATGCATTTGGGGGCGGAGCTTCTGAAGGAGCACTGAAGGGAGGGGTGTATAAATATCAACAGTGTTCTTCAGAATCACCTACTGCACTTTTAACTCATGGAGACGTTTCTTCTTATCAACAACTAATGTAGTAAGATTCTGAGATACTGTCAGAGAGAAGGTAACAAATGATGATAAAGATTATCATCACACTGTGGCACACCTGACAACTTAAAAGTGTGTCTGTGTCTGTGTCTAGATGATATTGAAGTCTCAGCCAGCTAATCCAATTCCAGCAGAGAGCTGTGATGGACAAGATGAAACCTACTACACTGACCTGCTCAAGATGAAGCTCAACAACACTGTGTGAGTGAGACTCATCACACACTGCTTGGTTTTCTCATCTCTGTCATGTAGCAGACAAAACACTGGAAGCTTCTCAGACTGTTTTAGTCTGGTAATATGAGTTTTACTGTCACAGACACAGAGAGGTGACATCAAACCACCCTGACACAAAACTAACTGGAGTGAACCTGTGAAAGAGAGCCAGCTGTTTTTCTCATCAGACAAACTAATCAGAGGACAGATTCACTCTGTCAGTCACATGGTTCTTTATCCTCATGAGTGATGCTTCACTGATCAGTGTCTGCTGTAGCTTAGCAACAAAAATTAATTACTGATTTGTGAAGAGTTAAAATGATTGATTGGATACAGAAACACTGGCAGCTCAAATGGGCCTGTCTTTGATTTATGGGCTTTTTAGTTCACTGAGATTCTGTGTCTGTGTGCGTGCGTGTGTGCGTGCGTGCGTGCGTGCGTGCGTGTGTCCGTCCTCAGTAAGGATGCAGAGCGTCTAGGAGATGAGCTTTCCCTGCAGAGGATGAAGTCCTTGTCAGAGAGTCAGAGAGCTCTGGAACTGGAGAGGAAACTCTTCACATCTGAACGGCTGCTCAAACAGGTGAAGGCTCAGACAGTCAGTGTCCTCCTGAAGTACTGCATCTGTTAGTTTAAACACTGTTTAAAATACTGCATCTGTTGGTTTAAATCGTGTTAAAAATATTGCATCTGTTGGTTTAAACACTGTTAAAAATACTGCATCTGTTGGTCCAGTACAGATGCAGCTGAAAGCAGAGCCTTCGGCACTGTCCCATCCACAGGATGTTGACTATGGAGGAAGTGAAGCTTCTTGTGATTGATTATTGATTGTGTCAGAAGAAATGATACATATTTTCTATTCATATTCTAACTGTTAATAACAAACACTGCTGTCCATATGCAAAGAGGAAACTCCTCCTCCTCCTCCTCCACCCCCGACAGCTGCCACTCGGGAGAGCTGCTTTACTGTGATGTTTGTCAAACTGTTTCTTTGTGTGTTTCTGCTGCAGGCTCAGAGTGACAAGATCAAACTACAGCTACGAGTAGAGGAGCTTCAACACAAATATGAACCCAGAGGTCAGTAGAACAACACCAGACCCACATGTGCGCGTTGGCAGATGTCTCAGGTGGGGGGGGGGGGGGGGGGGGCAGAAACCTGTGACTTGTTGGATGAACGTTTAAAATGTTAAAGTTAGACTGTGATGTATTTTTATCTTTAGACGCAAAAAAGAATCTGATCCAGAAGAGAAAGAAAGAGAAACTTCCTGTTGACATCACACCCTCCCCTGAGGACATCGCCCCAAACAAGGGTGAGCAGGCTGTTACCATGGAGATGGATGTCACACATAATCAGACTGCAGACCCCGAGGCTGACATCTGTTCTACAGCTGAGGCACTAAGCTCCACACAAGGTGTGTGCAGCATCAAAACTTTAATACAAGTCACATTACAACATGAACACAACAACAAGAGCAAAGTAAAGAGCTTGGTTCACTGATGTTCACAGGTTCAGAGCCGACTGAGCCTCGGGGGGCAAAGTGTGTGAGGATCAGTGGAGATGAGCCTGTTGTGATTCCCAACCCCAGGTGAGTGTGTGTGAAGATCTCACTGTAGTTTGTGTTACCTGTCTACGGCCGAGTTCACTGTCGGGCTGATTTCACAGTCCACTCCTCTTCAGTCTGAGACACCTTCAGTACAGAGGTGTGTCTGAACTCATGATGACTCTGTGATATAGCTGCTGCACTGACACTGTTCATTTTATCAACACAAACTCTGAGGAAATGTTCAATATCATCAACACAAATGAACAGTTGTCAATAAATATATGATTAAAAGTATATTACAGTTATTACAGTATATTACAATAAAGAACCATCATGTGTTTCTCTTTGTCATGTTCCCTCCTGGATGTTATGGTAGAACTGGTCTGTACTAAACCAGGAACTGAGGTCATCAAGGTAACTTCAGGTTCAACTATGGGTTTCAGTCCTATGACGGTCGTTCACTTGTTACAAGGGTAAATTACCATGGTAACTGATGCTAAACTCTTAACCTGCTCCAGAACAGATCAAAACCTGTCAACAGCCAAACTACTGACCAATCGAATACCTGGAAAACCTTTTTTCTTTCTGCACGACGTCTTCATAATAGTTTGAGACCAGGTGATCAGGACTGCCGAGGTTAGGTTCAGTGTAGCCAGATAACAGAAAGATATCCTGGATGTGATGATGTACAGACCTCAGGACACCTGATAGACCTGCAATTTGACAAATACTAAAAATACATGACTTGATAACAACGGTTTCTGTTGACTAAATATGAACTAAAACTCAAACCAATCAGATCATTACAGTGAAGCTGACTCTAAGATTGAACTGATATAAGATCAGGAGGCAGAATTGAGGAACAATATCGAGTAATATTGGATGATATTTCTGTGTTTTCCCCTGAAGCTCTCCTGTGACTGACTGTAAAGAGAAGGAGATGGAGAACCAGGGGGAGAACAAACGAGAGGAGAGAGTGAAGAAACCAAGAGCAGTGGAGATGATCCATGTCAGCTCTAACAGCAGTATGGAGAACCAGTGTGCTCAACAGTAGGCCTCATCCAGAACACAGTATGTGTTCTATATGTCTTTTATGTTTATGTGCTGTTATAACCCCTGATCATCTTTATTTTCATTCACAGATTTAGATTTTACCGTTGACTTGTACTTTTCTCTGATGATTTCACTGTATTATTAAATCATACAGTATTAAAACATTTGCACTTTGTGTCCAGTTTTTAAAACAAATGAGTGTGTTTATTTATATACTCTGTTACCGTGGCATCAATATATTAATCTCTAATGCTTTATTGTAAAAATAAGTAGTGAAGTAGTGCCTCATTCTCGTGAAGGAACACCTTGAGGACATTTCTTCAAACATAAAAGTTCATTTGGACTTGGGTGAAGTTGGTGCTGACAGCAGGTCTCTTCTGCACTGATGCTTCAGTGATGTCACTTTGGATGAAAGCTTCTGACAGATGAGTGAATGTTACGTAATGATTGGAGTTTGGAGGTCAAAGGTCACTGTGACTATAACTCAAGAAATCATACAGTAATTATGACAATATAACACAAATGTCTAACAGGATACATTTTAGTTATTGTCCTTGGTGACTTTAACAAAGGTGACCTCAGCCACGAACTGCCCAAATACAGACAGTTTGTTAACTGCCCGACCAGAGAGGGGAACACTCTGGACCACTGTTACACCACAATCAGTGGTGCTTATCACGCCGTCCCCCGGGCTGCACTGGGCCACTCTGACCATGTCATGGTCCACCTGATTCCCACATACAGGCAGAAACTAAAACTGTGTAAACCTGCTGTGAAGACATCGAAGCAGTGGAGCAGTGAAGCCATAGAGGATCTGCGGGCATGTTTGGACCGCACTGACTGGGAGGTGTTCAGGACTGCTTCCAACAGTCTGGATGAGTTCACAGAGGCTGTGACGTCATACATCAGCTTCTGTGAGGACTGCTGTATCCCATCATGCACCAGGGTGAGTTATAACAATGACAAACCCTGGTTCACAGCTAAGCTCAGTCAGCTCAGGAGGCAAAAGGAGGAAGCTTTCAGGAGTGGGGACAGGGACAGGTTTAAAGAGTCCAAGTACAGGTTTAGCAAGGCGGTGAGAGAAGCTAAATGTCTGTACTCTGAGAACCTTCAGCTCCAGTTCTCAGCCAATGACTCTGCTTCTGTCTGGAAAGGGCTCAGAAAGATCACAAACTACAAACCTAAACCCCCCCACTCCACTAACGACTTCCGTCTGGCCAACGATCTGAATGAGTTCTACTGCCGCTTTGAAAGACAGTGGGACAAGCCCCCCTCCTCCCCTACCAAAGGAACCTCTCTCTCTATCCTGGAGAGAGATGTCAACAGGCTTTTTAAGAAGCAGAACCCCCGCAAAGCAGCCGGTCCTGACTCTGTCTCTCCATCATCCCTGAAGCACTGTGCTGATCAGCTGTCTCCAGTGTTCACGGACATCTTCAACACCTCACTGGAGACCTGCCACGTGCCAGCCTGCTTCAAATCCTCCACCATCATCCCTGTCCCCAAAAAACCAAGGCCCACAGGACTAAATGACTATAGACCCATTGCCCTGACCTCTGTGGTCATGAAATCATTTGAGCGCCTTGTCCTGTCCCACCTCAAATCCATCACTGACCCACTCCTGGACCCCCTGCAGTTCGCCTACAGAGCCAACAGGTCTGTAGATGACGCCATCAACATGGCTCTCCACTTCATCCTCCAGCACCTGGACTCCTCAGGGACCTATGCCAGGATCCTGTTTGTGGACTTCAGCTCTGCCTTCAACACCATCATCCCGGCTCTGCTGCAGGACAAGCTCTCCCAGCTGAGCGTGCCTGACTCCACCTGCAGGTGGATCACCGACTTCCTGTCTGACAGGAGGCAGCACGTGAAGCTAGGAAAGCACGTGTCTGACTCCCAGACCATCAGCACTGGATCCCCGCAAGGCTGCGTTCTTTCTCCTCTGCTCTTCTCCCTGTACCCCAACACCTGCACCTCCACCCATCAGTCTGTCAAGCTCCTGAAGTTTGCAGACGACACCACTCTCATTGGACTCATCTCTGATGGCGATGAGTCTGCCTACAGGTGGGAGACTGAGCGTCTGGTGACCTGGTGCAGGCAGAACAACCTAGAGCTAAACGCTCTGAAGACAGTGGAAATGATAGTGGACTTCAGGAAGAGCCCAGCCCCACCCACCCCCATCTCCCTGTGTGACTCCCCCGTGGCTACCGTGGAGCATTTCCGCTTCTTGGGAACCACCATCACACAGGATCTCAAATGGGAGCTAAACATCAGCTCCCTCATCAAAAAAGCTCAGCAGAGGATGTATTTCCTGAGGCAATTGAAGAAGTTCAACCTGCCAAGGACTATGATGGTGAACTTCTACACCTCCATCATTGAGTCCATCCTCACCTCCTCCATCACCATCTGGTACGCTGCTGCCACGGAGAGGGACAATAACAGACTGCAGCGTATCATCCACTCTGCTGAGAGGGTGATTGGCTGCAATCTTCCGTCCCTCCAGGACCTGTACGCCTCAAGGACTCTGAGGCGTGCAGGGAAGATTGTAGCTGACTCCTCCCACCCTGGACACAAACTCTTTGAGTCACTCCCCTCTGGCAGGAGGCTGCGGTCCTTCAGGACCAAAACCTCTCGCCACAAAAATAGCTTCTTCCTGGTGAGTCACATAACATGCACTTCCTGTGGCGGGTCTGGGGGTACGTGTTTTACGGAAAGTTAAATAAACGTTGGAGCTAATGAGCTCATGAAAGACAATAAGAGTCTCATCATTTTTAAAGATGAACAAGACATGGTACCAGGAGTAAAAGGCAGGCAAGCATCATTTTTCACTCGAGATGGAGACTTTGAGGCCACCGGAGGGACTGAAACTGGCGGGGTTTCAAGCAGCAGTCTGAGCTGTACATGGCTGCCTTTGGACCGGACTCAAAACCCGACGCCAGGAAGGTCGCGCTGCTGCTCACAGTAGCGGCTCCTGAGGCCACTGAAGTCTGCAATGCGTTCGAGTCTGCAGCGCCTGAAGACAGAGGTAAATACGACGTGGTGATGGAGAAGCTCCAGGCACATTGCTCGCCAAGAAAAAACACAGTATATGAGAGATAGGTGTTCCGGTCGAGGATGCAACAGCCTGAAGAGACTTTGGATTGCTTTGTGACTGATTTAAAACTAAAGGCGCAATCATGTGATTTCGGGGATCTGAAAGACTCCATGATCCGGGATCACATCGTGTACGGGATCTATGATGAGCGGACCAGGGAGCGGCTGCTCCGGGAGGAGGCGGAGAGACGGTGCCAACAGCACGCAGACATCCAGAGAGACGGGCCTCACTGCCGGACATGGGAATGTAAAGGTAGCGGTGGTTAAAAACAAAATGAAAAGATTCACGCCACAAAAGAAAAGCACAGAAGATGCGAGCTGCTCCTGCAGGCGCTGTGGTGGCAGGCAGCAGCCCCGCAGTGTCCTGCGTGTGGCAGGAAGGGTTCAAAATGCAATGGAAAAAATCTGTCTTTCTAAAGGCAAGCCCAAATCAGTGCGGTTAGTGGAAGAGACTGAGCTGAGTGAGACTTTCTTTGTCCGGATGGTGTCATGTGATAATACACAAACAGCAGGAGGACACAGAGGAAAATGACAAGTGCTCAGAAAAAGGAGACACGTGGCTTGTGTCACTTCAGATAAATGGAGCTATAGTAGCACTAAGGATTGACACAGGTGCACAAGCAAACCTGATCAGCATGACAGAAATCAGTGCTATGAAAGAAAAGCCCAAAATAATAAAGAAAAGCGTGCCACTGAAGGACTACAACGGAAAAGACACTGAAAGCAAAGGTCAGTGCAGACTAAAAGTAACAGTGAAGAATAAAACTTACAATGTGCTGTTTTCAGTCGTACCTGAGGGCCATGAGTCACTGCTGGGCAGAGCTGCATCAGAGACACTGAACCTGGTGAGGAGAGTGCACCACATGAACTGTTCAGAAGCAATAAGTGTGCACTCATGCACAGTTGACTCCATTGTGCAGCGTTATGATGATGTCTTCAAAGGATTGGGATGCTCGCCATACACATCCAAAATCCAACTAAAAGACGATGCACAACCAGTAATTCATGCGCCACGGAGAGTTCCAGCTCCACTTCCAGAGCGTCTAAAAAAAGAACTGGACAGGATGTCTCAGCTCCAAGTCCTCACAAAAGTGGAGGAACTTACTGAGTGGGTAAACTCAATGGTGTGCGTGGATAAAAAGAATAAAAACAATGAACTGAGAATATGCATGGATCCTGGAGATTTAAACAAGAACATAAAACGTGAGCACTACCAGATACCAAAGCGTGAGGAGACTGCAAGTGAAATGGCAGGAGCCAAATACTTCTCAAAGCTTGATGCAGTGCAGGGATTCTGGCAAATCAAGTTGGATGAGGAAAGTTCAAGATACTGCACTTTCAATACACCTTATGGCAGATACAGGTTTCTCAGAATGCCATTTGGCATAATCTCAGCTTCTGAGCTTTTTCATCGTGCCATGGACAACATGTTGGAAGGACTAGAAGGGGTCCACTGTTATGTCGATGACGTCGTCGTCTGGGGTTCAACCCTTCAAGAACATAATGAGAGACTGACCAAAGTGCTCCAAAGAGTACGTGAAAATGGACTGAGACTAAACCGTGCAAAGTGCCAATTTGGTGTACAAGAGATAACATTTTTGGGTGACAAACTGTCTGCTCAGGGCATTGAACCTGATGAAAGGAAGATAAAAGCCATCCTAGGCATGCCACGCCCTACTGACAAAAAAGGTGTTTAGAGTGATGGGCATGATAAACTTTGTTGGAAAGTTTATACCAAACTTGTCAGTGAGAACGTCAGCACTGAGAGAGCGCCTTCATGATTCCACAGAATTTGAATGGACAGAGAGGAATGAGAGTGAGTGGAATGCATTAAAGACCACACTGACAACTGTTCCTGTGTTGGCTTATTACGATCCAACCAAGAGACTGAAAATTTCCACAGATGCTTCAAAGGACGGGCTTGGTGCTGTCTTGTTACAGGCAGGAGGAGAAGCCTGGAAGCCAGTAGCATATGCTTCCAGATCCATGACCAGGACTGAAAGCAGATACGCTCAAATTGAAAAAGAGTGTCTTGGACTGACTTATGGACTGGAAATATTTCATTGTTATGTATATGGACTTCCCACTTTCACAGTTGAAACAGATCACCGTCCTCTTGTGTCGATCATCAAGAAAAGCCTGAATGAGATGTCGCCGAGGATTCAGCGCCTCATCATGAAAATGCAAAGGTATGACTTCGAGTTGATATACACACCTGGCAAGCATCTAGTGTTAGCCGATGCACTGTCACGAGCTCCTGAGATGAGTCCTGTGAGTTCCACTGAAAAAGAAGTAGAAAATCATGTGAACATGATAGTTGAGTCTCTGCCAGTGTCAGATGCTAAATCAAAGCAAATAAGTGAGGAGACTGCGAAAGATAAGGAGCTGCAAGCTGTGATAGAACACCTCCAAACTGGCTGGCCCAGAGGGTCCTGTCCAAAGTACTATCACATCAGATCTGAGCTAAGTGTGGCAAATGGACTGTTATTAAGAGACAATCGGATTGTCATTCCACACAGCATGAGACTGGAAATACTAGAGAAACTACATGAGGGACACCTGGGAATTGAAAAATGTAAAAGGAGATCCAGAGACTCTGTATACTGGCATGGCATAAACAAGGACATTAAAAACATGATAGGAAAATGTGAAACATGCAAAAGGCACCAGAGCAAGCAGGCAAAGGAACCAATGATGATTCCTGATCTTCCTACTGAACCCTGGAAGAAAGTAGGAACAGATTTGTTTCATTGTAATGGGAAAGATTATGTGTTAGTTATTGATTACTATTCCAATTTCCCAGAAATTGCTCTGCTCACAAGTGCAACTGCCAACAGTGTCATTACTCATGTAAAGTCCATATTCGCTA
Organism: Trachinotus anak; assembly: GCF_046630095.1. Classification (NCBI taxonomy): domain Eukaryota; kingdom Metazoa; phylum Chordata; class Actinopteri; order Carangiformes; family Carangidae; genus Trachinotus; species Trachinotus anak. Next base: position 28,698,866 of record NW_027273872.1, read on the forward strand.
GGCATGGAATACCAGAGACTGTAGTTAGTGACAATGGTCCGTGTTATAGCTGCAATGAATGGCGGCAGTTTGCAGAACAATATGGTTTCCATCATGTCACATCCAGTCCACAGCATGCACAGGCAAACGGCAAAGCTGAAAAGGGAGTGCACATCATTAAGCAGCTTTTGAAGACGGCCACAGACAGTAAGTCAGATCCATATTTAGCTCTGCTGAGCTACAGGTCTGCCCCCCTTGACTGTGGTTTCTCCCCAGCAGAACTTTTGATGAATCACAAGCTGCTTACTACACTGCCCTGCCACACAGAGAGCAAGAGGAGACCTGAGATTCAGTTGAAAATGGAGAATCTGAAATGGAAACAAAAACAGCGTTATGACAAGTCAACAAAAGCTCGCAGACCACTTGCAAAGGATGATGTAGTGAGAATCCAAGACCAGGATGCATGGAACAGGAAAGCTACAGTTCTTCAAGAAGTAGGACCACGGTCTTATGAAGTGAGAACTGAGGATGGACATGTGTTCAGAAGGAACCGTCGCAACCTTCTGAAAACCAAAGAGACTCTTCAAGAGACACTGTATGATAATGCCGAAGAAAAAAATGTTGTGTCACAGGCCGACACGGTGCCTGAGTTGAAATCAAATGGACATGTGCAGGTGGACAAAAGTGATGTTTCCACAGAGTTACCTGTAGTGAGGCGGTCTGAACATCAGATCAAAAGACCAGTTAAACTTCATCTTTAAATCAGCGTATTGGATGCTGAGGTTCATATAAAAAAATAAAAAAAAAGATTGTATGGTTTTGAAATGTGTTTATTTGTGTATAAGAGCTTGGTGTTAATTGAAAATATGGTGAACAGTTAAAAACAAAAACAAGCTAGAGATAACAGTTTACAAGAAGTTGATATAGAAATGAAAATGTTATTGTTGTTACTGTAATTCTGATTTATCGTAATGGTATTACGTAAGTGTGTTAAGGCATATGTTTTCTTGTGCTCATAGTTAATAACTTCAAAGAAAGGGGGATGTGTCGATATTAAAGTGTCATTCCTACTAGTGACCAATAGATGGGGCTGGTGATGGTGAGTCACATAACATGCACTTCCTGTGGCGGGTCTGGGGGTACGTGTTTTACGGAAAGTTAAATAAACGTTGGAGCTAATGAGCTCATGAAAGACAATAAGAGTCTCATCATTTTTAAAGATGAACAAGACAAGCCCCACTGTCACTGATCCCCCTGATCCCCAATTGCACCAATCACCAGAAAAAATCCTTGTATGTGAAAACATACTTGGCAATAAAACTGATTCTGATTCTGATTCTGATTTTATATCCCAATGGTGTCACTGTGACATCATAATGTGTAACTCAGGAAGGACAGATTGTGGTCATTGTGGTTAGATTTCAAATGTCTAAAGAACTCCAATCAATTGTATTCACTATCCACAATAGTAAACAGCATATTTATTATCTTACATATGTAAATCACATTGTTATTATTACTATTATATATTGTGTATGTCTTCTTACGACATATGAATAAATGTAGCTGTACATTCTGTAATTTATGAGCCTCCATAACAGCATGTGGCGGTAGAGAGAAAGCTGTTGTTGACTAGAACACGTCAGAGAGAAGGCTGTATGACGTGGACCAATGAGACGAGTGGACAGTGACGGACGCCATTTGAGTATGAAAAGCTGGTGATGTGCGGGAAGTGGAACAAACTGACGTCTTTACATCGGTCTGCGACTCCACATCTGCCTGCGTCTCACCTCTTTTCACTGAAAAAGGCAAGTTAATGTGAAACGTCATGACGTCACCTGCCATCACATGTCGATCATCCCAGCTGTTGTGTAGCATTGCAGCTGTGTTGTCTGACAGACGGTCAGTGCGTCGTTGCTTGTTGTGTAGAACAAACACAAACCAAACGCAATTCAAAATCAGTAATAGTTAATGAAGTGATGATCTTCTGACGGGGCCACAGCTAACAGATGGTGTTACGTAGTATAACACTGAAGCATTAAAACATCAGATTTGGGAATGGAGTCTAGTGTTGTGAGTCTGTAAATCCTGCAGGCAGCTCCAGAGGAAAGAGTACAGGAATACTAATGTGCCAGTGTGTCTCCTGTGTTTCAGTCTCCATGACGCTGACGTCCAGCTGTGTGAGAGGAGCTTCATTCAGCTGCTTCTGCCTGGCTCTTCTCTTAGTGCTGCAGTGCTATCACATAACCAGGACTCATGGTCAGAAGGTGAGTTCTACTGGGTCATGATTTAAATGTTTGACGTTCTTCATAAACCGTGTGGATAAGAGGAAGCTACAAGCTTCATCGCTGCAGAGAGTATCACAGGTAACAGGTCAAACTCCCCTCAGCCTCTGGTTAACTTCTAGACGAGCACCACACAGGATGTCACAGTGTGGTACGCCTGTATGTCAGCTCAGAACCAGAAGGACCTGGTCTAGGGGGTGAAAGCAGCACAGAAGATTGTGGGGACTGGGCTCCCGAACCTGGACACTGTGTGTACTACCTGCCGACACAAAAAGCCTTCAACATCAGCAGGGACCCAACACACCCTGGACCTGACACACCCTGGACCCAACACACCCAGGTCACAGTCTGTTTGTCCCTTTTCCATCAGGAAAGAGATCCAGAACCATCAAAGCCTGAACTAACAGACTCTGAGGAGGAGGTCCTCTGTCCTGATCTGAGACCACTACTGAGAAATAAAACTGATCCTAAGACAAACAAAAAAAATATGATCTTATTAAAGAAAATGAACCTTTCAGAGTTAAAGTGAAACAGTTCACCAAAGATACAGTGATCTGTTGTGTCTCTGCAGTCTGACGCTGCCCTGACTGTGGTGAAGAATACAGGGGGAGGAGGAGGAGGAGGAGGTGGTGATGGTGGTGATGATGATGATGATGATGAGGAGGAGGTAAATTTAAAGGTGGTCCAACCTACTGAGCAGTGGCAAACACTCAAACCAGGTGATGTAGAGCAGCCGGTACTGGCACTGTTACAGTCAGATGAAATATGAACCTGTTTTAGACTGAAGTGTGTGTGTGTGTGTGTGTGTGTGTGTGTGTGTGTGTGTGTGTGTGTGTGTGTGTGTGTGTGTGTGTGTGTGTGTGTGTGTGTGTGTGTGTGTGTGTGTGTGTGTGTGTGTGTGTGTGTGCGTGTGCGCGCGCGCGCGTGCGTGCGTGCGTGCCTGCGTGCGTGCCTGCGTGCGTGCGTGTGTGAGAGACAGGCCAGGCAGTGCCAGCAGGTTCCCATGTGAGGCTGAATCTGCAGACAGGTCAGAGGGAGGTCAGGCTTGGAGAGGAGCAGCTCAAATACTGGAGCCAGGAGCACAGGTATGAGTTAAAGTAGTTTATTCTTCTTCTGTGGTGTTGGGAGAGGGACATGAACATGATATCATCAGTGAGTCTCTCCCAGGGACAGAGAGGAGACTGAGTCCTTCAGTCCTGATGAGCTGAAACAGGCCATGAAGAAGATGAAGAAGGGGGACCTGAACCCAGTGAGCAAAGACCCAGACCAGCAGGTACCAACATGACACTGAGGTCAACATGTTTATGACATCACTCAGACTCTGATTCAGGCTCTGACCAAACATACAAACACCTGTATTCATGTGCGCAACTGTACATATTCCTTCCCTGTGTGAAATATGAACCTTTTTTAGACTGATGTGTGTGTGTGTGTGTGTGTGTGTGTGTGTGTGTGTGTGTGACACTGTGTGGCGTCTAAGTTCCGCCCCCTAGAGGAGTTAAAGAGGGACATGGCTCAGCTGGACCTGCTGGTGGAGACAGATGTTCAGGTACATCAGTGTTTTTCAGTTTGATCCCTCCCAGATCCCTTAAATAAATAAAATCAGCCAATGTGTTGTTATCAGTTGTTTCACTCTTTTCTTTATCAATATTGGTTTTGTCTTAAATTCAGTGTTTTTTTGTGAAGTTATTTTTTGTACTTTTATTATAGCTGCAGTGAGAGAGAGTCAGGAAAGTCAGGGAGAGAGGGACAGGAGATGACACGCAGCAAAGGGCCACAGGTTGGGCTTGAACCCTTTCTGCTGTAGGACTAATCCTTAATGGTGGGCGCCCCTAAAATCCATTGTTAGTGGGGCCGTAATTTAATATCAGATCATTAAAAACCAGCCTGGACCACAGTTTACATCAGTGCATTAAACCCAGCTTCCTGCGGTGCTGGTGGAAGTTTACCTGCAAATATACCTCATTGGGGGCGGCTGTGGCTCAGGAAGTAGAGTGGGTCATCCAGTGGTGGTTGGTGGTTCGATCCCTGGCTCCTCCAGTCTGCGTGTCAAAGTGTCCTTGGGCAAGATACACAACCCCACATCAGATAACCTGACCGGTCACTTTGAGCTGAATGAAGTGTGTTGTGTTGTGTAGATAATGAGGCGTCTGCTGGAGCTGTACAACAGCAGCAACTCGACTGCAGAGCAGAGAGTCAACATCCTGCTGGAGCTGGAGTACCTGGTTCACCAGGTGACAACAAACACCCAGTCACACACACATGTCTGCACATCCACTCTGAGGATGTTAGAGTAATACTTGTGTGTGTGTGTGTGTGTGTGTGTGTGTGTGTGTGTGTGTGTGTGTGTGTGTGTGTGTGTGTGTGTGTGTGTGTGTGTGTGTGTGTGTGTGTGTGTGTTTGCTTGCTAGGTGGATAATGCTCAGACTCTGTGCTCCATGGGGGGTCTTCAGGTCATTCTAGACGGTCTGAACAGCTCTGATGTCAGACTGCAGGAGAACACTGCCTTTGTTCTGGGATCTGCTTCGGCCAGGTGCGAACTACAGGTGTAATATAATCACCTGAAGAGCTCAACGTCACACAACATCACAGCTGCTCACTGTATGTTCACATGAGAGGAGACATGAGTTGACAGAAATGTTGCCACACTCATCTGAGACGTCTTTAATTAGTATCAGGCTTAACGAGCAAAAGGAAGTGGAGCTGTCAGCGCTGTGTAAACTTTAAGAGGGGTCATGATACAGAGGCTCACATAGCATTTGTAGTTTCTAATACTATCTTTAAAATGGAAAACATCATAATTAACTTTAGTGAAATTAGTTATTTACTCAATTTAATGTAAAGGTCCATCCAGTCTAAAGGTAGATGTCCATGTGTTTTTGATTATAAAGCAGGTCTAGGTTCTATATTAATACTATGAAAGTATCAAAGCCTCAGTCCACAGAGAAATGCACACATCCTGTATTCAGAAACTGAGCCTTAAAACCAGCTGTCAGGACTTCTGGAACTTTGTGATGTCACAACAAAGCAGTCACTGCCCTCAGCCACACCAGAGTGTTTACCTGAAATCTGCTATATTTTTATTGGATCACTCAGAAAACAGTCAGCCAATCAGAAGAGAGGCTCAGAGCCTCTCTTCTGATTGGCTGACTGACCTGTTGTTACTATAGTTCCAGAGAGAAGCGATGAGGAGATGTAAAACTACACTGAGATGGTTTTTGGATCTTAAAACTACAAATATATCTTCTGATTGATATCAGTGTAAAATGTTAAATTTTACTCGTCATTGTCTGTAACTGAACATACTTCACTGTGTGAGATTAAAATGCTGTAGTAACTCCCTCTCTGCAGGCAGAGCACATATCTGCTGCTCTCTCAGCCTGTGGTTTAAAGGGTGAACATCACCCAACATAAGCTGCTGCTGTTGCTCCCTCTGTGCCGGTATGTGGCAGTGTTTGGATGGAGTGTAGGACAGTGTGAGCTGGGCCTGGTCTTAGGTCTCTGTTTGCCCTGATCAGATGTTTGTATCCAGCTGTGAACATCAGCCCTCTAACAGCTGTTTGTCCTGCAGTAACCCGGTGGTCCAGGTGAAAGCAGTGGAGAGCGGTGCTCTGCAGACGCTGTTGACTGTGCTGGCCACTGCTCAGCCACTCAGAGTCAAGAAGAAGGTAGTGACCCCCTCTGACATCACAGCCTCATGTCCAGGTCAAACACACACCTGAGCTGTAACATCTTCTGTCTGTCCTCCTGTCAGGTCCTGTTTGCTGTGGCCTCCCTCCTACGTCACTTTCCTCACGCACAGCACAACTTCCTGTCACATGGGGGACTACAGGTCCTATCAGAGCTTTTCAAGGCAGATGGGGGCGGAGTTCTGCGAACGCGCATTGTCACCATGTTATATGACATGATCAGTGAGAAGGTACAACAGCCAGCCTGTGTGTGAGGTTCTTCCAGGATGAGAACTCTGACTCTGATTTGTTGGGTGATGCTGTGGCTGGTCTGGTCTGTTCCAACAGGAGCTGATCTCTCAGGCAGGTCTGGACCCGGTCCTGGATGCCTCTCATGAGGAGCGTGTACGTCAGTATTCTAAGGTGTCTCTGGATGGGGAGCTGCTGGAGAAGGGCTGGTGCAGTCTGGTCCCACAGCTGCTGGAGTCCACTGAGCACGACCACAGAGAGAAGGTGGGCTGAGTGTGACGTCCTCAGGGGTTAGGCTAAGACAGACAGGCTGGTGTCTGAAAACAACTCATCTTCACTGTTTGTGCCGTTTTCCTCTCAGGCTCTTCGGGCTTTATTGGCAATGGCTCCGACATGTCTGGATCAGTACCGCTCAGACTGCTCTCTGCTGGACTCGCTGCTGTCTCTCCGAGACCAGTATCAACACATGGTCCAGTCTGAGATGATTCTAGGAGAGGAGAACAGCTACTTCACAGAGATGGTGGAACTCATAGACACTCTGCAAGTCAGAGTGAAAACTAAATGACAGAGGATTACACAGTCAGATACACATTGATACACACTGATACACACTGTGGACTGTGGACACTGAACAACCAGCACAGAGGGACAAACTCCTCAGGACAAGGTCAACTACATGGGATTGTTGGGATGAGGGACACTGACCCTATAGATGATGCATCTATAAATTAGTCAGGATGAATTTGACAAACCAGGCTCTATTGATGACCTCTGTTTTGTGTGTGTGTGTGTCTGTCTGCTCTGAAAACAGGGGCTCTGTTGTGAAATATTTTATTTAGTTTTAATAATTTAAAAATAAATGAATATTTAAAAAGTATTGTGTTGTCTTTTTTTGGAACAAACACTTCATGAGTTTGGTGGTCCACTGAAGTGTTACCTTTAAATGAAACCAGACATTGTTCAGTCGTCGGAGAAACATCTGAATATGTGGTGTTTTGTTTTTTCCTATCTGGATGTTGCTGTAATGCTATCATGAGCCTGAGTCAGACACCATTGTTAATAGTATATTGGCCACATGACTTTTTCACACGTCTTCACAATGATGTGACTGTATGTTAAATGGTGCTGTGGTCTTTGCAGTAAGTCTCACCCTTAAATCTCACCAGAAGAGCTGAGACCAGATGATGTTGATCTGATGTTTCACAGACAGCAGCACTGTGCACAAACACTGTAGATGTACTTCAGCAGCAACACTGCAGAGAGACTGCAGTCTCTTCAGTGTTTGGTCCATAATACAGGCAGAGTTAAGGAATATGGTGTAAGTATCATTATCGGTTTTATGATGATTATCTTTTTTTTCTTCCGTATTCAGATGCTTGATTTTGATGCCATGATTCTACACTCTCCAACACAGTAGGTGGCCATTTGCACTTCTAAAGAAGTACACGGACTGTCTCTATCGATGCGTTATTGGAAAAGTCCAACCGGAAGTTCAAGCGGAAAACGGAAATAAATATCTGTTTACTTCTGGAAGCTAACAAAGCTAAAAAAGGATGTTGATATGAAAACAGGACAAAACAGCCAACGTCATTTATCGACATGTGTCATGAATGAACGTCGACTCTCACGGCTCGCTGTGAGCTAACGGCTAACATTCATACACGTTTAGTGATTTAGAACAAGCTAACAGCTGGTGAGTACTGTGTGTATTTAGCTGCATTTGTTAGCATCGCAGCAGCTAGTAGAGTGCTAACCTTTAGACTGCACTCTAACGTACTCATGTAATAATGTAATAATGTGATAATAACCATTGTGTCCTCAGGTGTCAGGACGTCAACAGGTTGATGGACGTCTCTAGTTTTTAATGTGTTTGTTACAGATGTTGGATTGACTTTATTTCACTTAAGAAATCAAGTAAACACAATAAATATGTTAAAACGTAAATATGTCATACGCCAAACTGCACTGTACTATATAGACTAGTACAGTGTAGTTGGCTTGTAAAGAATTAACATTGAAATAGTCTGACTTTACCATCTTTACACCTTCTAGCATAATAATCTTAGATTTGAGAGCATTCATGTTAATACACTGTTCCCCATTGTATTCAGAGATAGGAACACTTGTTAATCATTGTCTCTTTAACTTTTCTTCACACTCAGCTTCTTCAGTGTCATGGTTGTTTGACTGTTTTGTCGTTATGTTGTTGTCTCTTGTAAAGTTAAGTGGTTTTGTTTGAGGTCTTCACCTCAGGTAAACTCCATGTAGTCATGAGTACGTCCTGCTCACAGGTGTGTTCATGAGCAGTGATGGAACTGTCTCAGAGGGACCGGCTGTCAGAGCTGGTGGAGGAGCTGACCACGTCAGGACAGCCTCAGCTCAACCAAGACAAGATGAAGGAAATCAAGAAGATCTGCAAGTATGTGACATTCCCACAGAGGGATTAACTGTGTGCTGAGCAGTACTGAGAGCATGAACTGGGGCGACCTGATAGCCTAATGGTTAGGGCCTATACCACATGGGCATATGGAGGCGAGTCCTCAGTTTGACTCCCAGCCAGCCGGACTCTTTGCTGCATGTCATTCTCCCTCTCTCCATCCCCTCATTTCCTACCTCTGTATACTGTCCTGTCCAACACATAGCTGAAATTACTCATCTGTCAGACTCTTCTATCCACAGAGAGTCAGTGAGATGGATTAGTTTCAGCTTCAGGTCAGTAGAGACCTCAGTGTCAGAACTCAGTTCTACATCTGTTTAATAAGTGAAGGAGATCAGGTAAAGAAGTGAACTGAAAGTCAGAGTTAGAGCTAGTTAGACATGTTAGGGTGTAAGAGGTGTTAGGAGAGGAGGTGCTCTCTGAAGGGATGAGTCTTCAACAGGATCTTCAAGATAGAGAGGGACGCCCCTGCTCTGATAGGAGCTGGTTCCACCATCAGGGAACCACAGACCAGAACAGTCTGGACTGAGACTGTCTGTGTGCAGGGGACTAACACTGGTTCCATCAAATCCCCCTCATGAAAGTTTCTGTTCTCAGATTTTGCTAACATTGTGTTAACGAGGTGTTGATTAAACTATGTGATGGTTCTGGAGGTTGTACTTTGTGCTGCTGTTGAGCTGCTCTGCACTATTTTGAAAGGTGTTCCTATTATTTTGTCCACCACATTAAAATCAATGAGGGTAACAGAAACAGCTCCTGCATGGTGCAGTGCAGTTCAAAAGCAGCACAGATTACACCATCCAGAATGATCACACAGTTCATCAACAGCTCGCTAACATTAGAACCTTCATGATGGAGGATTTATTACAGGACTGTTGTGTTAGACTGCATTAGTTCTAACTGGCTGTTACTAATAAACTGACAACTGAGTGTATGACTTTACACAAGGATATTGATATTGACCTGACACATCACAGATACGACACTGTATAAAAACCATGGGGCTAACGCTGTTGACTGTGTCCTTCACCTGTCAGAGTGTCTAATGACTGCATAGACCACCTGTACCACCTGGTGATGACCCAGCTCAGCCAAGAACACTGTGAGATCAGACTGTCAGCCTTCCAGATAGCCAGTGAGATCTTCTCCAGATCACACCACTTCAGGACGCTTCTGGTCGACAACTTCCAGGTATGTCCACAGAATCTACCTGTCTGCAGGAATTTAATCCTCCTGGACACTACAGCGCTGACTGTACTGACTGAGAGCAGTTTGTTTCCGTGGTATTCTGGTCACTTTGAGTTGACAGTCACTTGATTCAGCAAACGGTGTTGTGCCCCCCCCCGCCTCCCAAAACTCCTCCTCTGCAGGAGTTCTTGGAGCTGACCGTGGAGACTGACTCAGACCAGCCCCTCCCTCCTCCTAAAGAAGTAGCCAGGAAGCTGAGGTCACTGGCCATCCAGACAGTCCAATCGTGGCAGGCTTCTTACGGGACGGCGTATAAGAAGTTAGCTCTCGGCTACTACTTTCTTAAACAGGTGAAGAAGGTGAGAAATTACCCTCAGTCACTTGATGTTGTGTTGCTGACAGACGGAGACTGAAGCCAGCATCCACTAAACCTCAGCTCTATTACACACACTTTCTGTAACGTCTGCCTCTAGTTGTCTGCTGCTGTGATACGTCAACGTCGCTGCCATATTGGATTAGGGAAGACTAACAGAGAGAGTAACAGAGTAACAGAGAAACTTTAATCACTGACTCATAGCTGAGGCTGTAATCACTACTGTCCACAAAGAACAGTGTGTTTCAGCGTTACATGAGCTGAAGTCTCTTTGATCACAGCCTCTTCAAGTGTCTACAGCAAGTCACCTGCTCTATAACAAGAACAAAAACAGTTCTTTGCTGTCAGCTGCTACTGGTCAGGAGTCCTTCAATCAAAAACAAAAAGATTGACCCACAGTTATTATAAATATATTGATTAAAGCAGCCATGAAGTACAAAGGTCAAGTCTGATGGAAAACATCAGGAAAAACACAAAAATGAAATTACTAACAGTATCAGATGATGATCAATCCTCTCATTGAAAGTAATACTTCTTGTTTATTTGGACTGTGGCTCCGGTGTTGTAATCCACATGTGAGTTATGTGACGTGTGTGTATCGTCAGGTGGACTTCCAGGATGCTGAGGCCAGGACTGTCGCAGAGAGGAGGAGGCAGGAGGAGAGACAGAGTAGGATGGAGAGGATCTACAGGGAGAGAGTGGAGGCAGCCTCCAGAGACATGGAGGGTAAACACCTGATCACTGATAATGATCAATACTGTTCAGTGTCAGATGAATGATTTTTGATCTGCATTTAATGCTGAACTGAGGCTGCTCCTGGCCCTGATGCTGTGACTGTATGAAGATTAGCCAGTTATTACCTGTGCTGATGCTTCGGGGGTGGGGGTGGGGGGGTGTTATGTTATGTGAGTTAAAATGACCAGAACTGAAGATTTACATTAAACTAAATCATGTTTGTTTGTCAGAGTCGCAGCAGGAGATGGAGGCCACGCTGACTCAGATGGAGTCCTGCATGAAGCTGCTCTTCCCTGAGTTTGGTCTCACAGACATCCAGAGCAGCAGCAGGCCTTCAGATGACGAACAGCCCTGCTGCAGCAGAGACCTGAGGGATGACAGGAAAGAAGGAGTGACAGAGGAGGGACAGGAGAGCAGGGAGGAAAAGAAAAGCTGTGGTATAGGGAAGATGGGAGAGGGAGAGAAAGGGATGATGGAGGAGAAGAAGAAGGGAAAGAGGAGCAACAAGGGGGAGGAGGAGGAGAAGAGGGGAGAAGTAGAAGATGAGGAAGAGAGGGAGGGAGAGGAAGAGGAGGAAGACAATGAAGAGGAGGAGGCAAGTAGTGATGAAGAAGAGGAGGAGCCTTCTGATGAAGACTTGTTTATTAGGAACTCAGGGCTCATCTCTCACTCCTACAGTCTGGACCTGAACCTCAGTCCTGGTGGGTACAGCTCTCTGACACACCAGTTTACCAGCCATACACACACGCATGCATGTGCACACACACACACACACACACACACACACACACACACACACACACACACACACACACACACACACACACACACACACACAGAGTCACTTTCTCATTGTGACCTCACGGCTTCTTTACTGGATTAATTACCTTTAGATGGCGAACCTGATACATTGCCTGGTCAGGGTCTACACCCAGTGATCACTTTATTAGGAACATTCTGGTAGCTCCTCAGGTCTTCAGATCCTGGATCCAGATGTTGAAACTTTCCTCTGAGACTCTGGATCCAGGTCTGAGACTGAACTGGACTCAGTGTCATGTCGTTTAAACCTGTTTGTGTCATGGAGCATTATCCTGCAGGAAGTAGCCATGAGAAGATGGTGAACTGTGGCAATGAAGGATGAACATGGTCAGCAACAACACTCAGACAGACTGAGAGCTTCAGACCAGGACTGATTGGTTTTAGGGCCCAAAGTGAGTCCAGAAAACATCCCCACACCATCACACCACCACCACCTGGACAGGTTGGTCCATGGATCCAGACTCTGACCCTACCATCTGCTGCCTCAGCAGAAATCCAGATCCATCAGACCAGGTCTTCACCTGTCCAGTGTTGGTGAGTCTGAGTCCACTGCAGCCTCAGGTTTCTGGTCTTGATGACAGGAAGTGGACCCTGACGTGGTCTTTGCTGTTGTAGTCCAGCCACTTCCAGGTTACATGTAGCTTTTATCTTTAAGCTGACATAGAGAAGAAGTCCTTGAAACTGCACATCTGCAGCTCCATCATTCACTAATGAAGATCAGGCTCCACAACAGCCACTAAAGCGACCTGTTCATGAGGGTGAGGACCTTGACCTCACTGGGATCCCAGTTTCCAGACTCCCAGTTCCCAGACTCTAGATCTGAACCCAGTTTTGAACGTTGCAGTGAGGATGAAAGAGGAGATTTCAGCAGGTAAATGCATCATGGCATCAAACACAGAGAGTATTCCAGAGTTCAGCCTGTGAGGGGGCAAACAGGAGTTTCTACCTGTTGCTCTGCAGGTGTAGCTACCACAGTGTGGCTGAGTGAATAATTATATATGAAACATGTTTATCTCCACCACAGCAGCAGTAATCATGTTCTCAGTGACTCCTCGAGGGAACTTTGACACAAACGTTCATTTGGACTCAAGGAAGACCTGATTAGATTTGGTGGTCAAAGGTCATGATCACTGTGACGTCACAAAACATGTTTTTGGCCATAACTCATGAATTCATTCACTAATTATGACACAATCTAATTCAAATATCTATAATAATAAAATGAAGTGGTGACATTTTATACCCAAAAGGTCAAAGGTCAACTTCATTGTGACGACATAATGTTCTGGAGACTTCTAGTCTTTATTCAAAGCTATAACTCAAGAAGAGACATCTTTCCTGTAACCTGATTATAAGAGGTTATTTTGTTGTCCTTTCTTTTTTTTCTTCAGGTTTTCATTTGAAGGAGACGGAGGATAATGAGGCGGTGGTATCCACAGTGATAGACCTCCACAGACTGATAACAACCAAACATCTCCCAGCTGTGCAGGGCTGGGTTCAGGTTAGTGACCATACACCACTCAGATCTCTGAAACATGTGGACAACATGCTAACTCTGCCACCACACCACTTACTACTAATAAAGTATTTTATGAATGTTGGGATACAGACAGTGGTCCAGGATCTAACCTGTGTGTGTGTGTGTGTGTGTGTGTGTGTCTGTGTGTCTGTGTGTCTGTCTGTCAGTGTCTGTGTGTGTGTGTTTGTGTGTTTGTGTGTGTGTCTGTCTGTGTGTCTGTCTGTGTGTGTGTGTGTATGTGTGTGCGCAGGTCTTTACTAAGGCAGGAGCAGAGGAGCAGCTGCTGAGAAGAGCTCTGGATCTGAAGAGGTCTTTGGAGAGTGCACTGCAGAAACACAGAGAGCTTCACATTGACTACAAGACCAGGGTCCGCAGAGTGGTGAGTCACACAGCGTCACAACTGGTACATGAAGAAACCTGCTTGAGCATCCACCTTACTAACACATGACAAACAGACGACAGAAGCGGATTGTTGATTATTGCTTTTTCCATTCGTTTCCTTTCGGGAAACAGAAAAACATTTTTCCATTTTCTATTGTTTTTTTCCTTTGTCTTCTGAAAATCAGCTCTACAGAAGCTTGTCGGAGTGAGGGAGAACTGAACAGTGCTAACACAAGATTTACTCTGAAATAGGTTGATAAACTTTAAAACAGACACGCTGCTTTGGTGATTGATGTAACACATTATTTTAAATATAGACAAACATTAGTAGCACAAACTTTTTAGGAAATCACTGCAACCAAGCACTTTCTGTATTACTCAACAAAGATGCTCTATAACAAAATGACCCATAACAAGCTGCATCAGTAGTATGAAATGGTATCCACTTCCTGTCTCCTAAGTGGGCATGGCCAGCTGGTGTAAGATGTGACAGGACAGTAGCTAATGTTAAAGACTAATTTATCACTCATCTGTCCGATCCTTTGGAAAAGAAAAGACAGATCTGTTGTTCCTGTTGTTACAGCTGACTGCTGCACAAAGCTCGGACATTTTAACACTAACTGATGGAAGGTTGTCCATCAACACAAGACAACACAACAACACTGGACTGGATACAGTACAAACCTGAGCCACATCATTTTTATCTGCTGCCTTAACATCTGATCAACCCAGAACCAGATCATATCAGTCTAATAATACTCTCTGGTTTCCCTCCAAAAACAGTTACACAACAATAACAATATCAGTGTTGTTGTTTGTTGTTAGTCTAATTCAGTTTTAACTCAATTTAAAGTTTAACATATAAATCCCTTTAAGCCTCTGTGTCAGGATGTGGCTTCACTTTGGGTCATAATCTGTGATCACATTCACATGAACAGACTCAGACCTGCTGGTCTCCTGAAGGGGTGGGGCTTAGACACAGATACAGGAAATGACTTTAAGAGCATCATTTCTCAACCCTCCCTGCTCTTCATGAGTCTGCTACACATCTGGTAGTTTGGCTGAACTCCTCCTGTGCTAACGGCTGTGAGACCAATTAAAGATGACAGTCTGCTTCACTACAGTCCACTGATTTGCCTCTAGGTCTGAGGCAGACTGATCACTTTGTCAGGTCATGTCAGACGATTTTTATTCTGAGGTCAAATTACGTCAAGGTGATTTTAATGTAAACTCCTTCAGGAGGAACAGAGGGTTGTTTCAGTGAGGTGTGAGGGGACCGGCACCTTCAGCTACAGCTGGTGGTTTAATAAGCAGATGGAGGGTAAATTCATAATCTTTATATTCGATCATCTAGTGGTCAGTTATGGAGGGAAGTCACATGTCTAATGGTTAAATAAATGTACACATCAGTGGTTAGTCACTGTTACAGAGCCTGACCAGCAGGTGGCAGCATTCTACCAGAAATCAGAGGTGGGATGACAAAGTGACCACAAACCATAGACTGTGTGTTACACAGTGATGACACAGATGTTACACATCCCTGTACTTTGATGGAACAGCATCAGAGGAGTATTGATCACTGGTTGTATTGATTTCTTCAGCCTGGATTAACACAAAAAGTCCAGGAGTAAAGTTTAGTTTAGTCTCATTTGTTCTGAATTATTATCTCTTTAGTGGAACAGTGATTTGTAAAACCAGAGGACAAATTAGAGTCAGTGAAATAATTTTATTTTTTCAAAAATATTTGAAGACATTTAATATAATTTAACATCTTAAATAAAACCAGTTGAATCATAAACCAGCGTTGCTCAGAAAGTATTCACACCTCTTCTCTTTCTGCACACTTCATTATAAACGTATAGAATCAGTCTGCTCTCAGTAATCCTCCCTGACAAAGTGAAAACAGGCTGTGAGACACTTCTGCACATGTATTAAAATCATAAACGGTCCCATTGGGTCACAGTTTTCTTCCACACCATCTAGTGTTCACTGATAGAACTGCAGCCTCAGCTGTGGGCACTGTTACTGAGGTTCTTCTACATACATGTTGAGATGTGGCCTGATTCCTGCTTCAGCAGTGTTAACATCTTTGTTTTCATTCTATCAGAGATAAATAACATAGAACACATGTCATGAAATGACATCAGTGAAATTACCAAATCCTGTGGCCTGATCATTTCACCTTTTCACTCAAACACAGTGTGATAGTTAACTCACCTCTGAAATGTGACCTCTTCCTGTTTCCTTATTTAAATGAGTCTGTTCATTCCTGTGTTTCCATTGGCTCCCAGACAGAAGCATCATCACAGAGATGATGAAACTATTTATAGTGAACACATTTGGGAGAGGTGAGATAGCAAGGCTCAGCCGTGATGCATAATGCATCAGAGTCAGAGAGAAAGAACTGGGGAGCCAGGGGGAGGATGTACACATTCATTCACTTTACTACCACTAATGTGGCCCCCGCCCTGGCAGCTGATATGTCTGTATCGAGCTGAGCATCGTCCCTCTGCTGCTGTTTGAAGATGGAGCCTCAGAATAACCAGAGCAGTGGTATGTGGAATAAATGTTGTGTCACTTACTGTTTAACAGAAAGGGTTCATTGGTGTTGAATATGAATCTACTTTGAATATGTTGAATATGAAAGAATATGAATATGATGAGATGGAGGCAGCACTCTCACAGTGCTGAGACAGGGAAAATAAAAGAAATCTATGAGGACTCGTTGACAGGCTGCAGGCCTGAGGTTTAAAGGGCCAAAGAACACAACCTGCTTTATGAGTAAAAAAAAGACATAAAAGTTGTAGCGTGTAAATCCATCTTTAGCTGAACAGAGCTGCAGAGTGACAGTGACAGAGCGCCAGGCGTCTTGCTTTGCCTGGTTATCACTGGCAGGGACCAGTTTGCTGCACCAGCAGGCCCAGCACTGTGATAACCACACAACTTACAGCCCCTTTATCATAATTAGCTTTTCCTTTTTAGCCTTAAAAGGCCTTCCATTACTGGGTCCCTCTCTATCGGGCTGCTGACACACCGCACGATTGGTTTCTGTCTCAACAGGCCTCTGAATACAGTCTCCATAAGGGGAGCTGAGGAGGGAGCAGGGTACTGTAGGCAGATAGAGAGGCTGCTTTATTGAACGAGGGAATGAAACGGAGGGAGTGAGTGAAGAAGCATCTGCATGAAGACTGGTGAAAACAGAAATGCACAAGGCTGTTTTCTTCATGGTTGAGTCAGTGGGTTCACAATATTTGAATGTTTTGTGCATTTGTGATGAGACTGGTAATAGGTTGAGGTTGTGGTGCTGTGAGCAGCTGCAACGTCTTTGACGGTGGATATTTGAGAACTAGTGGAGGATGAAGTTTGTGTGAAAGGGCACAGTGTCTCTCTCACTCTGGACTGTCCTCCAGTTCTGAAGATCATCAGCCTCTGATCACCACTGATGTGGGAAAAATCTGATTGTAACTGTTCTCACTCAGCCAAACATGCTGCACTTTGTTTTTCCTCCACACCTGAATTTATTTATTTCTGTCAAACTCGCAGCTATGACAGTATATCAGAAGCAGTGTAGGTAAAAAAAAAATCAAATCAGTCAATCAAATTCAGACATTAAAGTTGTAAATTTACAAGAAAAAAAGTCAGATATTCTCTGAGATTGAAGTGGTCAATTTATGAGGAAAAAACTCACAAATTTACAAGAAAAAACTAAAATATTCTCCAACATTATAAAGTCTTATACTAAACAAAAACAAAAGAAAAAAACACAATTTTCTCATAAATTTACAATTTTTCTTGCCAATTTATGACTTTATAATCTTAGAGAATATTCGTTTTTTCTTTTCTAAATGTACAACTTTAATGCCTGTTTTTTCTCAGAATATATCACCCCGTCCAGCGCTGTAGTCTTTTTTACCTACAGTGGCTCTATTAAAGCTGTCGTATGTGGCTGATTCACAACTTTTTGCTGCAAAATGCAGTAAAAAACTAAAACATGACTGAAACATCAGAGTTTTTAGGATGTAGACCTGAACTGTCTGCAAACAGTCAGAGTTGTGCACATTCAAAAAACCCTAGTTATGCTAACTAGACAGAGCGTAACCTAAAACTGATTATTACCTGAGTAACTAATTAACTCCAGCTGTCTAAGATTGTTAACCAAACTGGACATTAGCTACCTGACCTGTAAAGACAAACAGAATAAAAAAGTCTCATCTTCATCATATAGAAATATTAGTTTCACAAAAAAATCCTAAATCATGGTTTACTCACTTGCTTTTCTTGAGATTTCAGCCACATCACATGGTTGGACATTGAGCAAATTCCATCCACTGATGAAAGCAGTGAGATGTGGGTGAAAGTCCAGGGAAACCTAATGAGTGGACTGGTGGATTTTTATTATTTTGTAAAAACAAAGAAAACCTTTTGCAGTTTGCAGTGATGTGATTTTACTGAAACTGCAAATGAAGTTTTTTCGGACAGTGTCAGTGAATCAGTCTGAAGGAGTTTCAGTCCGACCTCTGACAGGAACCTGTATGAATCTGTTGACTGCTGCTCACTGAGAGCCTAGGTCTGTGTTCAGAAGGATGAGACGTGCAGACTTATTTGAACATATCTATTTTTAAGAGTGTATTCAGTCACTCTGGGCTCCATTGAAACAGGCCCAGGCCTTGTTTACTGCTGATAACCCATCTTATCACAGCACAATGGATGTGGCCGCCTGTTTCTCACTGGAGATAAACAAAGAAAGACTATCCCTCTATTTCTCTCCTCCAACGCTCCCTCCTTTTCATTTGTACTCTCACTCTCTGAAGCTCTCTCTCTCTCTGCATCTCTCTGTTTTTCTCCTGCTCTCTTTGCCTTTGATTTCTCTGTTATTCTCTTTATACATTATCTATTATTCTTTCATTAATACATGTGATTCTGATTCTGATTCTGATTCTGATTCTGATGTGGTGAATAAAACAATAGAGAATGTTGGTATTAAGGAATTCATGACATCAGGAGTGGAACACAAAAATCAGTATCTTGCACAGTAAAGAAGCTCATTATCATATTAAAGGTCCATATAGTCCATTAGCAGTTGCTGCTAACTACCTGCCTGCTCAGATATTTAAAGGTCAATCCAGTCTAAAGGTAGATGTCCATGTGTTTGTGATTATAAAGCAGGTCTAGATTCTATATTAATACTGTGAAAGTGTCAAAGCCTCAGTCCACAGAGAAATGCACACAGCCTGTATTCAGAAACTGAGCCTTAAAACCAGCCTTTGTGATGTCACAACAAAGCAGTCACTGCCCTCAGTCGTGCCCCAAGCCCCGCCCACCTGGACCACCATCCAACCTTGCAGGATTTGGTTTCTCTGAGTATTTACCTCAGAGATCACTCAGAAAACAGGCAGCCAATCAGAAGAGAGGCTCTGAGGCTCATGAGGTGGAAAAGTCTGATCACTGTGTCTCTACTGAATAATCAGGTGTGTTTAAACCAGTTGGTTCTCTCATCTTTATTGTTAAACTGATTGTTTAACAGGTTTATTCACATGTTGACAAGTCATGTGTTTCTGTCGTTCACCTCCCTGTTGACCGGAGGCTGATGGGATAATGTCCTGCACAGTAAAATAACCCTGATTTTTATTTCATGAGGGAGAAGTGTGTCAGAGTGAGGAGCAGCTTTTAAAGTCTGAGGACATGTCAGGGTCTGGTCACATCTTTGTTCACTCAGGAGACCACTGCGATTCAAGTTGGAAAACAAACTAAATTGTGATTAATTATTCATTATTAGGACTAATAGAGTTATGTAGTGAAATCTACTAAATCACTGTGGACAGTCTTGTTCCATCAGCTCTCTGATGGTGTGAAAGGGTCCAGAAGATCTGTATCTGGACCAGTCTGATATCACTAACCCCAGATCCAAACAGGACAAAACTCCCAAGGGTCTTTGAAGGGCCCCCACCTTTTCAGGACGTTCGTGTCCTCCCTGAGCTTTCAGGGGCCCCCGATACAATGAAGAATAGCAAAGTGTAATTTCAGCGTGGCGGTAGGTGAGAATGTATAATAAGGAGCGTTTTAAACACAGATTGAGACAGGCTGGGGGGGGGGGGGGGTATGAAGCAGACAGCTGAGAATAAGCTTGTTGACAGGGAAAGGTTTGGAAAGCTCTGGACTGGCTAATAGACCTGCCAGGCTAGGTTAGTGAAATAAAGATGTCACCTTATACATCATCTAAGCTGACTGCTCCCCGGAGACAAAGGGCGCTTCTGTATGTGTGTGTGTGTGAGTGAGTGAGTGAGTGAGAGTGAGTGAGAGTGTGTGGTGGGGGTGGAGGAGTATAATGGGGTGAAGCAGGGGAGGAGAGGCTGTAGAGAGAGGGGGAGTGGAAAGCTTTTTTCTCATTAGTCTGGGATCCCATGGGATCCGTTCTGTGTTGTAATGAATAGAAGTGCAAGGTGGTAATAGAGATTTGGGATGTTGTGGCAAATCACGCTGTGAACAGGTCAGAGTCCAGTGGAAGCTTTAGGTCTAATTAGTTTGTAAATATGTTGAAATCAATCAGAGGCAGCAGACCTGCAGCACCACCTCTGTATAAAACCATATATCTGAACAGGCTGGTGATGGAGGCTCACACACTGAACAGCCTTTTTCAAATATTACAAATCAAAGTGTTTAAAAAGGCAGGAACCAGAGCTGCTCAGTCCTGATCCAGACTTGGACTACAGCTGGACCCTGGATCCAGAACCTGCATTAGAGATGGTTTTTAAAAGTCATGAAATACAACCTGCTGTTAATGGATCTCCTGATCTCATTTGTTTTTCAGTAATAAGGCTGATATAAGACCTGAGTGTTTGAATTTAAACCAGAACAACATTTTATGTACAGGAAATGTACTGCAGCCGATATCACGCAACCCTTTATTCAAATACACTTAAGACTCACAAATAAACCACAAGTATCGGTATATTAAGAAGACCAGGTGGAATCTGTGGGTAAACAGATTCACATATTGAGCCTGTGAACACAGGAAGTTGTGAGTCCACAGACACATCTTCACTCTCTGAGCCAGGACCCCTGAAAGGAGCCTGTTGACATTTAAGGATAAATGTGATATTAGAAACAAAACTATGAAATGATCAAAAATCTGTGTACTTAATGTTTTGCGAACATGAGATGTTACTGGCTCCACATCACATACCATCAATAGTAAGATTATGTTGTAGATGCAGGTAACAGAGCCTGGAAACATGATGGAGACTGAAACGATCTGCAGTGATTAAAACCAAGAACTGGACTAAGAGTCTGACCAGACTCTGGGTACTGGACACTGTTCAGTCCTCCGTGCGGTGGACAGGTTTCAGGATTGGAGGAGTACAAACATGGTCCTGTAGGACACAGACTGCTGTTAAAATGGAAAAATGTCAGGTTTGAGGTGCTCAGAAGAGAAGATATTTGTTTTCAGGGCACAGAGAGGATCATGTGTTAACCTCTTATATCTGTGTGTGTGTGTGTGTGAGTGTGTGTATCATGTGTAATACTGTCAGGACGATGACTGTGTTTATAGAAGCATGAGTGTAGAACGTGTTCATTAAGCTAATTGTTTCTGTCCTGTGATAATGGCGACGTTAGAGACTCTCACTTCTCCAAGAAGACATTTTCTATTTCAGTCCTAAATGTAGAGTCAAGTAATCTAGTCTGTGTGTGTGTGTGTGTGTGTGTGTGTGTGTGTGTGTGTGTGTGTGTGTGTAGCCAGGTGGAGAGCTTTATTAACTTGTCAGGGGAGACAATGGAGACATCTTTAAAGGTTTTTTCACCTCCTTGTGTTCTCCCCTCCTCTCCTGCTTCCTCCCACCTCCCTCTGCTCTCACCTCCTCCTCCCCTCCCTCCCTTCCACCTCTTCTTCTCTGTATGTGAGTGTGTGATGGTTAACACGCCCCTCCCCTCTCTGCCATACACCTGACTTATGGCTGTGCAGTAATAATTTGCCAGACCTTGGCAGGCTGAGTGTGCATTAGCATATAAATAGCAGATGCACTGAGTGCCCATCACAGTCGACTACATTTAATTTTTGGTTTATAAGATTGAATGGGTTTTTAAATGCAGTGCCATCAAACTTGCCAAGAGACAAATGAAGTCAGGGGAGCAGTTGTCTGAGGCGGGGCCCTGACATCATTTTTATAAAGGATAAGAGTCTTATTTAAGGGGGAGGAGGGGGGAAGAAAGAGGGGGACTTTAGAAGCTGAATAAGCAGTACACCTGTGGAAACATCAGCAAACTGAACTTTCTCATCCTGTTCACACATTTATTTTAACTCCCAAATAGTACATTAATGAAAGGGCAGTGATCCCCGGCTACAGCAGCCTCCAGTCTCCTGGTCTCAGTCTGTCCTGGACCTGCTGCAGGGATCTGTTCCCATCAGCCGCAACAGCAGCACTGATTTGGTCTGAGAAGGTCCAGCGCAGAGTCTGCATCCCAGTTCATCAGAGGGGATGGATGGTGTTGGATGGTGTTGGATGGTGCTGGATGGTATTGAGTTGGATGGCATTGGATGATGCTGGATGGTGTTGAGTTGGATGGTGTTGGATGGTGTCTAGTTAGATGGAGTTGGATGATGTTTGATGGGCATACATGGTGCTGGATGGTTTTGAGTTGGATGGTGTTGGATGGGGATACAGTCAGGTCCATAAATATTGGGACATTGACACAATTCTCATCTTTTTGGCTCTAAACACCACCACAATGGATTTGAAATGAAACAAACAAGATGAGCTTTAACTGCAGACTTTCAGCTTTAATTTGAAGGTATTTACATCCAAATCAGGTGAACGGTGTAGGAATTACAACAGTTTGTATATGTGCCTCCCACTTTTTAAGGGTCCAAAAGTAATGGGACAAATTAACTAAATTAAATTAATATCATAAATCAAACTTTCACTTTTTAATACTTGGTTGCAAATCCTTTGCAGTCAATTACAGCCTGAAGTCTGGAACGCATAGACATCACCAGACGCTGGGTTTCATCCCTGGTGATGCTCTGCCAGGCCTCTACTGAAACTGTCTTCAGTTCTTGCTTGTTCTTGGGGCATTTTCCCTTCAGTTTTGTCTTCAGCAAGTGAAATGCATGTTCAATCGTATTCAGGTCAAGTGATTGACTTGGCCATTGCATAACGTTCCACTTCTTTGCCTTAAAAAACTCTTTGGTTGCTTTCGCAGTATGCTTCGGGTCATTGTCCATCTGCACTATGAAGCGCCGTCCAATGAGTTCTGAAGCATTTGGCTGAATATGAGCAGATAATATTGCCCGAAACACCTTGGAATTCATCCTGCTGCTTTTGTCAGCAGTTACATCATCAATAAATACAAGGGAACCAGTTCCATTGGCCGCCATACATGCCCATGCTATGACACTACCACCACCATGCTTCACTGATGAGGTGGTATGTTTTGGATCATTAGCAGTTCCTTTCCTTCCCCATACTCTTCTCCTCCCATCACTCTGGTGCAAGTTGATCTTTGTCTCATCTGTCTATAGGATGTTGTTCTAGAACTGTAAAAGCTTTTTTAGATGTTGTTTGGCAAACTGTAATCTGGCCTTCCTGTTTTTAAGGCTCACCAATGCTTTACATCTTGTGGTGAACCCTCTGTATTCACTCTGGTGAAGTCTTCTCTTGATTGTTGACTTTGACACACATACACCTACCTCCTGGAAAGTGTTCTTGGTCTGGCCAACTGTTGTGAAGGGGTTTTTCTTCACCAGGGAAAGAATTCTTCGGTCATCCACCACAGTTGTTTTCCGTGGTCTTCCTGGTCTTTTGGTGTTGCTGGGCTCACCAGTGCATTCTTTCTTTTTAAGAATGTTCCAAACAGTTGATTTGGCCACACCTAATGTTTGCTATCTCTCTGATGGGTTTGTTTTGATTTTTCAGCCTAATGATGGCTTGCTTCACTGATAGTGACAGCTCTTTGGATCTCATATTGAGAGTTGACAGCAACAGATTCCAAATGCAAATAGCAACAGCTTGAAATGAACTCTAGACCTTTTATCTGCTCCTTGTAAATGGGATAATGAGGGAATAACACACACCTGGCCATGGAACAGCTGGGCAGCCAATTGTCCCATTACTTTTGGTCCCTTAAAAAGTGGGAGGCACATATACAAACTGTTGTAATTCCTACACCGTTCACCTGATTTGGATGTAAATACCTTCAAATTAAAGCTGAAAGTCTGCAGTTAAAGCTCATCTTGTTTGTTTCATTTCAAATCCATTGTGGTGGTGTTTAGAGCCAAAAAGATGAGAATTGTGTCAATGTCCCAATATTTATGGACCTGACTGTAGATGGAGTTGGATGGTGTTAGATGGTATTGGGTGGTGTTGGATGGTGTTGGATGGAGTTGGATGGTGTTGGATGGCAAAGCAAACAAGCTTTAAACTCTCCTTTATTGGAAGACAACAGGTTTGCCTCATGAGAATATCTGTCAGTACGTGTAGATGGCAAAGATCAGTTTGAAGAATCAATATTAACAAAATTCTGATAAATTGGAAAATTGTTTTTATATTCAGTGCTATTGTTGAATGGAAACATGTTGTAAACCAGCCTGTGCAGAGGATATTTAGATTGTACTACAGTGCTCAAATGATTAGTCAATCATCAGGAAATTAATAGAGAATTAATAACCAACTAATTAGACCATTTATTAATCATTTTATGTTGATATGAAGCAAACATGTCACAACATCTGCTGCTTCTAAATGATTGTAAATTCACCATCTTAGTCAGACAAAATAACTGTAGTTTGACAATTTACAGACAGGAGAATGAATCTCTTCATCAGAGAGATGAAATAACAGTGAACATGTCCGTGGTCCTGACCAGCTGTAGGTGTAGGTGTAGGTGTAGACGTAGGTGTAACTGTAGCTGTAGCTGTAGGTGTAGGTGTAGGTGTAGGTGTAGGTGTAGACGTAGGTGTAACTGTAGCTGTAGGTGTAGGTGTAGGTGTAGACGTAGGTGTAACTGTAGCTGTAGGTGTAGGTGTAGGTGTAACTGTAGCTGTAACTATAGGTGTAGGTGTAGGTGTAACTGTAGCTGTAGCCGCAGGTCTAGGTGTAGCTGTAACTGTAACTGTAGCTGTAGTTGTAGTCGTAGCTGTATGTGTAGATGTAGGTGTAGCTGTAGCAGTAGCTGTAGGTGTAGATGTAGCTGTATGTGTAGATGTAGGTATAGGTGTCGCTGTAGCTGTAGCTGTAGTTGTAGTTGTAGTTGTAGCTGGTGGTATGGGTGTAACTGTAGCTGTAGCTGTAACTGTAGATGTAGGTGTAGATTGGTTGTAGATGGTTGCTACTGCTCTGCCTGTTAAAGCCTGTACCGTAGCCTACAGACAGAGCTCTGCTTTATGTGGTTGTTAAAGAACGACATATTTTTCCCCTTAGGAGCCTCCTCTACTTTATGTTCTGCCATTACAGTAACACATGACCTTGTTTTACTTAAACAACTTTTTTATTTATTCTGCTCTGTTCAGGAACTATTTTTATTCTATCTGTGCAGGTTTTTAATGTTGAAGTTGCCCATATTTGTTTTGTCTCTTTCCTATTACAGTGACACATGGCCCTGTCTCCCTGAGACCATCACTTCTAATTTGTCTGCTAAATCTTGAGTTTCGGTTAAAGAAGCAGTTTTTATCTCCTCCGTGGGACTCTGTGTGATTTTCTCCCTGTGTGTGAGAGTAAACTAAAGCTCTGTTAAAATGCAAAACAGCCCCCCGTGCAGCCATGTGGGGGAATAGAGGCCATTTTTTAGCCATGATCCCCGTCAGCAAAATGTTTGTGGAGGAAAGCTAATTCTGCTGTGAGACTTACAGCTCTGCCAGGCTGGCCGACAGCATGCGATGCTATCAGGATTAAATTAAGGTGAATTAGAGACAAAGCGGCAGAAAGAGGGGAAAAAGGGATGATGTTAGGGCAGGATTTTCCTCCAGCTGGGTGATCACTTCTTAGTCTGAGGTCATTGATCAGAGCAGAATAAACCAGGCAGGATTAAAGCAGACAAGACCTATAGAGAATGTATCTGTGTATATGTGTGTGTGTGTACGTGTGCTGTGTATGAATCTGTTGTACTGTGAGGATGAATATGTGCGGCAGTGATGGAGAAAGTTTGGTTTGGTGTTTAACATGTTTCTCTTAAGTCTGAGCAACATCTGGACTAACAGAACATCTGTAGTAATAATAACAGCTCTGTTCTACCTGAGTCTGCAGCTTCACGCTTCACACACACACACACACACACACACAGGACTTTAGTGTCTGTATGTAGAGCTGAACGATGTGCAAAAATTCAGATTGCATCACAATTTCAGTGTATGATCATTTTTTTTATAGACATGATGATGATGTGATTCTTGTTAGGTCTTGTACCAAACAAACATGTTTCCTTTACTTCTGCAGGATATGATGTGTAGGCGAGGTGTCTCTGTAGCACCTCAACGCTTCATTGATGGTTCTGTTATGACACATTTTACCTGCATCAAACAACTGCAGCTCCTGTGATTTGGACATATTGCACTGGGCCATATTGTTATTATGATAATATTTTGAAAGATTGTGCAGCTCTATCTATATGGAAACAGTGGAGTTCAGTTGTCTGTGTCATTTATATATTTATATCTAAAAGGAATAATTAGTGGATTTACACATGAAGTCACCACAGAGTCCTTTTAGTGGCTGATTTGATTGCATCATGTAATAATTATCTTCAGCACTAACCTGATAAAATGTCGAGGTTTGAAATGTGATGTCAACATAAAGATGTGTATCACAAACAGCTGGATATCAGCAGGATATTGATCCATCAAGGCCAGAACCCATGTGATGATGAAGTACATCAATGTACTTCTCAGAATTCATCCTGGGGTTTTACATTATCTCTACATTCAACAAGAGCAACACTGTAGTTCACTTGAATCTAAAACTGTGTAAAATCACGTGATTAGTTAAACTGTGAACACATTTCCTGGTTAAATGCAAACATGAATTACATTTATTTTTAGGCTGACAGAGGATGTGCACATCTGTTGAAGAAGAATAATAAAAAGTCTCTTCATTATTCATATTTAAAAATAAATGATGTCATAGGGATACACATATACTGTCAGTGTAGACAGTACAGACTGATGTTTGCTGCTGGGACAGACTGAATATTTTAGTTTATTGTTAAAGCTCTATATTTACTCTTCTTCTGTGTTTTATTTGAAGTGTTGATCTCCATCAGGAGATATATTTGTGGTTTTAAGAACCAAAAGCCATCTCAGAGTAGTTTTACATCTCCTCTCTCTCTCAGGCTTCTGACTGCTGACTGTTTTCTGAGTGATCTAATAAAAATACAGCAGATTTCAGGAAAACACTCACAGAAACCAAATCCTGTAAAGTTGGATGGTGGGTCAAGGTGGGCGGGGCTTGGGGTGTGGCTGAGGGCAGTGACTGCTTTGTTGTGACTTCACAAAGTTCCAGAAGTCCTTACGGCTGGTTTTAAGGCTCAGTTTCTGAATACAGGCTGTGTGCATTTCTCTGTGGACTGAGGCTTTGACACTTTCACAGTATTAATATAGAACCTAGACCTGCTTTATAATCACAAACACATGGACATCTACCTTTAGACTGGATCGACCTTTAAAATCCTTAGACTGTATGGACCTGAGCAGGCAGGTAATTAGCAGCAGCTGCTAACAGACTTTAAACCAAACACCTCTGGATGTGTATTTGTAATAATTTGTTAATGGGTCATGCAGGAGGTGAAGTGTTTATTTTGGAAGAGTACACTTAAATATCAACATTTTCAGATTTTATGAATGAGGTCTAGTTTCTCTCTGAGAGCACCCACCATGTCTCTGTCTGTGTCTTTAATTTCAAATAATTAGGCATTAATTGTTTAGCTGCTGGTTAACGGAGCAGTGGGATTTGTATTATGAGTTGTTTTAATTGGTGTGTGTGTGTGTGTCTGTGTGTGTGTTTACAGAGCTGAGCCATGTTAACTGACTGTCCTGTGCTTCAATCGTGTGTGTGGACATGTTTCATTAATCATCTCATCCTTCGTAAACTAATTCTAACATTTTAATGGGCTTCATCAGCAGGAACACAGCAGCCTTCTATCTCACACACACACACACACACACACACAGGTATTACACACTAATGAAGAAGAGGCCTTTGGGAATAAGAGGTTAGTTTAACGTTAGGTTTTACTGCTCCTCATAACGCTAATCACTGAGATCATTATGCTGCTGGACTGTGTGTGTGTGTGTGTGTGTGTGTGTGTGTGAGTGGTAGCTGCTATGCCTTTAACAGCTGAGGACACACACACACACACACACACACACACACATTTGTGTTATGGAAATGACCCCGTGTGTATAGGAGTGTTGTGTTCTGCATTGTAGCCCAGCCAGTGCCTAACAGCCTCACTGGGAAATTAAAAACCATAAATTCTGCTTAGCGTTGATAGCAGCTCAACAAACACACACACACACACACACACACACACACACAGTCATTGTCATCCCTCTCTCCCCCAAGCCAAGGAGATCACAGCCAAGGAGAGTGAAGGAGTGAAATAGAAACTGTGTGTAACTGCTCTCCACCTCCGTCTCTCAGTTTGGTTGATGGTGTTGTTCAGCACATCACTGACAGCTGATTGGTTCAACACATCAGTGAATGTAGTTTTAGTTGTGAGGCTCATTCTTTAAATGTGTACATGTTTCCAGATGTTTTGCACTGGAAGAGAGCATCATATGTATACCATTTATTAATATACAACAGCAAACAACAGTAACCGAGCCCTTTGGATTTCTTTGTGTTTATGATCAGATCTTCAGCTAAGTCACAACAATGATCAAACACAATCTATTTTAATTAATAACACACAAGTCATTGTGTTGTTCTGGTCCTGAGCCAGTCCTAAAGATCAGTATTGGGGCTGATCTGAGCTCCTGTAATGAATGGGTGTTAAACAGAGACCTGATCCTTCATCTCTGGACTGTGTTCTCTCCTCCTCCTCCTCCCCCATGCAAGTGCACCTCTGCTTTAAGACAGCTAAGCTCCACAGTGCAGCATCCAGCTGTCTTAGCCAGAGTTAGCATGTGTGATAGTGGAGCAGTGTTGTGACGCAGCCGTGACTGACTGTTTAAACCTCACTGAGCTCTGATGCTAATGATCGTTAGTAGTCAGTGGCTACTTGTCAAAGATAGTTTGTGAGGGAAGAAGCTCCACTCTGTGACATCACCATACAACCACGAGTGAACTGAGTGTTTGTTTAGCTGTTATAAATCCAACTGTGTGTGTGTGTGTGTGTGTGTGTGTGTGTGTGTGTGTGTGTGTGTGTGTGCGCCTTTCTGTAAACACACTGCACCCCTCAGTAATAGTCTCATCCTGTCTCCATCTCTCTGCTGTACCTCAGCCTGCTGAGCTGTTCTGTCCTCTGTAGTGAACACATACACACACACACACACACACACACACACACACACACTCTGTGTGGTGTTTACAGTCTCACCACAGTGACGACTGTCGAACTAGACACAGTAGGTGAAGGACGACAAAGACTGAAGTGTTGTGTTGTGTTGTGCAAATGCGGTTGAAAGCTCCAGAAAAAGTCAGCGGACCTTATGTTAATTGGACTGTCATTGTACAGAAATGTACAATGAGGTCCAGACCACTAAAAGAGCTCTTAGTGTGGACATCGCATAACTGTTGTGCAGTTTTCTGTATTTAAAATGGAATTCATACTTTTTCTCCTTGATATGAACAAACACTGAACCAACCCTCCTCTTCCTCAGATAAAGGCTTCCTCAGATGGAGAGGAGGATGATGATGATGATGATGATGATTTTGATGAGGTTCCAGAGAAAGAGGGATATGAGCCCCACATACCAGAACATCTGCGAGCTGAGTATGGTATGTCCAGGTCCAGCTACACACACACACACGCACGTCACCTCAGACCTGTAGACGTCTGAATAAACAGTCAGGTTAATCTACAGAAGATGACCTGCTGCTGCCCTGATCTTTAAAGATTCACACACACACCCTACAAACACACACACACTTCTGAGGAGCAGCTGGACAAGTTCTTCTTCAACTGGTTTAACTGGGGTGAACCAGTAAGAGTAGATCTGGTGGAGTGTGTGTCTCATGTCGAGGCTGAGTCCTGACCACAGCGGCCAGGGTTTGAAATGAGCTCGACTTCTAAAATATGATCAGATCTTCATCAGAGTTACAAACATGAACAAACACAATCTATGACTAATAACACATTAATCATTGTGTTGTTATTATCCACATTAAAAACATGATTCAAACACTCACAGTGTGTCTGAAACAGTGTGTGAAGCTGCCTGGAGTCAGGATTATCAGACCTGGACTCAGTGAGACCAGACAGGAGGTTGTGGGTCAGAGACACTTTGACTTATAAAGAGGAACATCAGCTGATGCCAATCAGTCTGCAGTCAAACATTCTATAGATGAAGATGATTCAGGTCTGTGGATCAGGTCCAGAGGATCTCAAGTGTGGACGCGAGGAGACAAAAATGAACTGGCGAAACGGGAGATTTAAAAACACCAGCCTGAGTCAGACATGACGTGTGGTGTTGCTCACTCCGTGTGTGTTTGTATATAAGAGGAAGAGGAAGCATGCAATTATAAAGTGAGTCAGTGAATCAGTCCTGTATGGGGTCCTCCAAAGTCCCTTCAGTGTTCTTTGGTCTGGTAGTGGTCTGGTCTGGTCCTGTGTCATACACTCATTACAAATGTAAAAATACAGTAACAACATTCTGTATTTCCCTTTTTAAAATAGTGAAATATTGAACTTGATCAACCTGAAGCAGAAACCAGGTGCAGCCCAACATGGTGCTGGTGATTCTCCTCTCAGGTTCATGTTGGAGTGAAGGGCTGAGCCCAGCAGGTCTCAGGCTGGACTGGTTCAGGACCTGGTTTAAGCTGATCAGGATGCAGCTGAGCCTTTTAATGGAGACTGATTGTTTTGTTTCCCTGTGTTTCTTTGATGAATAATGTCCTGTGAACACATTCACCTTCACACACACAGTCACCCCTGGCTTCACATGGATGGTTGTTACAGCACTGTTCCTTGGTGCATCAGACTTGTATGGATCATGTCTGGCCTCTGGGAAGCACAGCAGGTCAGAGGTTAAATGCTCAGGTCATTAACCAGAGGCCTGTTGGTTTTGTTGCTGTGTCAGCTGCACAGCAACATGTTTTCTGTAAATATGAGGTGGGATTTGAATCCTGTTAATATGATTATGAGGAGATGTGAGGAGGCTCCAGGCCACAGTGAGCAGTAAAGCTGCAGCACCGCTGCTCTGTCAGCCATATTCAGGCTCCTCGCATCACTCACTCAGACTCATGTGTGAACTCATTGTGTTTGTGTGTGTGTTCATGTCTGTGTTAATGACACTATGAGAGCAGTTATTGCTGGGTCAGCCATGTTGTTGTGGCTGTGAGGTGACCTTTAACCCCTGGTATGTGCTCCCCAACAGTCCACTGACTGATTATATTCACACTGAGCCTCCTCTTTACCTGCAAGCCTGCCCCTCCCTCTCCCACCTCCCTCCATTACTAATCAATTAGACACAAAAGTAATTAGATTGTATCTGATGGGTCCAAAACAGCTGTGTGTGTGTGTCAGGTTGATTAGTGGGCTAGATCATTACGATCTACAGGGGCCACACCAAATTAACAATATAACCTCTTTAATGAGCCCCTATTAGCCCCGCACCCACATTGTACCACCCACATCCACACACACACACAAACCTTGAAATATAGAGAAATAAAGAAAGTGAACTCACAGAAAGACGTGTGTGTTTGTGTTGTTCGACTGATCATGTTCCTCTGATGTGTTACTTTTGGACATGAGCTCATTTTCAGACTTCATTAATCTGTTGTGTTCATCTTTTTCTTACTGTTCACATGAGAAGACCAAAACTAAACAGTGCACTGGTTGAGGACTGTTTTCAACTGTGGATGAATACACATTTGTTGTGCTTATGAGTAAAGGCAAAATCATCAAAAGGTCTGATTTTTAAGAATTCTGGTCTGAACAGGCTCTAAAAGGATTTTAATATGAACAATAATAATTATGCACATTGATTTCTGAGGTCATTAACTTTTCATTTACTAATTGAATAGATTCTAATCTAATAGATTAGATTCTTTATTGTCATTGTACAAAAAACATACAACGAAATTCAGGTGCACTTGAGTAGCGGACTCAAATATAAAAAAAAAAAAGAAGGATGATAAAATAAATAAATAAATATAAGTAAATGTTTTCATTCCATTCATTCAGTTTGTGCCTTACACACATTGCCAATGTATGCAGTTAAAAAGTGCTCAGTTATTATTGCACATAATAACAGATTATTGCACATTAAAATTGTGATGTGTTCGAGGGTTTACTTTCAGTTCAGAGTTCATTATGGTAATGGCTCTTGGATAGAAACTGTTCCAAAGTCTTGTCATGTGTGTTTTGATGGACCTGTAGTGTTTTCTGGAGGGCAGCAGTTCAAACAGGTGATGGGCAAGGTGGGATAAATCTTTTGGTATGTTGTTTGTTTTCTGCAGGCATCTGGAGGTGAAGATGTCATCTAGGGCAGGCACAGTGGGGCAAAAAAGTATTTAGTCAGC
Source organism: Trachinotus anak (assembly GCF_046630095.1). Taxonomy (NCBI): domain Eukaryota; kingdom Metazoa; phylum Chordata; class Actinopteri; order Carangiformes; family Carangidae; genus Trachinotus; species Trachinotus anak. Next base: position 28,731,173 of record NW_027273872.1, read on the forward strand.
CACCAATTGTGCAAGTTCTCCCACTTAAAAAGATGAGAGAGGCCAGTAATTTTCATCATAGGTACACTTCAACTATGAGAGACAGAATGAGAAAAAAAATCCAGAAAATCACATTGTCTGATTTTTAAAGAATTTATTTGCAAATTATGGTGGAAAATAAGTATTTGGTCAATAACAAAAGTTCATCTCAATACTTTGTTATATACCCTTTGTTGGCAATGACAGAGGTCAAACGTTTTCTGTAAGTCTTCACAAGGTTTTCACACACTGTTGCTGGTATTTTGGCCCATTCCTCCATGCAGATCTCCTCTAGAGCAGTGATGTTTTGGGGCTGTCGCTGGGCAACACGGACTTTCAACTCCCTCCAAAGATTTTCTATGGGGTTGACATCTGGAGACTGGCTAGGCCACTCCAGGACCGTTAAATGCTTCTTACGAATGCTTCTTCGTTGCCCGGGCGGTGTGTTTGGGATCATTGTCATGCTGAAAGACCCAGCCACGTTTCATCTTCAATGCCCTTGCTGATGGAAGGAGGTTTTCACTCAAAATCTCACGATACATGGCCCCATTAATTCTTTCCTTTACACGGATCAGTCGTCCTGGTCCCTTTGCAGAAAAACAGCCCCAAAGCATGATGTTTCCACCCTCATGCTTCACAGTAGGTATGGTGTTCTTTGGATGCAACTCAGCATTCTTTCTCCTCCAAACACGACAAGTTGAGTTTCTACCAAAAAGTTCTATTTCGGTTTCATCTGACTATATGACATTCTCCCAATCCTCTTCTGGATCGCCCAAATGCTCTCTAGCAAACTTCAGACGGGCCTGGACATGTACTGTCTTAAGCAGGGGGACACGTCTGGCACTGCAGGATTTGAGTCCCTGGTGGCGTAGTGTGTTACTGATGGTAGCCTTTGTTACTTTGGTCCCAGCTCTCTGCAGGTCATTCACTAGGTCCCCCCGTGTGGTTCTGGGATTTTTGCTCACCGTTCTTGTGATCATTTCGACCCCACAGGGTGAGATCTTGCGTGGAGCCCCAGATTGAGGGAGATTATCAGTGGTCTTGTATATCTTCCATTTCCTAATAATTGCTCCCACAGTTGATTTCTTCACACCAAGCTGCTTACCTATTGCAGATTCAGTCTTCCCTGCCTGGTGCAGGTCTACAATTTTGTTTCTGGTGTCCTTTGACAGCTCTTTGGTCTTGGCCATAGTGGAGTTTGGAGTGTGACTGTTTGAGGTTGTGGACAGGTGTCTTTTATACTGATAACGAGTTCAAATAGGTTCCATTAATAGAGGTAACGAGTGGAGGACAGAGGAGCCTCTTAAAGAAGAAGTTACAGGTCTGTGAAAGCCAGAAATCTTGCTTGTTTGTAGGTGACCAAATACTTATTTTACCGAGGAATTTACCAATTAATTCATTAAAAATCCTACAATGTGATTTCCTGGATTCTTTCCCCCCATTCTGTCTCTCATAGTTGAAGTGTACCTATGATGAAAATTACAGGCCTCTCTCATCTTTTTAAGTGGGAGAACTTGCACAATTGGTGGCTGACTAAATACTTTTTTGCCCCACTGTGCCTGCCCTAGATGACATCTTCACCTCCAGATGCCTGCAGAAAACAAACAACATACCAAAAGATTTATCCCACCTTGCCCATCACCTGTTTGAACTGCTGCCCTCCAGAAAACACTACAGGTCCATCAAAACACACATGACAAGACTTTGGAACAGTTACTATCCAAGAGCCATTACCATAATGAACTCTGAACTGAAAGTAAACCCTCGAACACATCACAATTTTAATGTGCAATAATCTGTTATTATGTGCAATAATAACTGAGCACTTTTTAACTGCATACATTGGCAATGTGTGTAAGGCACAAACTGAATGAATGGAATGAAAACATTTACTTATATTTATTTATTTATTTTATCATCCTTTTTTTTTTTTTTTTATATTTGAGTCCGCTACTCAAGTGCACCTGAATTTCGTTGTATGTTTTTTGTACAATGACAATAAAGAATCTAATCTATTAGATTAGAATCTATTCAATTAGTAAATGAAAAGTTAATGACCTCAGAAATCAATGTGCATAATTATTATTGTTCATATTAAAATCCTTTTAGAGCCTGTTCAGACCAGAATTCTTAAAAATCAGACCAAGGTCAGTTCATTTTTGGCTGAGAGTAGCCAGCTCTGTAAACAGGTTTGTCACTGACTGACTAACTGATCAACACCGGAGTGCTAAGGTTACACCATTGGTTGGCTGATCGATTGTTGGAGCTTCCTCATTGGTCGTTGCTCTTTCAAAATAATTTTCAACAAATGTCGTCAGTTTAGCACCTTGGACATGAGATTAACTGACTCTTTAGACCCTTTTTTGTTCAAAAGAGCGCCTGGTGACAAATCTAGTGACTTTTTGGACAAACATTAGCTACTTTTCATAAAAGAGAGTCGTCTGTGTTACCCAACAACCGTGAGGTCAGGCTTTCCCTCCACAGACACATCTCTCTATGCTGACCACTCGGCAGCTGGCATGAATGATCTTTTTCTTCCTTTCTGAGTGATCAGTTTACAGTGAATCAGCTGAAATGTCAGATGACGTTGTGGTTATAAAATCAGGATTTTAGCAGCAGCTTGAAGTGACTGCTGGTTAACATGTCGTCTTTATCAGAGGTGTGGTGCTATTTGTTTAAGTACCAGTTTCTAAGGTCATGTAACCACTGTCCCTACGGTGACAAGTTTACATCAGTGAGCTCTGATCACATGATGAGATGTTAGACTGACTCTATGAACAGTTTTATCATGTGGAGAATATTACACAGCATCAGACAAACATCAGCTCAGTGCTGTTAGACAACACCGTGATGTAGTAGGTTGTATTCAGCAGCAGGTGACTGAGCAAAAGTAGTTTGTGTTTGAATGATTCATTGACTGACTTGTGTCGAGCAATGATGCCGCACTGGAAACATCCATTCAGAGAAGAAGCTGCAGTGCAGCATAGGTAAAGCTAAGTTAACATGCTAGGCTATGAAAACATTGCTAAGCTAACAGGCTAGGCTATGAAAACGTTGCTAAGCTAACAGGCTAGGCTATAACAACGTAGCTAAACTAACAGACTAGGCTATAAAAACGTAGCTAAACTAACAGACTAGCATATGAAAATGTAGCTAAACTAACAGACTAGGCTATAAAAACATAGCTAAACTAACAGACTAGCATATGAAAATGTAGCTAAACTAAAGGACTAGGCTATAAAAACATAGCTAAGCTGACAGGCTAGGCTGTGAAAGTGTAGATAAGCTAACAGGCTAGGCTATCACAACTTAGCGAAGCTAACAGGCTAGGCTAAGGTAGCTGTGATCTCCAGTGTAACAGTCTGACACGTGTTTGTGTGTGAATCATCACAGATAAAGAAACGTCAGAAGAGTGAAGGATGAATGAAAGGATGTTTTCTGTCTTTTTATCTTTACTAATGAACCACTTCATCACTGAGCAGCACAGAAGCTACCAGCAGCTACCACACACTGTTGGGTTAGAATGTTTCCTTCACTGTTACTGATGTTTGGAAATCTATCAATACACCTTAGATGTCAACATGACCATTCAGTCTGTTTTCAGCAGCTCTCTTCATGACAGACACTTTAGTGATGATCAGATCGTTCCTCTGGCTCCAGCAGCTCTACACCTGGGGTCTTAATGGACCACATTTCACTGTTTCACCCGTGTTCTGTTGTCATGACAAAAGAAACAGAGAAACATGTCTATGTGAACAGCTTTACTGTGACTTTGTTGTATTAAAATACTGTACAGTGGTTGTACATGTCCTCATAGAGATCAGTAACCTTAGACAGTATGGACAGATGTGTAGCATCATCCTCTCATATCAAACTCCTCTGCTGAAGTTAGAACTGCATCACAGAAGAGAGTCCTGTCCATTGAGGGAGTTTGTTAGTGAGCTCATTAACTGGCAAGTACAAATGTCACTGTTATGAGCAGTTGCTAAGCTCTTGTAGCAGTTTGGTGGCATCAGTTACCTGTTAGCTAACCAGCCAGTCACCAACTAGCCCTGTGAGTAGCTACCACACCATCAGGCCTTCTGCCCCTCCTTCACTTTATTTAGATATAGAAGAAGCACTTCAAATTCAGACAGTGATTTTAATGTACCAGAGCAATCATCAGGGTTTAAAGGGTCTAAACAGAGAATAATAAGTTAGTCAGAGTCTTCCTGCCACATCAGTTCTTCTTCTCTCTGTCAGTGTCTGTGATTACAAGAGTCTTTCTATTGCTTTCTGTCCTGCTCTGAGTCTTTTAATCTCAGCCAGTTGATCACATTCATCATTTCTCCACATGTCCCAGCTTCCTCTGCCACAGCAGCACGTTGGCTGCTGTCCTCCTCCTCCTCCTCCTCCTCCCCTCCTTCGTCAGCTGCTGTCCCTTCCTGATCCACTGCTTCAACATGGAAATATTCAAAACTAATTAAGTTTTCTAACATGTTTTCTTAAGTTTCTAGGTCCTCTGTTTGGCTGATGCCTCTGGTCCAGAGCGGCTTTGGGCCTCCTCGGGACCAGTCTTTTATAAATATGAATATTTTTAGTGAATCATTGCACTGCACACAACTCTACGCTGAAATAAGAGTTTACCCATTGAAATAGTTAAAAAATATAACATTAATATGTGTTGGTCAGTGTTGACATTGTGACACCACAAATAAGTCAGTGTGTGGGAAACACTGGGAGGCCTTACCCTGATCTACTGAGCACTTTATTAGGAACACCTGTATACCTGCTTATTCATGCAGTTATCCAATCATGTGGCAGCAGAGCAGGGTATAAACTCCTGCGGATCCAGGCGAGGAGCTCCACTTAATCAAACATCAGAAAGAGGAAAACTGTGACTCAGTTTCAACATCTGGATTCATGACCTGAAGAAGTGAGGAACTACCCAGTGTTCCTAATAAAGTGCTTGGGGAGTGTATATCTGTTCCTCTCTCTCTCCTCTTTCCTCCCCTCTGTCCTGCTCTGTCATTCTGATTATCAGTCGTCTTATCCCTATCTCTGCTGTCAGGACACTATCTCTCTCTCTCGCTCTCTCAAATTAACATTTTAATTACAGGCCCTGCTTAACCCAAGAAAATCAATAGCTCTTTCTGCCTTTCTTCCCTCTTCACTTTCTCTCCCTTGAACACCCTTTCCCCCTTTTTCTTCTCCTATTCTTTGAACCTCTTCCTTTCAAAAAAACACACACACTCCCATCACAGTGCAAACCCACAGTTACACACACACAGCTACACCACTTTCCTCCCATTGATCTGTGTCGTCCATGAGATCCAGACAAACCTCAGTCATTTTCCTGGTTTGAAAAGGTATGAGTTGAGTCTGGATTTCATCATGTGACAGAGAAGGAGGGATGATGGATGGATGGAGGAGGAGGTGAGGTAGAGTGAGGTCGTCACCTGACTGCTGACTTATCTGGACCTCACTGTGAGAACTGATCCACCATCTACTCATCCTCTCCAGCCTTTTACACAGATGATCAAAACATCATATCAGCCATTTAACACATGTCAACATGTAGGACACAGAGGACAGGACCAGAACCAGGATTTTATACATACTGGGTTCATGAGTCCCCTCAGCGTACCTCTTACCAGAAAAATGTCTTCATTTTTTGTGATTACTTTGATATCTTTAATTTGTTAAGTTAATTGTTCATTGATACCTTCAGTGGACAGTTTTAGTGTCTTTCAGTTCATTGTTTTGGTTTTACAGCCCGCAGCTCCCCACTCTCACCAGCCTGCTTCAGGTAGTGTTAGCAGTGTTGCTAATACTTGACCTACATTAACTTTAAGTGATGTCGTGTAACTGAACTTACTATAAAGTAATAAAATGTGGAAGTTGTGTTTACAGTGTGCTGCGCTCCACATGGCCAGAAAAAGTTAAAGGGCCATACAGTCTAAAGGTTTTTAAAGGTCCATCCAGTATAAAGGTAGTTGTCCATGTGTTTTTGATTATAAAGCAGGTCTAGGTTCTATATTAATACTGTGAAAGTATCAAATGCGCACAGCCTGTATTCAGAAACTGAGCCTTAAAACCAGCCGTAAGGACTTCTGGAACTTTGTGATGTCACAACAAAGCAGTCACTGCCCTCAGCCACACCCCAAGCCCCGCCCACCTGGACCCACCATCCAACCTTGCAGGATTTGGTTTCTATGAGTGTTTTCCTGTAATCTGCTGTATTTTTTTTGGATCACTCAGAAAACAGTCAGCCAATCAAACGAGAGGATCAGACCCTCTCCTCTGATTGTTCCATCAGTGTGTGGGTGTGTGTGAGAGGTTGAGGTGCTCTATCTGTAGATGTGAACGCTGTATGACTGTGTGTGTGAACTAAACTGTGCTCTGTGTGAGTCTCAGTGCATCCTGGCAGAGTCTCATCAGGTCAGATCTAATTATGTGGGATCAGTGAGTCTGCAGCTCTCAGCTTACTGCTCCCTCTGATCTCACCTGCTGTGTTTGTGTGTTCATCAACCCCCAGAGACCCTGGTGTTCGACCATGTCCTCACTCTGTTAGTAAAATACATTTTTTGGTCCTTATTATGTAGCAAGTACAAGTACACACACACACACACACACACACACACAAGAGATAAATAAGTCAAACGGACTCTATGTCTGACCACTGAAAATACAACATATATATATATATATTAGACCCAGTCATGATATGAAGTGTGTGTTGTATTAAACTCAGCTGTTTGATGTCCTGTCACATTAAAGTCTACAGTCTGATCTGATCTGGACTCTCGTCTCTGTCGGCAGGTTTAGATCCGTCTCCCTCCACCTCAGCTGCATCTGTCCCAAGAAAACCTCCTATGAAGAGATCAGCAGCTCCTCTTCCTCAGTCTTCCTCCTCCTCCTCATCCTCCAGGTGTCTGAAGAAGCGACTCACAGAAGAGGAGCAGGATCCAACTTGTGCAGCTGCCACCCTGCGGGTCCTCAGACAGAACCTACCTCTGCCTGCAGAGTCCAGGTGACCAGTCCTCCACTTCACCCTCCACCTTCTTTAGTCTCCTTTTTAAGCCAATGGTGTCTAGGATCCACAACCCCCCCTCCCTTTACCTCTTCTTATAATCTCTTGTTCTCCCCCCCCCCTCAGTGTGTCAGTAGCCATGGTGACTTTCAGATGGTCACTGTGTCCGCTGACCACTCTGTTTAACTGGTTTCTGGGTGATGTTAAGTCTCCCTCCATGTATGTTTCCTACAGCAGCAGCTCCACTGATCCCAGTCCAACTCAGTCCAGTTCAGACCAGAAACCTGTTGATGTTCCTGTGGTTCCATTTGGTTTGGACCTGTACTACTGGGGCCAGGAGCAGCCCAACGCTGGCAAGATCATCAAGTAATGACAACACACACACACACACACACAGTGTATCACTGACAGACACAAAGGGAGCCACACACACACGAATGTACTGTGTTTAGTTTTCATCAGGTGAATAATGAGGTAAGATACTAGTTTGATAGTTTATCATCATCATCTGTAATTACAGTCCTGACTTTGCTCTGTGAAAACATCATCAAACGTTTGTAGCTGTAGATCCACCTCTAAAATAAACCTGCAGGAGAAGTTCCAGTGTGTGCATGTGGAGGGGAGAATTGTGAGGTTACACAAAGACACCATCAACATTCAAAGTTACAAGTACAATTTAACCTGTTTTTTCACACTTGAATCTGATTTGACAGTGACAGTCAAATCAGACAGCAGAGTCCAATCAGAGGACAGGTGGTTCCGTCACCTTTATGCTCACCCTGATGGACAACAGTGTGGCCTGGACTCTTCAGCGACTCCCAACTTTGAGTTTTCTGTACGCACATGTTGACTAAAGCTCTTCTCTGTGTGACATCATCACTGATGTCATTCACATAGTCTCTATGTTTCTACTAAAACATATGTTTTCTCCACATGTACAAACTTCAATTTCTGCAGATTTATTAATTTCACAGTTTTACAAACTGTGGAATTATTTGTGAATGTCACTCAGAACCTTTTTGACCCTAATCTGAGCCCGTACATACGTTTCAATAGAAGAAATTTAATGTCAGTAATGAATGCCCCTCGAAACATTTACAGTTTGAGCTCTCATAGAACACAATAATAATAAACTAAATCTCACGCTCTCCTCTGTCCAATGAGTGTTGAATAAGAAACCTGTTTTTATAACATTTTTATAACATTTAGATTTTCTTAGGTTTAACTCTAGACGGTAATAAACTGTGTGGATCACTGACAGCTGTGTTACTTGTGCTCCTACATCTCCTTTTGGTGCAGGGCGGCCTCCCAGCATCAGTTCTGGGTTCCCTGTGAGGTGGAAGAGGAGGTGGAGAACAAGCAGCTGCTGGCGGAGAGCAAGAGCAGATACATCTCCTTCCCTGGAAGCTTCACTCCTGTCAGCCATTACTGCAGAGCTCCACTAGGTAACGGGAGGCTGTGTCAGAGGCAGGACCGGCTCAAGGTAACAGCACACACACATCTATATCTGTCAGTGTGTGTTTGTATGTGTGCGTGTGTGTGTGTTTGAGCTATGACTGTGTGTCCTCCAGTGTCCTTTCCACGGCTGCATCATTCCTCGAGACCAGGAGGGTCGACCCTGCAGGCAGGAGGACCGGCTGAGGGAGGAGCAGGAGGAGAGGAGGAGGAGAGAGGAGCAGCCTGGTGAGGAGACACACACACACACATACACTCGCACGCACACACACACACACACACACACACACAAGCTGGGCTTCAGTTGTGAAGGTCTGGACTGTAAACACTGGTTTTGTGTAGTTTGTGCAAAAACACATTCAGATTGACTAAATTAGAGCTTCATAAGGAAAAACACAGGAAATGCAGCAGAGAAGAAGAAGAAGAGCTGCTGCTGCCACAGAGGAGGCACAGAGACTGACTGAAACACACAGCTGTGGCGTGGAAGTGTGAACTCACTGATCAGCAGCTCGTTACTCATCATTATTCACACATAAACAAAATATTTACCAAGAGTGAAAGTTCATGTTTGAAAAACGGTAAACCCCGCCCTCACTTTCAGTTTTGTCTTAGGGTCTTCCTCAGTGGAGGAGAAGCTCATTGAGCCATAAGGATTAAATCTCCCTAGCCTTCAGTTTCTTTGGTTCTTTTAATCAAATCACTGTTCCTTAGATCAAACTGTACTTTAACATATGGCAATTATTGTGACAGATATTGTGTGTGTGTAGGTCTCTGCAGCATCACTTTGTGCTTGTGTTACATTTAGCTCCAGTGAGCTGGATTTGTCCGTGTTGTAATTTCAGTTATATCTGGATTCATTGTTCAGACCATAGACTGTATATAAAAATGGACGTCGACGCTGGCTCCGGAAAATGAAGCCAATGCGGAAGTGTCTTAAACCTGCATTCTATCAAATGACCATCAGGGGGCGACACCACTGGTTGCAAAAAGAAGTCCGATTGTATGGAAGTCGATGAGAAAATGACCCTACTTCTCACCTGGTTTATGACCCCAGTAAACGTTTTCATAACGAGTTTATGGTCTCAATCGCTAGTTTCAAGTCTTCTTCAATACAACATGATTTTTTAAATTATAGTCCCATTTAATTTAGAATAGACGATAAAGTAGGGTATGCATTGGGGCGTGGTTAATGTATGATTGACACATTTTGGCTTGTCAATCAAGAGCAGACCCTTTTAACTATTAACTATTAAAAGTACTTTAACACTTTGTAATAAAGTTTACCTCGACTTATGGAAAATGACTTCAGATTCAGCAGCGCTGCGTAGCCGAAAGATTGATGCAGTTGTCAGGTCGACAGTTTAGGTGGGCGGGCATAGTGACCTCGGCTCTCAGGTCAGCCCCACCCCTCGCTCCTCCTCAGCTCCACCCTCTTCTCCAAATATGGTTTCTTCTGGTTTCAAAAAATCAAGATGGCGGCGGCCAAATTGCAAACTCGAGGCTTCAAAACGGCAATTCGCAAACCAATGGGTGACGTCACGGTGGGTTGCCACTTGGTTCAGACCAGTCTGTGCAGTGTATGTACAGTTTCAAAAACATCTTTATACTCATGATGAAAGAAAATTAAAAAGAAAAAAGACCTTGACTTAAGGTCCACTTTCAAGGTTTTTCCGCAGCTTTCAACCATGGTCTTCTTCTGTGAATGTTTTTGACTAATAAGTAGCTGAAAGTCCATTTGGTACTTACTTTGTCTTGAGAAAAGAGGAGGAGCCTGAGGAAGACTGAAACACTGTTAAAAGCACTGGAGGTTCAGATTTCTGTTTTCATTCACTGTGAGCAGGCATTGGTGTGAACTGGTCTGGAAGCATCAGTGGTTCTGATCTGGTTCCATCAGGGTCAGTGTGAGTCCAGATCCTGGACCAACAGGATCTGTGTGTGTGTGTGTGTGTGTGTGTGTGTGAGAGAGAGAGAGAGAGTGAGAGTGTCACCAGTCTGCACGATGTCCACCAGCTGCCTGCAGCATCTTGTTAGCCACCAGCTCTCTCTCTCTGTGTGTGTGTGTGTGTGTGTGTGTGTGTGTGTGTGTGTGTGTGTATGTCTATGGCGTGCAGTCCACTGAGTTGTGAAATAGCATCTTTTGTTACCAACAACACTATTGATCCACAAGTCAATCTCACACCTAGACACACACACACACAGTCTCACAGTGAGGAGGACAGTGGTCTGAGAGACTTGATGAACCTCTGGCCTCTGCCTTCACCCATGAATACACACACTCACACACACACACACACACACACACAGAGGTTAAACAGTGTGAAGGTCAGCTGACACCTGTTTCCATAGCAACACATATCGCGCCAACATGGCTGCTGCTAAACCCTGATTGGTCAAACTTTTAGTTTTAATGAGTTTCATTGAGGTTGATGTAAGAGTCCGGGTGTGATGAGTTCAGGTACATGACAACTGTCAGTCAACCTGTCTCTGTCTGTTCTGAGCCATGCTCTCTTCAGTGATGTGACTGTGTCTCGGTGATTAAACAAACTGGTGCTGTCACCTTTGGTCTCTGTCGACGCAGCGTTCACCTCTGTCTCGTAGTGGTGACTGATGAGACCCCATCAGGAGGAGAGGCAGGTGTCTCATGTCTGAACAGAGGTAGCTGTTTTTTAAAGGGACAGTATGAAGTGAATTAACTGACGTGAGACAGATGAAGTCAGTGAGAGGTTCTAACCCTGATCTGCAGCTCCAATGTCAGAGCAGGTCCACACAGTGTCCACACAGGAGGACACACAGGAGGATGCTGTGTCCTCCTGTGTGTCCTCCTGTGTGTCCTCCTGTGTGTCCTCCTGTGTGTCCTCCTGTGTCCGCCTGCTCTCTGTCAGCATTCAGCCTTTTATTATCTGCTGGTGGACGTTTGTCTCAGAGTTCATGCAGCTGCAGCTCAGTGGCGGACAGAGATGCTTTGCTACACTGTGCTTCTCTGGATTCATTCTCACACGCGCACACACACACACACACACACACACACACATACACACACACACAGGGTCCCTGTGCTTAGTGATGTGAAGCTGAGAGACATCTGAACAAACCAAAGACCCCAGATGCCTTAGTGTGTGTGGCCTGGCCCCCACTCAGACAAACATACAGACACACACAGACAGACACACACAGACCCCAGCTGGAGGGGCTAAGAGGTGTTGACAGAGAGGAGAGCCCTGCTGCAGCAGATTAAATTCAGACAACTGTCTCTTTCTCTCTCTCTCTCTCTCTCTCTCTCTCTCCCTTTTTCTTTTCTTTCATCTCTCCTACTTGTTTTCTTTCTCAAACTCTTCTAAGATCACAACAACAAAGTAATAGAGGACACACACCTTTGACACACACAGACACACAATGTAAATGCAGCTGCTCTTCTTTTAGCAGTAATGATTCTCCTAAATACACCAGCTGCTTTTCAATTACTGCTGCTCTGTGTGTGTGTGTGTGTGTGTGAGATGAGGGTGAAGGTCCAGTCAGACCCAGGGTCTGATCACTGCCTCCCCCCACCCTGATTGGGGTCAGTGTTTTGACAGAGGGCCTCAGCCTCGTCACCATCACAGTGTAATTACTTTGCATTACTGCAGCTTTATCACTAATTCCCCTGCAGCATGTCATTAAGCAGAAGTGTGTGTTCGTTTAGATCGTCATTACTCCACATTACACACACTTTTACTTTATCACACAGAATTATGGCATCACACTTTTCATTAACACCACAATTGGATCCAAATGAGTATGTACAACACAGTGTTTACTGCTTGTGCTCTGTAGCTATCAGCTCGTTATGTTATCAGCTGCTCTTACTTCATTCCACTCCTCAGTCCAACGACTTCCTGTGAAAGTTTGAGCGTGTGACTGCAGTAGATAGAGAGCAGCAGTTTAATGAGGGCTGGATGTGGACCTCGACTCTGTTCTGGACTCCAGTCTCAGGTTTTAATTACATTTTAAGATGTCAATATTGTTTCATGGTTTTAATGAAGTAACACTAAAGACATTCTTGTGTTGTGTTGTCAGGTCAGTGTTGGTGTCGTTGTCATGCAGCTTTTGTCGTCTCTGATGTGATGATGTACTGAAATACTGATGATTCAGATGATTGACAGCTCACAGTGACCCTGCTCTCCTTCTTACTGATGTTACATAAACACTAACACAGTGGTCTATCAGTAATGTTCATAATAATAACTTTATTTATAAAATCAGAGTTGGACATCAGAGTGAAGGCAGCTACAACAACAGAACAGACAGTGAGGCTGCTCTTGTGTGTGTCTGTGGTTCAGCTCTGATCAGCTGATCAGGAGGTGGAGCAGGTCGTCACTGATCACAGGGTCGGGGGTTTAATCAAACTAATGATCCCCCCCGCAACCCAGTAAAACTGAAAAATCCGTTTTTCAGTCTTTCACCCCGAGCACAATGCATGATGGTATATATTGCTGGTTAGTGACCATCGGGTGTACACACTTTTCATGATGTATAGTGGGAGTCCACTATATAGAGTATCATAATTACTTGTGTCTCTGTGTGAGTGTGTGTGTGTGTGTGTGTGTGTGTGTTTTTCTCTGTGTGTGTGTCTCTGTGTGTCTGTCTGTCTGTGTCTGTTTCTGTGTGTGTGTGTGTGTGTGTGTGTGTGTGTGTGTGTGTGTGTGTGTGTGTGTGTGCGCGTGTATGTTGCAGACTGGCGTGATGCGGAGCTGATGCGAGACATTGAGGCAGTGACAGGGGAGAACCTGGGCTCTGACCGAGTGAGGAAAAAAGGGAAGAAGAAGAAGTTCCCCAACCTCAGCGACCTGAAGCAGAGCACCAACACGTCTCGCTCCAGGCTGCAGAGGAAAGTCTTCAACAAGTATGTTCTGAGTGATGATGATGATGATGATGATGATGATGATGATGCTGATGATGCTGATGATGCTGATGATGCTGATGCTGTGGTCTGGATTCAGATCTGATCATAATGCACATGATGAAACCAGGTGTGTGTGTGTGTGTGTGTGAGTGTGAGAACTGTCATTCTGCTGTAACTGTATGATCCCCCCACAATGTACTGCTTTGTCTCTTCAGAAGGTTTGTGTCGTCACCACTTATCTGTGCATTTTCTCATCATCACTCCCCCCCAGGACCACCATGCGCAGAGTGGCTCAGGTGATGAGTAAAGCTGACAGAAGGAAACACGACAAGTTCTCCAACCAGTTCAACTATGCTCTGAACTGACCTGCAGTCAGTTTCCTGGAGCAGTGTCTGATTTGATGATCACTGATCACTGATCATGTGTTATGACAGTTTGATGGACCTTCATCTGTCAACTTTTCACTTTTATAACTGACTGAATTTCTACTCTTTTTTCTGTTGTGGTCGAGTTGAATTTATTGTGTGTGTCTGTGTGTGTTTTGTGTTTTGGAGATAAAGTCATGTGACCTAATAAATAATGTTAAAAAAGGAAAATCTGTAGCAGAAGTGAATTGTGTGTGTCCTCAGCGGTCTGTGTTTCTGTCCTGGTCTTGTCCTCTGAGTCAACGTTAACTGATCACTCAGAGAAGAGAGTGTGTGGACAGTGTGTTAGTTACTGTCCCACACAGACACAGCCTCTGTCTCAGTAACAAGCTGCTGCTCCACCTGTGCTGCTTTTAGAATAATAATAACCGAAATAAAGTCTCTGAGTTGTCAACACTGCAATAATCAGCTAATAGAAACTGTTTGTGCCAATTCAGTTTAAAACAGCATCAGCCAATGAGAAATTCCAACACTCGTCTGGCCGACCAACAGTGTGAGCCCTCAGTGAGTCAGTCAGGGTGTTTCCCGTTCACAGGGCCCCAACCTGCTGCTGGCTCCACTCTATGATTAAGATGAATGTGATGATGTGTCATGGATTGATCTCTGTCAGGTGATTGATTCATTAAAGACAAAATATCTACAAATCAACTTTTTGCTGTGAAAACAGACAGACACGCTCCGTGTGCAGGTCACCAGGAGCTCAGTCCTCAGTCTCTCTGAAGCAGCTCAGGCTGAGGTTTCCTGACTTCACTCCCTGTGGGACAAACTCCACAGAAATTGGATCCTACATTTCCCATGATGCATCCAGTGACCAGTAACAGGAACTTCTTCATTAGATCCACTCTGCCTGTTTGTAAAAGGCTTTCTCCAAGCAGGAATAACCCTGATGACATCACTATGACATCATTGGGGTTATTTCCCTCCTCAGTTCACAATGAAGGTGTTTGCAGGGAAATGTCAGTGTGATGTCAGACTGGGGGCGGAGTCACCTGTACCTGTCAGTAACTGAACCTCCAGCTCCAACCTATAGGTGCACTCTACACTCACATAAAGACGTTCCGAGCCTCTGATTGGCTGCCGCCCTGTCCTGCCTGCGTTGATGGACCATGTGGAGCTTCAGTGTGTGACTCTGGTTCAGAACAGATCCAGACTGAGGTCAGACCGGTTCACAGGGTTCACATTCAGATGTTCAGGAACAGCTGCTGTTGACGTCACTGCTGCAGTTTCTCACTGGAGGTTCGGGTGAATTCAACCTGTCTCTTTACCTGCTGTAAGACACTGAACTGATAAACTCAGTGACTATGGCTGTGACATCACAGTCTGATAATATGACATGTTACCTTTCATTCATCCGACTAGTGATGAGGGTGAGGATGTTGAAGCCTCTGTGCTCTTTCATTTGTCCTGTGAGAGCATTATTAGAGGAGACTGAGGCAGTTGCAACAAGTCTCATTCCTCCAATCAGAATCATGCTAGAGTGATGACACTCATACTGCACATGCTCAGTTAGACCCTTTCATTATCGTAAACTTCTGGCTTTTTTTCCACTACACTTAAAGACAAATCTTGTACTTTTGAGTCCACTACATTTCTATAAGCAGAGCTTTTAATCAGTAGAATTAATTTTATTTTATTTTGAAAACCTACAACACTGTCTTGGTCACAGGAGAAGAACCAATCAGAGCCAACTCCTCCTCTGTCAGTCATGTTTTAACCTGTCAGTGTCCTAACTATGCTTCATTAGGTAAGGAAAGATTCCTTAGTTTATCTGTTTGCTGTGTTTACCACCAAATAGCATGTTGAGGTGTGTAACACTTCTTTAATTCTAGATAAATTTTTAAGCAAACAGCTTGTAGTAGTTAGCTGTCGTTTTGTTAATAAAATTGTGTTTTTATGGCCAATTCTAAAGGCTTTGCAGCATATTCTCAAGTTTTATTATCCCGCAGGTTCTACAGGTTATTCAATAATGCACTGAAATTAAAAAAGTACTTTTGAATACTGAAGTATTTTTAAGTAAGCTCTCCAGTACTTTAACTCAAGTAGAATTTCAACACATTTTAAAACAAATAAATAAAATAAATTGTGCCTGTGTTCAAATCAAAACTCAGTAACTGTTCTTTGATAAATATTACTGAATAGATAAATAATACCAGAATATTATTGTGAAATAATGCATATATTTACAATACTATGACTATTGAGGCAAAAAGCAAAAGTTAATTAGTCAAATTTAATGTATATTTATATATTTTTGCATCTGTCCCTGATCTGACCCCAACCCTGGGGACAGTTGAAACATCTGACTTCTTCCATTCAAATTCATATGTCATATGTGATCATCTTTAAATGGTGATTAACAGACAGATGTGAGTTTAGTATGTAAAAATTTGATTAGTTTCTGAGTGACTGAGAAAAATGAAACTCAAACTGACCTGAATCAAATCCAACAGAACTGAATCTCTTTAACATCTGCCCATTTTCATTAACGATGGGACCAAGATGGGACCACTTAAAGCTCCATCCAGTCTAAAGGTAGATGTCCATGTGTTTGTGATTATAAAGCAGGTCTAGGTTCTATATTAATACTGTGAAAGTATCAAAGCCTCAGTCCACAGAGAAATGCACACAGCCTGTATTCAGAAACTGAGCCTTAAAACCAGCCGTCAGGACTTCTGGAGCTTTGTGATGTCACAACAAAGCAGTCACCACCCTCAGCCACACCCCAAGCTCCGCCCACCTGGACCCACCATCCAAATTTGCAGGATTTGGTTTCTCTGAGTGTTTACCTGAAATCTTCTGTATTTTTATTGGATCCCTCAGAAAACAGCCAATCTGAAGAGAGCCTCTCTTCTGATTGGCTGACTGACCTGTTGTTACTAGAGCTCCAGAGAGAAGCCTGAGGAGAGGAGATGTAAATCTACACTGAGATGGTTTTTGGTTTTTAAAATCACAAATATATCTTCTGATGGAGATCAACACTTCAGATAAAACAATGGAGAAGTAAAAATATGGAGCTGTGATGTTTTGGTGTATCATGTCAAACCATGTGAACGTGGAGCCTCGTTCACAGCCGGGTGTCACAGACAGTCGTGAGACCAGAGTGAAAACCTGTTCCTGCTCTGACGGTAACATCTGATCTGCTGCAGGTATTCTGAGTGAAATGAGTTCACTGGGCTGGGTTCAGTGTTTAATCATCATCATTTTAATATCAAAGACAATATCATGTCGATCTGAGGATTCAATACATCCAAGGGTTTTTTGGAAACTGTCAACAAATTCAATAAATAACAGAAAGAGTCCAAATGAAAACGACCACAGCTGGAGTTACACGGTACTGACAATAGATCAAGCCATTCCTTAAGTCATAAATAAACATTCAATATTCATACAGACTTTTTCAAAACAAAGAAATCAGCTATCTGTCTAGTACATAGTTAAAACAGCATTCAGAGAAGCTACAATAGATTTATGTACACTTCTGTTCATATTCACATTCTATCAAAATAATCCACTTAAATTAAAGCCTCCAAATGTTGGTAATAAAAAGAGCAGAGCTCAGTCTGACCATCACTGTGGTGTGTGTGTCTGTCTACAGGTGTGTGCTGTAGAAGGCGGGGGCAGCATAGCTCTGCGTCCCCAGCATGAAGGGGGACAGGACGTGGCTGGCCGTGAGGAAAGGCAGCTGGACCAGGCTCCCGGTGGGGGGGTGGTGGTGGCTGGCGTAGCCAGCGTGCATTGCCAGGTGCCCGCTGACTGGGGGGGACGGGCTGAGAGGACTGAGGCTGCCCAGGCCTCCTCCCGCTCCTCCCCCTGCACCCCCTGTGCCTCCTGCTCCTCCTGCACCGGTGGGGGCGGAAGTGTCGGCACCAGGGTTCTGTTTCTTCCACTTGGTCCTGCGGTTCTGGAACCAGATCTTGACCTGGGTCTCAGTGAGCGAGAGTGACAGGGCCAGGTTGAGGCGCTCACACACTGACAGGTAGCGCGTGGACTTGAACTTGTTCTCCAGCGCCACCAGCTGCTCATAGGTGAAGGCAGTCCGGGCTCTGCGGGGCTTCCCTGACTTGGAGTCTGAGCCAGATCGCTTCCTCTTGGGCTTGGCCCCCTGGGCCCCGTTGGTTTGGACGTTGGTGATCTGGCCTGTGGGGCCTCCTCCCGGGCTCTTGGTGTCTCTGGAGGGGTCCTGGTGGCTGTGCTGGCCCAGGTCCCTCTCTCCGTTACTGGGCAGGGCTGAACTGCTCTCCTCACTGCTGTAGGGGCCATCTGGAGCGTCTGAGTCCGGGGTCCCGGATCTGTGGTAGTCCTCCTCATCTGGGCTTCGGTACACAAAGCCTTCCTCTGGAAACACACAACAAAGAGCAGGTCAGAGAACCAACCTGTATGAAGTTACCCCCCCTCAGCAGCCAGAGCTGCAGTTCCTCTCATGACCACTATGTGCTGCTACACATCAGCCACAGCTGAACCTCTGGACCAGCTGCTGGACCAGGTCTGTGTCGCTCACACACTAAGGGCTGATGAGTTCACAGAGTCACCATGTTACAATAATACATCTGTATTCAGCCTGTGTCACTGTGGTTTATATTCACTGCTGTTTATTACCACACACACTTACAATGAATCAACACCTTGGTTATCACACATTAATTATCACAGGTTAATTATCACACATTAATTACCACACATGGTCCCAGGGCCTTCAAAGGCTCCTGAGAGCCACCAGGTGGGAGTGTGTGTTTATGCCTCACATACACTGTAAAACATGGTCTGTAGATCAGTAATTAATAATCAAGTATGAAAACAGACGTATGAAGTAACACAGGACGTCAGCTGCCAAAGAAAAAAATCAATTTAATTTGAAAAAAGAATAAAAATAAAAAAGCAGCAGTTGAGATGAATGAATGAATTCAGCAGCTCATATTCAATGTTTAGTCCTGAATTAAAATAAAATTCTCAAATGTGGAGACTGATCAGTTCAGTCATGTTGATGAAGAGCAGGAGCCCTGGCCCTCTGTCTGGCGGCCCTCACTGAGTCCACTGCTCTGAACAGTGTCTGATATTTTAATATATTTATTTAACAACATATGACACAGCTGAAGAAATAGATATTAAAACCACAAAACACGAAACCATCAGTGGAACCTCAGGAGACACTCGGATCATTCCAGCTGATAAAGACTAATGATTATTCTAAATACTAGCTGCACTTATTGAAACAGGGCTCCGAGGGCCCAGAGGGTCTGGAGCCACGTTTCGCGGGGCCACCACTTGCTCTGCCCGCCTGATAATTTAAAAGGTTAAATAAATCATTTTATTTCTAATTGTGTGATTTTTCATGAGACCAGACTTTCCTCAGTGAGAATCAGAGTAGAGACGTTTTCTCACAGTTCAGAGAAAAACGTCTTTAAAAAAATTGAGAAAAAATAAAACACACCTTTATTTAGTTTTGTGTATTTTTAATATTTTTATTTATTCATGTTTTTACTGTGTTGCCAGGTTGTCAAAGACAGTTTTCTATTTTATGAAAATCTAATGGACAAAAAAGTTTTATCTTACAAAAACAAACCACATTAAATTTATAAATTCATTTTTCATTTAGTCACAAATTTTTAACCAGTGACTTCACTTAAATTGTTATCATTCGAGTTATAGGAAATGTAAAAATGTTAAGTGTGATTTATTGTTTGAGCTTTGAACACACACACACACACACACACACACACACACACACACACGCACACACACAAACACACACTTTAACTGGATCACTAGTATTCTTCTTCATGTTGTTATTTAGAGAGTGAGGACACCTTATGTGTGTGTTGACCTCCCAATAGTCTTAGTGAATACATTTGAATCATTTTAAAAACGTTCACAGCTTCTTAATGTTTTCATTCATCTTCTTCACAGTCTGTCATTAAAAATCTAAATAATCTCAACAGTGTCCGGTGAAGCAGGAACTGATTAATAATTATCAATAACATGATACATGATCCAACAGGAAGCTCTGGACTTTTATTTTGGAGGATGTTCGTAAAAAATCAGTGGATTTAAATACATTTTCGTTTCTAATTTTACTGAATGTAAAACTATTTTATTCGTTTTTATTGGATCGAAACACAAACTGAAGCTGCTGTTATTTCTTCACCATGTTTTATCTGTTTGGTTAAAAATGAACGAGTGAAAAAAAAAAGGTGAAGAAACACAAACAGACGATTAAAGAGAGGAAACGGAGCTGACTGCGGCTAATGGGTCTCACTCACTCACACACACACACACACACACACACACACACAGTGCCGGTTGAAACAGATATTCACTAATCAATAATAGGCCTACCGATCACACGCGCGCGCGCACACAGTTGCCAATTACCTTCTTTTAACCGAGCGTCAGTTAAAGGCCGCGGTCACACACACACACACACACACACACACACACGCTCCTCTACACTTCCAGGTCTCTGTGTCAGTAACCCGGCATTAGGTTCTGGAAACTCTCCAGTTAATAGACAAAAGAACGCATCGAACGAAAGAACCGGAGTTCAGGCGGGAAACTGGACAAATATCCCAAATGATAAAATAATAAAATCACATTAAATCAAAATGACACTGAATATTTATCAAATAAAAAACCTCGTGATGTTGAATGAATTCTGATGTTAAATTCATCAGAAAGACGCTGAGGTTTGGTGAAAGACAAACTGAAATAAAAATGTGACGCAGGCGTTAAAAACATTTGCACAGAGTGGAAACAAAAGGGCGGGAAAGTAAACCAGCAGACACAGAAGTAGAGCCGGGGAGGCGGCGGCTGAGGCTGTGAGGCCGGACTTACTGCTCGGGTACTCCCCCGCGCCTCCGTACCCGCTCGGCTCGCGCTCTCCCCGGTGGCCCGCGTGCTGCTGGGGCCGCCGGCTGCTCGTGAACTTGTTGGGGTCCAGGATGTCCAGCACGGAGAACGAGGTGGTCCGGTGCCCGGTGGGGCCCTGACAAACGACACACCGGGATTCATCAGTCACTGTTTTTATCAGCATCATTATTATTACTAATAATAATAGCTTAACAATAATTATTATTACATTCAGTTTGTCTTTAAGTCTTCTTCCCGCCAGAGAAACCCTGCTGAGTGAACTGAAGTTGGTTTCTGTCTGAGATGTGTTTTTAAACTGAGTCATGGCCAATATTTATTCACCAATATTTATTATTTATTAGGCCTGTTATGTCATGTATCATATATATTAAGTTATATTGTTATTATTTATTATTATTGTGCATTCAGAATATTTGCCATAATTATTTTTATTGCCATCTTATAATAATAAAAAATAATAAAATAATAATAATAATAATAAAAGTTGTATGAAATAAGATACAATTAAAAAAAACAAATTTCTCCAATAATTAGGTATAGCTGATGTTTAAGTGCAGATCTCAGTAACAAGGACAGTGAAGTGTTTCGATGAAACACACACACACACACACACACACACACACACACACATATCTATCAGACCTCTTGTGTTAATATGAAACGAATAAGCCTCATTTTATTTATTTCCACCGTCAGACGGAGAGAAGCAGCGTAAAGGCAAAGGGGCAGAGACACTTATTCTAAGATGCGCGGTTTTATATATATTTTATTTTATGAAAACGTTAATCATTTAATTTATGTTTCCATAAACTCCCTCACCCTCATATAACTTTCATCAGTTTGACCTGGTCCCTGACTGTCCTCCTTCAGATTCTTGCGGAGCGGAGGTCCCGCTGGCCCCGGTGTGTGGAGCAGATTAAGGTCCGGTGAGGTTACTTCCTGATTTACGATCATTCATGTATTCATGAGGCCGGTGTGGAGCGTGTCTACATGAATAATCCCACATTAATATTATAATTCTCTCTTTACATAATCCGGGGCCACGGGGCCGCGGGGCCCATTAACAGTTTTTGATAGGAACAATCCGGCCCGCAGTAATCTGATCTGAGATGAACACAAATCATCTTTTATTTAAGACCTAATAAGACTTTATAATAAACCTGCTCTATTGTCTTAATTTAATTTTATGTCCAGGATATAAACACAAGGAGGCCTCGGCTACTTTTTCAGATTATAACTATTTTTAGATTAAAACTTTATTGAATTTTCGTTCAGACAAGAATAATTCAGTTATTTAATTTAAGGCAAAGGGGCAGATGAGATGATTGACACTCAGCAGGTCAAGTTGATCGACATAATTCTCACACTGTCAAATTCACATGTTTTCAGTCGCTTTTTTCCCGCCGCTAAATGAAAGTGTGTTTGACCCGAACACGTTGATTCCTCTGCAGAGTTAATTCACCACAGCGCGGGAACAAATGAACTCCGTTTACTGATGTTTCTGTGTCTGACCGCCACATGGCATCGCAGGGCCAAAGCGGGGCCAAGACAGGGCCAAGACAGGGCCAAAGCAGGGCCAAAGCAGGGCCAAAGCAGGGCCGCGGGACGTTTAACATGACAAGAAACTACCACCATCTCATTAAACTCTCCCTCTTTAAATTCCCTCCATCATTTCCACTCAGCGGATTTTCGCGGGTGTTATGCTGACCCGGGACGCTGTGGTCCTGGTTCTGGGACTCTTGATCAGGTTTTTATTTTGGACTCTACACCTGCTCTGTGTTTTATTCATCCTGCTCTCTGTCTGCTGCTACAACTTCAGCCCCCCCCCCCCCTCCGAGAATCCTCCAACTTTGCCCCCCCATACCTGCTGTGGCGGCGCTAACACCGGGTTCGTCGGCGGAGGTTCCGTGTGGTTCTCCCCGGCCTGAGCATCTCTGCTTCCGGCCACCGCGTTAGAGAAGAGCCGCTTCTCTCCGGCGGCAACTCCGTCCAGCAGGTCTCCGCTGTCCGAGCCCACCACAGTCTGAATCCCGTCCCCGTCGGGCGCCGGTATCGCTCTGTCCCTGCTCATCACAGGCTGGGGCGCGTCCGCCACGGGCCCTGCTACGGCTCTGTCCCGGCATATCACGGTCTGGACCCCGTCCGCTCCGGGCCCTGGTACCGCTCTGTCCCGGTTCATCACTTCACTCTGTCTTTCCCATAAATTGAGGATCCGGATGAAAATGCAGGCGCCGCGTAAACAGAAAAGTTTCCGTCTGAAGCGGTTTACAGGGACAGAACTTCACACCACAGGCCGGTCAGCATCCGGGGGGGGGACGGGGGGACGGGGGGGGACGGGGGTCAGGTTTGAAGCCCCTTCAAGTTTCCCATCGGTCAGAGTCTAGAATGATGCGGGTCTGACCGGATTCCGGACGCGGTCCCGTCAAAGTTTAAACTTCTCTCCGGTTCATCCTCCGCGTCCACCGCTGCAGCGTCTGTGGGGGTTTACCGTGTGTCTGCGTGTGTCTGCGTGTGTCTGCGTGACGGCGCCGCTGTCCCGCGGTGACACGCACATGAACCTCCAGCCTCGCGCGCTCTGACAGGAGTTAAAGGACGGACGCGGATCTATCTCTCTAATGGTTAAACTCTCTCTCTCGCTCTCTCTCTCTCTCTTACTCCTCTCTCTCTCTTACTCCTCTCTCTCTGTACCCATTAGTTAAGTGAGGACCCCCCGGCCCCTCTCTCTCTCTCTCCCTCTCTCTGTCTCGGTCTCCCTCTCTCTCTCTTTCTCCTCCAGCTCGTGCAGCTCTCAACTCCTTTTTTGGTCTTCAGCCGGCCCCTCGAGGACCCTCTATTACGCACTCACGTGTGTCCGTGTGTGTGTGTGTGTGTGTGTGTGTGTGTGTGTGTGTCTCCTTATTTATGCATTCCTCTTCAGCTATGCGGCTTGTAATTGGCTACAAATTAATCCCACTTCCACTAATAGTCTATTATCTCGGGGTGCGCGCGCTGAACGGTGCTCCGGTCCGGCTCGCTATCTGAGCGCGAGGAGAAACAGACAGAGCGGGGGCGGGCCCCGGTGTGTTTGTGCGCGTGCCTCGGCAGGTGAAATGTGGGGCTGTAGGGGGGGCACCGGGGGGCACCGGGGGGTGGGCAGCGGCTCGGAGACAGCGGGCAGAGGGTTGGAGCGGCCGGGGCGCTGCGGGGTGAACTGCCACTGCGTCCACATGAATGCGGCTCTTATCTCGGATGCAGATTCCAGGGCAGGGCCCCTCCTCAAAACTCAATTACGGCCTGAATAAAGGCGGTAATGTCCCCGCTGCAGTGAAATATTGATTCCTAATCCTTGGCAGTCATTACTATGCCAGAAAATAATAGACCACAGAATTGGATTTTGATTTAACACACGACGTGTTTATTCTAATGCTCGGGACTTAATATTCCGTTGCCTTTCATTGTGAGAGGAGAGGCGGCGGTGATGAGGCTCTGACGCCACTTTTTATATTGTTGTGGAAGAAATTAGAAAAAGAAAGAGGCGGCGGGACACCTCCCCTGCCCTCCTCCCGGCCCTGATACACAAGGTCAGCTCCATGTAATTGCCTTGCTCAATGATCCTTAGGGGGACGAAATTAAAAGTTGAGCAAAATAATGACTGAAACAATGAGACATGATTAGCCAATCAGAGAGCCGAGAGC
Organism: Trachinotus anak; assembly: GCF_046630095.1. Taxonomy (NCBI): domain Eukaryota; kingdom Metazoa; phylum Chordata; class Actinopteri; order Carangiformes; family Carangidae; genus Trachinotus; species Trachinotus anak. The sequence goes on from NW_027273872.1 coordinate 28,755,500, forward strand.
CATTACCAGCCTTTTGATCTACTTCCTGTTTCTGGCTGGAGGCTTTATGACTTTATTTGAAAACAGTCGGTGTATTAACTTTATTAAACATCACAGCAGCTTCTTCACCCGCAGGGGAAACATCATCAGAAACTATAGAGCAGAACCAAAACACACGAAGAGACAGGAGCAGGGAGACAGGAGAGAGCAGCATCAGTCAGGTGAGGGTGGAGGAGTAGTCACAGGTCCACCTGCAGTCAGGCCGCCCCGGACCCGGATCCTCTGAGAGTGAGGCGCCTACAGCCCCGGTTTGTCGTGTCACATTACAGACACACCACAAACACTTAAAGAGGTTTAAACATCTCATCTACACCACGTCTGTGACGTCACAGTCACATTATGACGTGTTGACGGGCGATCCTGAAACCTACAAGGGAATTTAATGAATTTAATGCGCAGCAACTTTACTGGTTTGAAACTAAAGGGTAATAATAATAATAATAATAATAGTCATAATCATAATAATAATAACGATAACAGTAAAGATGAAGAATGTCCATAATTACGTAATAATAATAATTAATGAAAGACATAAAATAATATAAAATATAATAAAATATAAAAACATTGATAATAAAGGTACATTACAGTTTGTACAAGTCTGCAGTAACAGTAAAATGAATATAATAAGAATATAATTGTGTGTGTGTGTGTTATAATTAATACCTAACTTAAAGTGAGGATCTGCAAAATATCTCAACAGCTCAACACACACACACACACACACACACACACACACACACAGTGGCAGTTCCCACAGTGTGTGCCAGCAGCCTCTCCCTCTCCCCATATGTATGTGAGACAGAGCGTGTGTGTGTCTTATGTCTATAATTATTCTAATGAAGGTTAACGAGCTCTGCTCAACCTCCTCTTTATTAAATTAATCTCAGCCAGTAATGAATCATAATTACTATAATTAGCAGCTTGAGCTGCCTGATGTCTCAGTGGTGGCTGGTCAGAGGAGGTGATGATGATACAGAGACCTCCATCACACCTCAGCATGTCTCCACTCACTGTCCTCCACTATTATTATTATTATTGTTGTTGTTGTTGTTGTTATAGATTCAGCATGAATCTTATTATTGTTATTAATTTTATTTTTTATGTTTTTCCTGGTTTTCCATGAGAACCTGAAAATCAAAAATCATACCTGCTCTGTACACTGGTCATGTTTAATAGATCCATGATTCTACATAATCTACTAATATTAGACTGGAAATCAAATCAAGACAGTGTCTTCATAGATGGTTCCATATTCCAGCTGTTCTGTACACTCAGATTCCAAATACTGTGTTACACACTCATCAGCTGATCTATGAGCTCAGTGACACATCATCATTAGTTGTATGACGTTTCAATAATTAGACAGTTTAGAGTCAGTACATCCACCATAGCCCTCACTGTAAATGAACGGTTATAATGTCAGTCACAGTCAAACTGTGCTGCAGCAGGAGTCAACCTCACTGTCACTCTCTGACACATTTAGTGTCTAAACATTGTCTCTATTATAATGTTTTAATGTCAGAGCTGAACAATGAATCCAGATATGACTGAAATCACAACATGGACAAATCCAGCTCACAGGAGCTGCAGTAAAATGTGTCAACAGCAACAACAGAGCTTTATAAATGTAACACAAATACAAAATGATGCTGCAGAGACCTACACATCTTAATCTGATCTGAACAAAAATCACATCAGCATCACTTTTATATTTTTACAAAAATTATCATTTCCACGAAAACATGACTCATATCACAATATCTGTCTAAATAATCACCACATGATGTTGTGTCCATCGCTCAGCTCTGAGGTGACGTCTTTATTTCCTCTGTTTCTGCTCCTGCTTCTGTGTTCTGTGTCTTTTCAAGGTTCTGTGTTTTAGATTAGCCCCCTCCTCTTCCCCATTACAGGAGTAATCGTCCCCCATCCTCCACTCACACACACTTGACCCACACACACACACACACACACACACACACACACACACACACACACACACACAATCCCACCACAATACATATCCACAGTTCGACACTCAGATAGCATCTGACCTGAAGAATTAATTAAATATGATAGCTGATTAAAAATAGCATAACTAATAGTGTAATATCTCAAGCTGTCGTCTTTAATAGTCAACATTGTGTGTGTGTGTCTTATCTGCTGCAGACAGACGCTCTCACTATTGATTCCTGTTCATTTCAGTTGTCAGGCAGAGCACTCAGCTCATCTGGAATCATTACACTCTACTGTCTGCCTGTCTCTCTGTCTCTGCCTGTCTCCCTCTGTCTCTCTCTCTCTGCCTCTCTCTCTCTGTCTCTGCCTGTCTCTCTCTCTGTGGCTCTCTTTGTCTCTGCCTGTCTCTCTCTCCGTCTCTCTCTCTCTGTCTCTCTCTCTCTCTCTGTGTCTTTCATATTCCTGTTCTTCTTACTTTTATCATTTATATGTTATTCATTGATTGACTCTACCTCCATCGTGTCTCAGAGGATCCAGCTGTTCTGTATTTTCTGTCTGTTTTCAGGACCAGGGCCTGTGTGTGAATCTGTGGATCTGACTCTGTGCGTGGTTTCAGGATGACAGAGAGGTGACCCCCCCACCCGTCAGGAGGGAGGGCGAAGCTGGAGGTCATTGTGGTGATCCCTGTGGTGACCCTGAGGTTAGGGTGTAGCAGTGGAGCCAGATGAGATTTTATTGGTGGAAGTCCCAGCTCAACGATCAGTGTGTGTGTGTGTGTGTGTGTGTGTGTGTGTGTGTGTGTGTGAACCTGTAACTGTCTCTGAATGTCCTGTGACCTGCAGGTAAACACTCTGAACCGACGTCCAGGAAACAAACTGATCTGAGGGTTTTTTTTAGATAATATTTATTATGTCACAACAGTCCTGATTGTTTACTGTAAGCAAAAATAAACAATAAAGGCAATAATTATAAATTAACAACAATATATATGTCCCTATATCAAGAGTGATATTGGCATAAATGTTAACTGTAAGGGGATATATTATTATCACATATATACATATATGAAGATATAAGTTTATAACGTACATGAAATAGACATAGTAAAATTGGTATGTGAGCATATATAAAACATATCTATATGAATGTTTTTGATATGGTATAGGCAACCATATATCTTTGTCATATATATTTAATTCATAGGTTCAAGTTTATTAAAACAACATCCATATAACATTTCTTTTCTTATTAATTTTTCATTAACCTTAAATATGTCTATCTTCCCATGCTGGGAAAACAGTCTCAGACTTTTGGACTCTAATATATATATATTCTCAAGATAGTGTATATTAACAGGCTTTGGGATGGATATATATTCATATAAGATATGTCTACAATATAAGCATTTATACATAAACATAGATATTTATATGGGCTAGTCCTGTATGTCAATATATTATTTTTTTCTGAATTTGTAATATATTTCATATCTAATTTTTACATTGTTTGTATCTTATATGTACATATATTACATTGTGTAGGGGGAAGTGAAACTGGAGGTTTGGTGACTTGTGAATATGAGACTTTTATTTATTTTTTATTTATTTTTTAAAGCACAGTGTTGTATTTATATCATGTTTATATTATTATTGTTGTATTATATTGTAGTTTAACAGTAGTTTTTAATTCTCCCACAACTCTTTAATCATGAAACTGTCTGAAGTCTTCACAGCCAGGCTGATGTTCACACTGACCGGGTATGTTTACAACTTCAGTCATGTGACTGTTGGTGTGCAGCCTTCCCTCAGAGGCAGCCTCTCTCGTCACCATGTTTGTTGATCAGTCTGAGCTCTGCTGCATCACCAGCAGATGAAAAAATACAGTCATCACCTTTTATCATCCTGATCATGTTAACATGAACAGGTCTCAGAATAATCGTGGTGGACACTGCTGGCTCCAAATTTCTGCTTCAACCCACTGTGACGTCACCCACTGGTTTGTGAGCTGCTGTTTTGAAGCCTCCATTTTGTTATTTTTCTGTCGCCATCTTGGATTTTTGAAACCAGAAGAAACCATATTTGGAGGAGAAGGTGGAGCTGAGGAGGAGTGAGGGGTGGAGCTGACCTGCTCTGTGCCCTATCTTGATTGTCAGGTACAGTCTGTCAATCACACAGGAGCCCCGCCCTAATGCATCCCCTGCTTTATGGTCTATTTTCCTCTAAATGGACCATAATTTGGAAAAAAATGAATGTCATGGGCGCCTCGGTGGCTCACCTGGTAGAGTGCGTACCATTAAAAGGCTTAGTCTTAACTGCAGCAGCTTAGGGTTCGAGTCTGACTCTCTCCCCAACTTTCCTGTCTCTCTCTCACTGTACCTATAAATAAAGGCCAGAAAAAATAACAAAAAGAAATAAACATCATGTTGTGTTGAAGAAGACTTGAAACTAGAAACTGAGACCATAAAATCATCAGGAAAACATTTACTGAGGTAATAAATCAGTGAGAAGTAGAGACATTTTCACATAGACTTCAATACAATCAGACTTCTGTTTACCACCAGTGGAGTCACCCCCTGATGGTCATTAGACAGAATGCAGCTTTAAGGCTCTTCAGCACTGGCTGCACTTTTCACACACAGTTTACATCCAGTACATCTGGTTTTTAAATGAAGAACACAACTTCTCTCACCAGGTCCTGTGTTTCAGGTGACCCAGGTAACCCTGTCACGGTCTCCTCTTGAGCATGTGTGGTCTCTGTGTCAAGAGCAGGTTTCAGCTGATGTGTATTGTCCAGTACCAGAGCACACAACAGTGTCCACTCGGACCACTCTGATTGGCTGCCATCATTTCCTGCTTTGTCAGGAGCATAGTTCATAAATATTGATCTGCTGCTCATCTGTAAGTGTGTGTGTGTGTGTGATTAGTTAAACTCTGCCCTGCAGACACACGTAAAAACATCCATGTGTTTAATGTCTTTATATTTTGAGTTGATATGTGAAGATTTCCCTCAGCGGGACTACAACCTCCAACAAACATGATGAAAACGTTCCAGTGACATCATCACGCTTGTCTGGTGTTCAGTGATGAAGAGTTTATCAGCTGTCTGCACTAATGTCACAGTAAACACTGATCACAGTGAATACAACAGAAACTACATGGAGATCATTGTCAGAAATGTTAATTCTGTTCCCACAGAGCAAGAGACTGAGTCCAGGTTTAGAGAGCTGAGATCAGGTCCAGGTCTCTGTGGGTCTTCAGGGCTAAAACGCCTCAACACAACATGTCATTCTCTGAGAGGCTCTTTCACACAATAGCAATGATATCTTCACAGCACACTCCTGTAGTGTGTGTGTGTGTTTGTGTGTGTATCAGTGATTGGTTTCTGTTTTATGGACTGGCTAGCAGAGTGCTAGTAAGCCGTAGAAATAAATCTGCTTTATTTGACCTTAGTGTTAACTCCAATAAAACACACTTTACTGCTGGGACACACACACACACACACACACACACACACACACACACACACACACACACAGTAGCCAGCTATCGGGTCATAGCTGGCCACTTGACAACATTTATAAGGACATGGAGGGAAATCTACTCTCCACCAGAGTCCACTCCTTCAGCTAATGAAACTGAACTGTTTCCTGTAGCCACACCGTACACACACACACACACGCACACACAAACACATACACACACCACACACTCTTTGCACACCCTCTGAGAGCCCAACACCTCACTTTTTGAATGTTGCCTGTCACTGTTGTAATTGTGTGGCTCTTCAGTTATTGTGTAACGTCAGAGTTTGGTGCAGCTCCAGTAATAATCAGATCCTTTGACGTTATGTTCTCCAGTAATTCAGACCTGTTCAGTGATGTCTATGGTATCGTGTATTTTAACTTATTGTATGATATTATCAATTGTGTTGTCTCTTCTTAGACTGTAGATCACAAACAGTGAATTTCAATTTAGTATTTTATTCTACTTTTATATCTGTAGTGTACTGTTGTTTTATCATAGTTAAAATTGACTGTTTTGGCTGAATTGTACATATGAAACTCAACTAGAGACAGGAGTTGAGAATCATAAATAAACAAGCTATAAACTCTTTATGCAGCATACTTGGTTTCACGCTCTGTTCAGTGACTGTTAAATTTCATTGTCCCTATCAAATAAATAAATAAGATGAGTGGTAACTGATCCTCACAACAACAGTGTGTAATAACAGACATCCTTCACTTCTGTATGAAGTTACATGTTTTGGCCCCTGGGGGCCCACACGGTTTATACTGTGAACTCAGTTTGTGTGTGAATGACAGTGTTTGTGCTGCTGGCTGTTCTCCATCACCTGTGTACAGGTGTAGGCGTAGTCAGGTAAAAACACCTTTCACCTCCTCTTTGACCTCAAAGTGCCAACAGCCCAGTGGAGTTACTGTCTGTTACAGTCTATTAGCTCACATGAAGCCAACCTTTATCAACATACCTACCTTTGTTGCCATGGTTACTATAATAACGGTCATGGTTTGGTTAGGTTTAGGAATCGATTTCGTGATTGGCTTAAAATAAGTACTTCCTCAACATTAGACCATCCCTGTTGCTATTATCTCCCAGAAATCCCGATCCGTGGCCTGCCAGGTGTGAGGCATTTACACTCAGTGGAAACACAGAACATTCACAACTGTGCTGTCTTGACTTCTCTGAAAAAAAAATCACTTCAATTTTGTGCAGAACTGAGATGGTTTCACAGATGATGATTTTGGTCTCAGTCCGTGTGAAGGGCTGTGATTGGTCAAACAGGTACGTCCGAATTTCAAGTGGTCAAACTTTCACAGAACCAGAGTGACCACACATGTCCATGACCTTTGTCCTTGTAAGGTCTCTAGTAGAGTCATTTTACTGGACATCAGCAAATAAAAAACTTTAGTCTAAAAAATACTGACATGTTTTATTTACATGGAATAAAAGCAGAAAAAATATTCTTCAAAACTTAAATATTTCCCCTGTAAAACCAGTCCCATCTGACAGGATGTATTGCAGCACAGCGCAGTTGATTGTGTTTATGTTCTTAGAGTAAAATGCTAATTAGTGCTTTGAAATATATGGCCAAATATAGTCTTCACAGGAAACATCATATTCCTTGTGTGCTCATTTCATGTCCCATTCTCATTAGTTGTCTTGTCTCTGTCACATCCAATCACAGTGAAGAAAGACTCCATCTCCTCATAATTAGGAGAGGATGTTGAATCTAAGGAGCTGCAGCCTGGATAATTAAGTCATATTCTCTGACAATTATCATGTCACATTACACCAGCTCCTCTCACACTCTGAGCTGAACTGAGAGACGGGATCAAAACAAGAATCCGCTGTGATACTGTCACCTTCCTGCTGTCATACCTACAACCACTACAGTGACAGTTCAGTTTTCTGATGTGGGGCTGTGTGAGGTACTTATCATTAGTCAGTGTATTCACTGGTGCCAACTTATGTTTCTGCCGGTGGGGGCTCTAAACACCCAAGATAAAAAACCACAGCCACTTGTAGATACACTAATGTGGAAAAGGTCAAATGCTCACATTTCAGCACTGCAGAAAATGAACAGTGATGATTGACACACACACACACACACACACACACACACACACACACACATACACACACACACACACACACACACATACACACACACACACACACACACACACACACACACACACACACATGAAACACAAGGATAACACTATGCCGTGCACACACAGCATGTACTAGGTCAGGTAGAGCAGGGTAAGTGCAAGATTGGATCAATTGGTGAGGTGCTCTGTGACTGGTGGTTACAGTTAGGGGGAGGGCCCTGAAACAACCACAGCAGCTTAGTCTCTACAGCTGCTTCAACCTGACACCAACCTGGAGTTTGTTATCAAATTAATGTAAATTTGGGCCCATCTGCATGAGTGTGTTAGCTACAGCAGCTTCAGATCAGCTCTTAGAATCAGAATCAGAATCAGAATCAGAATCAGAATCAGAATCAGTTTTATTGCCAAGTATGTTTTCACATACAAGGAATTTTTTCTGGTGATTGGTGCAATTGATCAGCAACAGTGGGGCTCTCTAGCCTTGTTGATGAGGCTGATAGCAGATGGGAAGAAGCTATTTTTGTGGCGAGAGGTTTTGGTCCTGAAGGACCGCAGCCTCCTGCCAGAGGGGAGTGTCACAAAGAGTTTGTGTCCAGGGTGGGAGGAGTCAGCTACAATCTTCCCTGCACGCCTCAGAGTCCTTGAGGCGTACAGGTCCTGGAGGGATGGAAGATTGCAGCCAATCACCTTCTCAGCAGAGTGGATGATACGCTGCAGTCTGTTATTGTCCCTCTCCGTGGCAGCAGCGTACCAGATGGTGATGGAGGAGGTGAGGATGGACTCAATGATGGAGGTGTAGAAGTTCACCATCATAGTCCTTGGCAGGTTGAACTTCTTCAATTGCCTCAGGAAATACATCCTCTGCTGAGCTTTTTTGATGAGGGAGCTGATGTTTAGCTCCCATTTGAGATCCTGTGTGATGGTGGTTCCCAAGAAGCGAAAATGCTCCACGGTGGCCACGGGGGAGTCACACAGGGAGATGGGGGTGGGTGGGGCTGGGCTCTTCCTGAAGTCCACTATCATTTCCACTGTCTTCAGAGCGTTTAGCTCTAGGTTGTTCTGCCTGCACCAGGTCACCAGACGCTCAGTCTCCCACCTGTAGGCAGACTCATCGCCATCAGAGATGAGTCCAATGAGGGTGGTGTCGTCTGCAAACTTCAGGAGCTTGACAGACTGATGGCTGGAGGTGCAGGTGTTGGTGTACAGGGAGAAGAGCAGAGGAGAAAGAACGCAGCCTTGCGGGGATCCAGTGCTGATGGTCTGGGAGTCAGACACGTGCTTTCCTAGCTTCACGTGCTGCCTCCTGTCAGACAGGAAGTCGGTGATCCACCTGCAGGTGGAGTCAGGCACGCTCAGCTGGGAGAGCTTGTCCTGCAGCAGAGCCGGGATGATGGTGTTGAAGGCAGAGCTGAAGTTCACAAACAGGATCCTGGCATAGGTCCCTGAGGAGTCCAGGTGCTGGAGGATGAAGTGGAGAGCCATGTTGACGGCGTCGTCTACAGACCTGTTGGCTCTGTAGGCGAACTGCAGGTCAGATAGGTCAGAGAAGCAGCAGGAGCAGGAGTGATGAGCTGCTGTGGACAGGGACAGCCACAAAAATGTGTTTTTTAAATGTCCACAGAAAAAAACTGATGTTAGTTGAAGTGTTTGCTTTATTTTGAATATTTTCACTACTTTATCTACCGTCAAACAGACTTTCACTTTGGAACTACAGTTTTTCCATCCACACTAACTACACACAAGCACACGTACACTTAGCTTTGTGTGACTTAAACAGCTGATCTGCAGAGGAATACAGTGTGCACTGTAGTTGTGCTTATGTGTAGAAATACTGTAGATCAGTGTTCACACACTGTGAAGTTAGCATGCTAACAGCTAGCTCTGACCCATCCCCTCACTGTAACCTCCTGTCTGTTGTGAAGACGAAGCTGCTCAGAGAACGTGTTGTAACCTCTGGTCTTATAAAGACAATGATGGCTGAAGCACCTGCTGCTGACAAGAAACCAGGTTCAGCAGAGAAAACTCACACACAGAACCTTTAAATAACATCCAAATGCTTTCAAATGAGCCATATGGGCTACTGCCCATACAGAAATGTAGTAATGACATATTTATGTCCCTATATCAACAGTGATGTTGCCATATATGTTAATCATAAGGGGATATTATTATCACATATATACATATATGAAGATATAAGTTTATATACCCATAGTAAAATTGGTAGGTGAGAATATATTAAAAATATCTATATGATGATTTTTTATATGGTTTAAGATTTTGCTATCATATATGTTAGTAATATATATTTAATTTATAGGTTCAAGTTCATTAAAACAACATCCATATAAAATTGCTTATATATGTTTTTCTTATTACTTTTTCATTAACTTTAAATATGTCTGTCTTCCCATGCTGGGAATGTGATCTCAGACTTTTGGGCTTTCAAGACCAGGTGAAATCAGCTTTGGGCATCAGTGAGATTCAAACCGTCTTAAAACACACACGGAGTAAAGACAGCTGTGTACACACTGTAGAGTCTGCACTCAGTGAGTCCTCTGAGTAGCAGACACTATGTAGTCGGTGGGTGAGTGAACAAGAGGACAACCTGAACACAGCTCAGTCTTCATCAGGACCAACACAGGACCTATAGAGAGTCACCTGTATGTGCAGCAGACACCATGACAGTTCTGCTCACTACAGTAATGTTCAGCACTGCCTCACAGTGAGGGGAGCTGTCCATGGTTCTGGCCCTCAGCAATGGCTCACACTGGGCTCCACAGTAACAAACTGTTCAAATGGTCTTCAGTATATACACTGTATGTCTTCTATTCAAAGTGTATGGATCAGATATGATACTCAGTTATAAATTAATCTATAAATGAACTGACTTAGAAAATCCAAGGAAGATGAGACCAAATGTATGTGAGACAGTAATGTTCCAGCATCAGAGTGTGAGCATTTTCTCTACGTTGTTTAAAAGTTAAACTCTGAGGACTGGAGCTTTGAGAAGAGACAAACTGTTTGTAGCTATTAAAGCAGGAATTAGTTGTGTTGCTTGCTGCCACTTGAGGTGAATGAGAGTGTAAACCTGCTGGAGCCAAATAAAAAACAGAGAGAATCCTGTTTAAGAATGGACCAGAGCTCGACATATCACTTCCTCTTCAGTCACTGAATTAAACTGATAGCCATCGGTGTTGTCACAGGCTGAATAACGAACTAAATAACTCTGCTTCACACACACACACACAGTAAAGTGTACAGTGACCACTTCAGATTTTACACATGTTAAAGTGGAGTCACTTTCTGGGCAAAGCAAATCCACAGAAATCTTTTTTATGTCACAGACTTGGATTAACTACCAATTTACATTGTTCTAAACAGTCTCTTTTTTCACTATTTGAACTGTTTGTTATCATCTTGAAAAAGAAACAGTAAACTGAGTAATGTTTATTACTATAAAAACAGAAAGCTCAAAGAGAAGATTTTAATAAAGACACATATATAGATAGAGTAGATAGAAAAGCAAAGGAATAATATAAAAGATAGCATTAAAAAAACACAATGGCAGCACTGACCTGAGACAACAGCCTGTTAACTTCATTACACCATCCAGTTTTACATAACATTGCTTTATTGAAGTATTCAGAGGAAGACATGAGTCTTGAATTGAAATTGTGTTAAAGGTCCCATATTTAACACTTTTGTGATGAATTAATATATAATAAATATATAATGATATACACTACTCACAATAAGTTAGGGATATTGTGAGAGACTCAGTGGATTTCATACATACGGTGTTTGTTTCACTTCAGAGATTTTTGGGATAGGGAGGCAATTGTATTGGGGTGATAGACACACCTCATTTTATGTTTTCCATGTAATGGTCTCACTGTGTACAGTGTGCCTTACATATTGGGGCCAATACCAAAAAACTAAAAGACAACCCTTTTCAATGTGGCATCAATTTCAACATTCTGTGGGTATAAAAAGCTGGTATTGTCAGTAAGTCATTCCAAGTTCATCATTCAAACAGCCATGAACACACGACGTCACTTAACGGATGAGCAGCGCCACCTGGCCATAGCGCACCTTCGGGTCGGTGGCAGGCAGTCAGATGTTGCTCGTGAACTTGGTGTGTCTCAAAGTGTCATCAGCAGACTTGCATCAAGACACAGAACTACTGGCAGAGTTTGTGACAGACCCAGGAGTGGAGCCCCACGAGTGACAGACCGCAACGATGACCAGTACCTAAGGATCTATGCACGCAGACATCGTTATGCAACTGCCACACAGCTGCAGGCCCGTTTACGAGATGTGAGGGGTACTAGGGTCTCCAGACAAACCATTCGCAACCGACTCCACTGCTTTGGCTTGAATGCCAGACGACAGTTGCAGGTGACTCCACTGACACCAAGACACTGCCGTGAACGTTTGCAGTGGGCACCAGCCCATGTGACCTGGACAATGCAGCAGTGGTCTACCGTCCTGTTCACTGATGAGTGTCGGGTCACCTTGCACAGAAATGATGGTTGTCAGCGTTGCTGAAGAAGGCGAGGTGAGCGATACGCCGAGGTCAACATGGTCCCCCGGGTTCACTTTGGTGGAGGAGGTGCAACAGTCTGGGCAGGCATCACCAGTCAGCGCAAAACAGATTTGGTTATTGTAGATGGCTCAGTCACTGCACGTTCTTACCTCAGAGACATCATAGAACCCATCATCATCCCCCAATTCTGCCAGCACACCCCCAACCTTCTGTTCATGGATGATAATGCTCCATCCAAACATTTGGGGCTATCCTTGTTATTGTCTAAATTTTATTAAATTAATTTATTATTAAAAAATTTAATTTTAATTTTGGGGAAATAAATATTAAACTAATGAAAATGGTGTTTCTTCTCATTCATTATTAGTAATATCAAAGGGAACTTTTACTTATTTCATTAAAATTCAGACCGAATAGGAAAAGCACTCATGTAAATAACAATATCCCTGTGTATATAAATCTATGATAAAGACATGTTTTTCAATAATAAAGACATATGATGAGTGAAATAATCAGTTAACACCACTGAGTGTTTCCACCTTTAATTGCAGTGAACCAATGACAGTCTCATAAAAACAGATTCAGACAGTCAGGGATTCATATGTCATAGAACCTAAGGAACCAATCCAACTTGTGTGGATGGGGGGCGGGGCTAAATACGCCTGAAACCTTGGCAGTACAGAGAGCCAGTGTTAGCATTAGCACAACCACTAACACTGTATCAGCCACTGCCAGTTACAAGCTAACAAACAACATAAATGAGTAAAAGATGCTAACTACACTAACTGTTCTGATCCGTCTTCTAGTCTCTGATTCTGGTCTCAACAGACTCCTCATCTGAGTCTGGGTCTGACTGAGGCTCAAACATGTGGCTGAGTCTCTGATGTTTCCTCCTCTAACCATCTTCATACTCTCTACTCTTTCACCTCGATATTTTTCTGTCTTGTAGATGTTAGCTTGGCAACAGAATGACTGCTTGGTATTGTGTTGTTAAAAGTTAAAGTTAAAACAACAACAAAAAAAGGTGGAATTGTCCAAGGGGGCAGGGCTTGGGGGTGGTGACTGCTTTGGTGTGACATCACAAAGTTCCAGAAGTCCTGACGGCTGGTTTTAAGGCTCAGTCTCTGAATACAGGCTGTGTGCATTTCTCTGTGGACTGAGGCTTTGATACTTTCACAGTATTAATATAGAACCTAGACCTGCTTTATAATCAAACAGCACATGGACATCTACCTTTAGACTGGATGGAGCTTTAACTTATTGTCTGGTCAGAGACTGAGCTAGCTTTCTAAATTAAGCTGACAAGCTTTGACAGCTATTGTGACTGTCGAATGCTAACGTGTACCCAGCTAGCAAGAGTGTGTAGTTGGAATTTTGCACAAGGTTGCTTTGATACATTCCTTGTGTAGGATGCCTCATAAGAACTGAATGAACCTATTAACTTGCTTACACAACATCTAGGTGTGATGTTTGCAGCATTCAGAGAAGCAGATTTCCAGCCACACTGGTACCATCTCTGAATGAACTGATGTGACTGAGGTTTTACTGGTTGTCTGTACAAGGACACTAGGGGTTAAATTCCTTCTTCAGGCACCACCAAGGCAACAGAAAAGGAAACCAAAGAACTACAGAGATGGTAACAAAAAAAAAAAAACATGAAATAAAAATGCAGTGAAACTGCAGTTGAAGCTCTGAAATTCAACATAAACCCCCCCCCCCATTTTTAAGGCTATTACTCATTTTAATATTGTAAAGACATTACAAGAACATACTATAGGTATACACACACATACACACACACACACACACAAATGCACAGCTGTCAAGTATAACATCAGGGCTCGAGGCGGAGAAATGTGGCATGTGTGCAGTGGCAGAAAAAAAGCAAATAAAGCAAATAGTGTTATCAGTAATTTAACAGCAGGCTGATATGGCCTATTGATCTGTCCACTGGAATCTTTTATCTCCACAACACAATGTATCCACTCTGCTGTTTATGACTCCCTCCACCACCACCACCACACACACAAATATGCACACACTCAAAGAGCAATGTAACATTAACTGGACTGACACTGTTTATGGTCCTGAGCTGTGTCTTTGTTTCTGCCACTAGGAGTCACCAGATGTGAAAATGTTCAAATGTTTGACAAAAACCCTTTAAACTTTACAATTCAGCATAATTTCAAATGGTCAGAAAGATACTGCAGGAGAAGACTCACCAACCTGCAGAAATGTATATATATGAATACTTACATGCTTGCTACTTACTTGTTGACAATTTAAAGTATGCCATGAAGTTTTCATACCATATTTCCTCAAATAATGTCTGGGGCCTTTATTTACCTCGGTTGCAGAAGGTCTCAGATCTTTATTAGAGGCAGGTCTCTATTTCTATTTCCTTCTGTTTGATATGTAGAATTGATCATTGGTGGTGCATCATGCTGTTAAAGGTCCATCCAGTCTAAAGGTAGATGCCCATGTGTTTGTGATTATAAAGCAGGTCTAGGTTCTATATTAATACTGTGAAAGTATCAAAGCCTCAGTCCACAGAGAAATGCACACAGCCTGTATTCAGAAACTGAGCCTTAAAACCAGCCGTCAGGACTTCTGGAACTTTGTGATGTCACAACAAAGCAGTCACCACCCTCAGCCAAACCCAAGCCCTGCCCACCTTGACCTACCATCCAACCTTGCAAGATTTGGTTCTCTGGGTGTTTACCTGAAATCTATATTACCTATATTTTCATTGGATCACTCAGTCCACCCAGTCAGTCAATCAGCTCTTCTGATTGGCTGACTGACCTGTTGTTACTCGAGGTCCAGAGAGAAGCCTGAGAGAGGAGATGTAAAACTACACTGAGATGGTTTTTGGTTCTTAAAACCGCAAATATATCTTCTGATGGAGATCAACACTTCAGATAAAACATAGGAGAAGTTAAAATATAGAGCTTTAATAGAAACTCAGCAATTCCTGAGACTATTTCAAATTAAAAGTTCTTCCACTTTTCTTTGGACACAAACCCTTTATTTCTTAACAGGGCTTTTATTGGTAAACATTTGCAGGAACATCATATGCAACAGCATCTTTATAAGTACTGTTTCTTTCACACGCCATGGTTACTTTGACGGACAGCAGGTCCAGGTGGTGGGCTGGAGCTGAGCACATGCTCCTCCTGCCTCTCAAGTAATATGTATTCTGATTGACCATCCTGACGACATCACTCACCCCTGTCGATGTTGAGGTGTGAACTGCCATCCACCTGAGCCAGAACCATTTAACAATGTGTCACACAGAGAGGGACAATAACTCTACTCTTCTACAATTCTAGCTTTGTTTCCCGCTTGTCATAAGACTCACACACACACACACACACACACACACACACACACACACACAGGGCACACACTCCTCGACTCACTCTTTCTTCCATCTGCTTCATTCGTCCACTCTATCCATCATAGAATGAAACAACAAGCACTGCAGTTAAAATGCTCAATAAATCTATGTTCATCAAGCTCTCTACAGCAATTATATCTCCTTTATGGCAGCCCTGTTGCCAGTGGTTGCTGCAAACCTTTTGTTAATTAAGATCATCCCATTAAGACACTAATTAACAATTAGCATAAACATAATTAGTGAAGGCTGACATTTGGTGTGCTCCATTGTTGAAATAATTTCTAGAAATTGCCCTCAGAGAGGTTTTTGTCAGAGGGGGATAATGGCAGCACTTTGTCACACACACACACACACACACACACACACACACACACACACACACACACACACACACACACACACAGCCAAACACACACAGACACACACATGGCAGGCTGGCTAATCGTCACAGTGTGCGAGAGAGATAGAGAGAGAGAGACAGAGAGAGAGAGAGAGAGAGAGAGAGAGAGAGACAGAGAGCGAGAGAGAGAGCAAGACAGAGAGAGAGAGGGAGGGAGAGAGCGAGAGAGAGAGAAAGAGAGGATGATGACAGCAGACTATCCTGTGAAGTTTTCTGTCCATTCTTCTCCTGCTAACAGGAGACCTTCCTCTCCTCCTCTCCTCCCTCCTCTCCTCCCTCCTCTGCTTCTACCTGTCATCCTCTCTTTTATAATAACTCATTATCCTCTGCTCTGTCTACTGTTGAAGGTAAAAAGGTGAAAACACTTTAAAATGATTCACACAACAAAAGCTTCTGTTGGATTTTAACACTGATCACATTGTCACAGGTTGATGTCATAGTGACACAACATAGTGACAACAACTTTCTCCACAGACAAATGCCGTGTGTCTGTGTGTGTGTGTGTGTATGTGTGTTCCTTGTGTATTGTCTGACTCACCTCCAGTGTGTGTACTTGTGTGTACTTGTTGGATTGTTGGTTTCAGACAGTTCATACACTGATACACATAATGGGACCCTCCAATGAGACAAAAAGTCACAGAGTTCTGCAGGAATGTCCTAAAACTTGGCTCCTCTGGTCCCCCGTCCCCCTGTCCACCTGTCCCCCTGTCCACTTGTCCCCCTGTTCACCTGTCCCCCTGTCCTCCTGTCCACGGCTGCATTCAGATCGTCTACTTGTTCACTCACTCACCCACTGCAGAGGACTCACTGGGGGATAAGTGACTTGGACATTACATTTCCACATATTCCTAATAATTTATCTCCATCACATAAACAAACACAGAACATCTGAAGCAAAATACATTAAAATACAGGTGTCTGACAAGACGTTTAGTTTCTACTCATCTTTGATGTGTTATCATTGTTTTCATTTGTGTCCACAGAGCAGTTGTTGTCATTTTTTGTTGTTCTCAGATCTGGTCCTAACAGGAGTTAGAATGTTTGTTGAAATCCTGCTGCCCAGACAGAGGAGGGGGCGAGCTGCTGCAGGTCCACACAGGTACTCTCAACAGGTTGTACAATCACATCAGCTAGCAGCTAACGTTAGCACCTAGTCTGTTAGCGAGATAACTTCTCCGTCTGCAGAAGAGGCAGGCTGCAAAGCATGATGGTCTGGCTTGATCGATGTAGTGTACATCCTGTGTACACTCATCTTGATGTGTCTCCTGACAGTTTTGTAGTGAATAAAATTTACAGTTGAAAATTCAAAAAGGTGGTGGTTTAGTGGTGGTACAAGGAAGTCATGTGACTGTGGTGTAGTTGGTTTATAACATGAGCTTTTTCAGGGTTGGACTACAGAAATGCATCATCCCTGCAGGACTGTATGTGGATCTGGTCTGACCTGGGTACCAGACTGGGACTCAGTAGATCTTTTATATTTTCTCTCTTTTCGCTGCTCCTGTGTTTTCTTCTCGTAATTGCACAGAACGGTGTAAAATGCATCACTCCCTGTGTGTCTCAGGACTGTTATCACACAGAGCCACAGCTGCCTCCAGGAAACATTCACCTTAATTCTTCTGCTGATGTAAAATGGTGCGAATGAGAGTGAAGCCTTTGTCTAAACAGCCACCAGTGCTGCTAAAGCCTTCAGACAGAAAACCAGCTGAGTGATACTGACATCTCATCCCCCTCACACACACACACGCATACACACACACACACACAAACACACTGACCAGTCTCCTATCATCTCCTCTCCTCTTCAGTGGGCAGCAGTCTTTAGAAAATTAACTTTGAGAAATCTGGAAGAGACACACAATTCATCACATACGACTCTGTCAACCACAACACTATTAGAGAGAGATGGGGGGAGTGTGTGTGTGTGTGTGTGTGTGTGTGTGTGTGTGTGTGTGTGTTTGTTGTACTGACAACCATCCCACAGAAACATGTACTGGAGGTCGGTTGAGATTGTGTGTGTGTGTGTGTGTATTGCCATCTTCAGAGGCTTTGATGAATATGTGTGTGTGGTGGTGTGTTGCAGCCTGTGCCTGTGTGTGATGGATGGATAGAAAGCAGCTGCTAATATATGGGATGGGACTAAACACTACTCCACTGCTATCAGCTACACCCATCCTGCTATTAACACATCAGCTACACACACACAGAGCAGGAGGCCTCCACAGCTGTGGCTGCTCACCAGGCTTTATTATTATTATCCCACCTCTGAAGTCTCCACCTGCACACCTGGATGATGGTGGGGATGTCAGTACTGATGGCTGTGAACTCACAGTTCACAGCCATCAGCCATCAGTTCTTCCATCCCATCACGGTTGATGCTGTTTAATTAGCAGGTAGAGCTCATGAGCTGGACACCTCCATCTACCTGGAAAATCTGTCAGGTGTGATTATGGTGAGAACGTGTTCACTCAGAGGAGGCACACAGACAAGTGGACCAGCTTTAATTTCTACTGTATCTGTGTCTGATACCCTCAGTCCATCAGGCTCAGACATTCATCATCACCTCCTGTACCTGACACAAAGCTCCTCAAATGTGATTCCACAGATGCAGGTCTCTATGACTCTGGAACTGCAGGATCTGGATCTGGATCCCATGTTACTCAATGCTCTTTATTTGTCTTTGTCCATATTATTTGTCTTCTACTGTGGCTCAAATCCCCATGAGCTTGAATCAGCCATAAACATGAAACTCGGCCCAATAACTGGAAATGATGTGAATCAGCTTCCAGAGAAATATCAGCTCAATCAGCCACCATAAGGCCAGAACATATAGTACTGGAAAGGCCACACATCTGAAACTGTTTATCCAATTGACTTGAAATTTGACCCACGAGTCCAGCTCAATGTGCTCTACACAAAACACTAACGATGGCTAACAGCTGAAATGTGCTCATATTAAACAAGCAGAGAATAACGTCTACTGTGATGGATTTCTACCTGATTTGCATAATGTGAAAAAACAGTGAAGTCAATAGTCAAAATTTTTACTTTAGCAACACCAAATTATGTATAGAGCTTGAAGGAACTGAGAGAAACATTTCTATCATAAACAAGAAAGATCCGTCAAAAAAAATGGCCGCCATCAACCAAAATGTCTTCACAAAAGGCAGGGCTCAGACAATATTGGTCATAACGCATTAACCCTTGTTAAATTGTCAATCATAGATCCTGGTTGATGTCTTCAGGCTGTGAGAGGGAGTCAACCTCAAAACCTGGTGTCAGAACTTCACTGAATTTGGTGAACGTGTTCTGGGGGCGAGTATTAACCAAAATCTCAAGCCACATTGATTGATGAAAGTGGGCCTGGCCTTTAATCAATACCTGTCATCTTAAGCCTTTACTCAATTAGCAGTGAGCTGGAAGGAGCCAGATACATTACTAAAAATGATGTGTAAATGCTTCATGAAAATATGATTTCAATCAGACAACATGGTGACGCTATAATCAGTCACCACACTGTGAGTCCTGATGACTTCAAACTCATAGTGCAGCAATGTAACAATCCAAATCAAATGTAGATACAGCAGCGTACGTTTATCCCTCTGGGTTTATCCCTTAATTTGAATTAGCTATTAACCGCTTGAAATTTCAGAATGGCAGCCATTTTCCAAGATGGCCACCATTTCCAGTATAAGAAACAAATATTAGACCACAAAATATCACCCAAGCGACAGATTTTATTTGTTCAAGTTCTAATATTGTATTGTGAAAAAATGTTGATAAAAATTATAATAAAACACAATATGTTTCATTGATTATGAACAATTAACCAAAAGTTGACAGTCTGTTGTTTAGTCGTCTTTGTATGCCTGTATGTATTTAGCAGGAGACGAGCTTCAAACTGCTTCAGAAGCCTCTACAACAAATGACACCATGATGGATTTTTAGCTTATTTGCATAATTTTCTCAAATTTGACAGCTTCTCTCTGTTGAGAGCAAAGGGGCTCAAAGAGCCACTTATCGCTGGTGTTTCTATATTTACAGAAACATTAAGCTTTGTCTTAGTTAAAGTTAAGTTCAGTGCCCTTTGGTCCAGGTGCACACAGGTGTGTTTCTCAGTGGAAACAGGAGGGATATAGGAGCAGCCCAGAAACACATCAGGTTTACTGAGGGTCGAAACATCTGTGTAACAGGATAATATTAGATTTCTGTGGAGACAAACTCAGCTGATGTTGAAAATCCCTTAACAAAATTACAATCAATGAATTTACTGATTTAACAGTGAATGTGGGACTTCTGGGGCCCCTGAGGGCCTGGAATGTACTGTGTATTGTTAGCAGCACTATAGTGATGTAACTCAGCACTGGTGGCTGTTGTGTTGAAACAAAAGGTTTTTGTGTTTATCTTGGGCCACATCTGCAGGTCAACAAGGTCCCTGTGACCTTCCACACCTTCCTCCATCCTCCCTCTTACCCCCTCATCCCACCACCCCCTCGCCCCCAACCCCGCCAGGCTAACAAAGACTTCACACACAACACAAGCTTTATTAACACTGACACTCACAGGTTTGCATTTAAACTGCACATAGCTGTTGTGTTGTGTAGGTGCCTGATGTATTTAACCATGTGCGCCTTCACAGAGACCTCTCTCTGTGAAATGTGAAGATAGTTGTGTGTTGGTTGTGTTGCTTAGTTGTAGCTGAACCTTCAGTGTCACTCTGAGGAGACTATTGATTTTAATTAGTGTCTGCCCACAGGGAGCTGGCTGATGATTGGAGAAGAATAGGATGTCCTCAAAACTATGATAAAAATCAAACACACACACACACACACACACACAGCTAATTATTAGGTTTAATCAGTGGTGGAATGGCTGTGGGTCCTGTCCAAGGTGCTTAGAGGTGGAAGGAAACACACAGAGACAGGAGGTGGGTGTCCGTCCAGATAGTACAAATTTAAACCGAAATTCAGAGTCGAAATTCTCCAGATGGAGACACACTAATTATGGTCTTATATGGTCTTTTGCACACCAATCAAATTAATTTTTCCAAGACAAAAACAAGACGTGGACTAAATGCATTGTATTGCATTATTATCAAATGACTTGATGTCCTCCTGATTATTTTATAGAGATATCTTTGATGCTTTGCTATCGAAGATATCTCCTCTTTACCTCAGCCTGCATTTGAGAGATGTTATGTTTAGAATAAAATCCATGTAAGCCTTCTTTTCCTGGACAATGAAGACTCCAACGTGTGAGTGCCCTTTGTGTCGCAACAGTAAAACAGTAAGGGCGGGCGCAGGTGGTGACGCACAGCTAAAATCCTCTGTAAGCCAGACCGTCTGATTTCAGTTCCACCCTCATGGTCTACGGTGGCCACGAAGGGCCAGACCTTCCATAGACTGTGTCCTCTGGAGGATGTGGCCCCTGGGACACAGCTGCAGTTTCTATAACATTCATGAGAGCTACAGGCTCAGTCTGTTCTGGACGTCAGTTTTCACACCTTATTTAACACACTGACATTTTAATCTCCAAACCTGTCAGTCATCAGACACATTTACAGTATCCATCTTTACACATTCGAGTCACAGTAAGTTATTAAAAACTAAACTAGGAACACTGAGGCTAAAAGACTGTCATCATATTTTCATGTCATGGACCTGCAGATACAGACATAAGGAGAATAATAAGATAATAAGATTTAGCCTCAGAGACTCTTGGAAAGATTATAGATATTGATTCAGTATTGTAGAACCGTCTGAATAGAGATATGTCATAGTGAGAGCGGTACCTGTGGGTTACAGAAATATAGCTATAATGACAAACTGCTCATCATTGTCATGTGAACCTCCTGGAGACAACTCAAAGATTTCTGGGGTCCCCAGACCCCATTTTGAACTGCTGACTAGACTGGAAGTTTTTGGAAGGGAAGTTTTTAAACACAGTGTTAACATGACCTGTAGGTGCTAGTTTCAGTTAGCTTTGGGGTAGGCCACAATGCAGAATTCCCATAGGTAAACTGCTGATTTAAGGCAGCTACAAATGAATTAGAGTTTAATGTGAAATGGTGTATTCATGTGATGAAAGTCATGTTGGGCTTTTGATTTCAGCCCTGTATGTATTTCTGTTGTTTCTTTTGTGGTGAGGTGACTTCTGATTTCTGACTTTTTACAATGACAATCATAACATGTTGAACAATTAAGGACTGGGCATCTCCTCAAATATTAAAATCATATATCAACTGTAACAACATAAACTTTCTTCTCTTAATTATTCCAACAATGAAGAAGACTTGGACACTTGCTGCTGAGACATTGCAGCTTCAGTCTTACTCTCCTCCATTTGAACTGATTTGGTTTACCTCTGTATCAAAGTACAAGAGGTTACCTGAGGTCAGATATCTTTTCACCAATGTAAATGTTTCCCATGGGGACCATGTGATTTTAAAAACAGTATTTGACCTTTGTCTGTGACACCTAACTGTTTACAGTAATATCTGTCCAAACATCAGGGTTCTCTTCATTTCTTTTCCATTTTCCCTCCATGTTCCCATGGAATAAACATGACCTGCAAAAAAAAGAACAGAAACTCTGCTGCACAGTTCTGGATCAAAGATGATGTTTCTGTGGCACCATACTCTTCAAGGTCAGTCACTTGTGAACTGGAAACATAAACACTACACTGAAGGAAAGACAGATGGCTTGATGCCATGAAACAGAAGAATCAAGACAGAACCAGTGCTGAAGTGGGCAGGCCAGCTGCTTCAGTCTGGTGTCATCACTCACAGAGGAAGGTTAAAGAGACAACTTTTCTTCTTTAGTCTCTCACAGCCTGCACATGCTCAGCTCGGTCAGCTGCTATACAGACTGAATGAGGTGCTCCACCTCTCTGCCTCCCAACAAACAGAGTAGATTCAGAGACAGTGGCTCTCACCCAGTACTGGTGACTGTCAGGAAAGCAGCTGTAAGGTTTGTCCAAAAAGTTTAGATTTCATCCCTTTTTTGAAAAAAGTTGTTAAAAGGGTCTGAAAAGTCGGCAACTCTGCAGAGATGTCTACAGTGAAGCTCTGTTTCATCACATGGCAAACAACTGACCTGTCCCTTCGACTGGACAAAGGCAAACCTATCATCTTCCATCTGGAAGCAACGGTCCCTCTGTTCTGTGGACACATACATTCCTCTGTGCCTGTTCAGTGTCAGTCATGTTTGGACACCTGCTCTAAGTCTTGACAAATCTCTTTATCTGCTGCAAGAAGTTCTCATCATGCTTTTAACATCAAATGTCAAAAAGTATTGAACAAGTTAACCCAAGCTGGGTTTACCACTGAGCGAATCCTGGAAACACTTCCACTGTCATCTGTGCTGCTTGTTTGTGTATTTGGTTGTGTTGTGAGTATTTGCACAGCATGTGTTATCAAATTGATGAAGATCGATGAAGAAAGGTGTGTGTGTGGTTCTGTGACAACAGAACACAACACTACAAGCTGATTAGCATCCAGAATACACAGCAACGTGAACTAAGCTAGACATAAGCTAGCAAACAGGACTTACTGAATAAGCATGTAAGCTGTCCAACATATGAATGACACTCACTACTTAACAAGTATTCAGTAGGTCTGCAGCAGTCAGATATTTCACTGTTGGTCCAATTATTAGTGGAATATTAACACTAGGCAAATGTCAGCAGTCATCTTGTCATCTTGTCATCAGACACTGACCTCCCAGACTCAACAGACAGAAAACAACAGTGGCAATTCTAGCGTCTCAAAATTTAAATATAAAGAATATGGAAAACTTTGTTTTTCAGATTGAATATTTGCTACTACCACCAAGATCTGCACCCGTGGCGGCTCTCCTACTTGTCGCGGCCTAGCCCTCACGGCAACTGCCGGGTATGGGCCCGACGCTCCAGCACTATCCATTTTCAGGGCTAGTTCAGTAATGTTCGGTTAGCCAATCAGAACAGAGGTGCAGAGCCTCTCTTCTGATTGGCTGACCTGAGCTGTTGTTACTAGAGCTCCAGAGAGAAGCCTGAGAGAGGAGATGTAAAATTACACGAGATGGTTTGTGGTTCTTAAAACCAACACTTCAGATAAAACACTGGAGAAGATGAAATATGGACCTTTAATCCCTTTGAACCACTAGAAAGGTTTTATTTTTAAATATTGGTGATAAAAGAATTGAGTCAGGAGTCAAATGTGCTGGAAATGTAAATATTAATATTTCTGTTAAGAAAAAAAACTCAGAGCAGCAGATCATGTGACTGTTCTGATAGAATCAGCTCTGATACATTATACTGAATATATCCTGACAACAGGTAAATATCTGAGTGGGTCTGAGATTACATGGACTAACTAAACAGCATCAACAACAAATTAAAAGAGAGCTAGACCAGAGAGAAGTAAGCAGAAAAATATTTTCTTACTCAAACATGATAAAATATACATTCTGAACAGGTAGGATTAGGTGTAAACACCTGTCTCTAATACAGGCCTTCCTTCATTTGTCTGTCTGTCTCATTCCAAACTGTTTCCTGTTTCATGGTGTTCATCCAAATCCATCCATCTCTTCCTCTTCCCATCCCTCCATCCTGGGTAAAACTGTGGGGATTTGCAGTTATATATAGATATATATATATCTATATATAGATGTTAACCATTGGAAAGTGTGACGGGTCAGAGTGTGTGTGTCTAATATCTTTGTCCAATCAGAGCACGAGACAGACTGGATTGCTGTCGCTACACAATTACTGTCAAATGTCAATTTCATGGCGACAGTATTGAGGAGATTAACACACACACACACACACACACACACACAGACAAGCAAAATACCATGAAGTCAAATAAAGACATAGAGTGGGCAGAGATGGAGTGAATGTTAATGTATGGCCTGAGGAGGGGTGAAAGTGAAGGTGACTGAAAGCTGTCCAGACTAATGGAAAGCTCTCCAACCTTAACCCTATCACTGGAAATCACCTGCACACCACAGAATAGCTGCTAAACACACTACATCATACACACCTCTGCACACTGTAATTCACATGTCACATGACCTGCCGTGGCCCACAGCTCTCAGCCTGCCCAACAGCATCTCTGTTTACTTTCCTGTTGATTCACTCTCATTGACAACTAGTAATAATAATAATAATTCAGCTCTCAGACAGACACTGTAACCTGTTGTCACAGCTATCAACTCTGGTTCATACCACATCCCACTGCCACACAAGATATTTATATTTGACACTTTTGCTCTGATTTCATTAAGTATCGATGATGTTTAATCCCAGTGATTTACAACTTTAAGGTAGGGAGAGATTGTGGTTACAGTAAAAAATAAAAACAGATGTAAACTGAAGATTTCATCCTCAGAAACAGGGTGAGGAGGAGGGAGCTTGGAGCAGAGCTGCTCCTTCATGTAGAAAGCAGCCAGTTGAGGTGATTTAGGATCCTCCCGAGTGGTTTCCAGTGGAGGTCTTCTGGACACATCTAACTGGTAGGAGGGCTCATGATTGACTCAGAACACACTGGAGAGATTATAAATCTCATCTGGTCTGGGAACACCTCAAGATCTCCCAGGAGGAGCTGGAGAGAGAGACATCTGGACTACTTTGCTTGTTGGACACATTACCCCTTCCACCACCACAAACTCTGTATTCTCTCTTACACAGTGTAAGCTGCACAACTTTTGCCATGCCATCAGGTAAAAACCCTCAAGCTGGTCTAGTTCTGGTCTGTCTAGTTTGAGAAGTTTCAAGACAATCCTCAGTCCTCCTTGACCTTTCCCAAAACTTCACAGTGTGTTTTAGTTGTGTAACCTCAGCCTTACTGTCGTGTCCATACACAAATATTGTGGAAATGAATACTTCTATAAAACGTTGGCATAGAAAGTTTTCTAAAATCAGTTACATCTGAGAATAAATATTTTCACGGAAAACATGTCACAGTAGGAAAAACACGTGTAAATGATAAACTGAATGATATATATATATATATATATATATATATATATATATATATATATTTCATGATGATATATATATACATATATATTTCATATTTCATTTTCGGGTGTTGTTTGCGCTGAATTACTATCACACTGTCATTACTCACTGGGACACCTGAATACAAGAGAGTTATTAGTAACACATGCTTTTCCTGCTATGAAAAGCTACAATGACTGAGAGAAGTGCCAGTTGTACATTTATTAACATTACTATGAATTTATTTATTTATTAAAAAAAACAACTTACTAACAACTAACAACTATCAACTTCATGGTCATATTTAGTGTATAAGACAGTCCAAACCAGATAACCAACATCAAGTTACCTACTAGTCCTATTGTGCAAATAATGACTTTTATCACAAAGATGCACAGACAGAGATTAGATTGTGTCAAGAATGTACGGATGAATGCTAATGTAAGCTAGTGCACTTTACTGAAAAAGTGGTCACTCTGACTATAACCACAATTCTTCCATAACATTAACCTAATACTTATAAACAAAGCACAAAAAGTAAGGACATTTGTATTTGGTAGGTAATTTCTTTGTCATCACAATGCTTCTTGGCAATAAATCTTATACCGTTGGAAAGCCTGTTTATTTCCCTTTTAAATGGTTCCACATTTGTAAGGAACATGCATTTGTGGGATGAGCAGCAGAGCTGAGTATGTGGGTTGCACCCATGAAAGATTTATTGCCAAGAAGCATTGTTACGACGAAGAAACAAATACAAATTTCCTTACTTTTTGTGGTTAGTTTAGTTGCCTAAACTTAACTACACCCTCTGCACAGAAAAGGCAGATGACAAAATGCCCATGTTTTTGTACATACTCCACAATAATACAGTCGTAACCCTAGTAATGGCTATCTGGCAGAGTCCACTGATCATCCTTTTATTGCAGCTGCCGTCCTCCCTCCAACACACACACACACACACACACACACACACACACACACACACACACACACACACACACACACACACACAACACACACAACACACACAATCACTCTTTCACATGGTCTACCAGGCTTGACTCTGAGCTTCAAAGCTTTGTTCTGAGTGATTGACTGGCCACTGCCTGCCTGATAGTGTGTGTGTGGCTTAGAGTTGTCAGTTCACCTGACATACACACATTTAGAGTACTTGACTGATCCCACAATCCATTATGGGAGGTTTTCTTACTGAATGAGGTAGTGAGAACATCAACTGTGGTGTTAAATATGTGTCAGACAGCTGCAGTGTGGAGGCACTACACAACACTATCAGCAGACTGTAACCTGTTGCAATTCAGTTCAGTTCAATTCAGTTCAATTCAATTCAATTCAATTCAATTTTGTACAGCACCAAATCGTAATATACATGATCTCAAGGCTCTTTACAGTGTAAGGTCAGACCTGACTTTATTATTGAGAAAAACCCGACAGTTCTCACAATCTCACTCTCAAAGTCACTCTCATCTACCAGACACAGCCAGTTTTCCATGACGTATTGTCATGCACCGATAATGCTCAGACGTGATAAATACATAAATACCTGCAGGCATCCTTCGCAGGACTTGGCTTAAGAAGGTGCGGCCCAGAAATTCTCTGTAGGCTTAACTGAAATGAGACGATCTGGCCTAGGTCTGGTTTTGCATCACCACACCACAAACTGTGGCTCACCGGATCCCCGCATGTAGGGGTCCAGCATTCAGGCCTGTACCGTTCTTTTAGTGTGCGCCACACATGACCTCACCCTCTTGTGGTTAACATGGTGAAGGACGACTCATCCACATCACTTTGTTGCACACCTCTGGTTTCTGCTCCCCTGAACCCTCTGTCAGGAGGGTTATTACAGTGGCTGAAAGACTACCTACCTCTCAGTTCACAGTAGGTCTGCGAGGACACTTCTGTGTGATTGGACAGAATTTAAGTCAATTAAGAGTTAATTCAGTGGCTGTATGAAAGTGAGTTGGTGTCAGACTGGATTAGTCTGAGGGACATTCTAAACTCTACACTGCTGCTCTGAGTTAATGAGAAGGATCGGCCTCTCAATAAGTAGATTAATAGTACATTGTTTGCTTTTATTTTGAAGGTAGATCGTAGCTGTTACTGTGAAGACATGTTTGATGTCCAGTATCTTTATATTTCACACAGTTTGACAATGATGCCAGCTGTTTGTTTGAGGAGGTGAATCAGCATCAGAGCTGGGTCACTTTAATACATCTGGTGATGCTGAACACTGTGTTAACTTAGTCCCTGGTAAGTTTAGCTGCTGGTTAGCTTTAATTAACATTTGTTCTCAATAAATTAGTTGCTGATCCATATCCATTTGTTTTGATAAATAACATTAATCCAAATAACTGATAACTTACATCATTTCAAAGCCTGGTGCTCTCCATGTAAAAGGCCATGTAGTGTGTCTCCTCCTCTTCCTCCTCCTCCTCCTCTCGTGGGCAGCTGAGGCTGCGGGCTTTAGGCTGCAGCCAAATCTGCTTCACATCTTGTCTGCTGGCCACAGTCTTAAATCTACAACATTCTGTTGAGCACAGCTTTGCTAACCTCAGACAGCCACCTCTGTGGCACTGCTATCACTCACTGTGTGTGTGTGTGTGTGTGTGTGTGTATGTGTGTCCGTGTATGTCTGTGTGTGTGTGTGTGTGTGTGTGTGTGTGTGTGTGTGTCTGTGTGACCAGACCATACTCCAGATAACCTGATGTTATTGATGCTTAGGACCACAGAACCACTGCTATCTACATGTGCTGCATAACACCCCCACACACACACACAAACACGCGCACACACACAGACACACACACACACACACACACACAGCTTGCTCTGGTCTGAGAGTTTCGTTGGACAGCCTCTCCTCTCTCGTCCCCCCCATCTCCTCTCCTCTCTCCTCCTCTCCTCTCCTCTCTCCTCTTGTCTCGTCTCCTCTCTTGTATCCTCTCTTCTCTTGTCTCCTCCTCTTCTGTCCTCTCTCCTCTCATCTCCTCTCCTCTCTTGTATCCTCTCTTCTCTCGTCTCCTACTTTCCTCTCTGTCTTTCTTCCTATCTCGCCGTTGTTCTCCTTCCTCAGATCTCCAGATCTTCTGCAGAAATTTCCCTCCCTCTCCTCTACCATCCCTTCATCCCCCTCTATACTTTTCTTTTCATCCACTTTTCCTCACCATTCTTTCCTCTCTTCTCTCTCTTCCTCCTCTCCTCCTCCTCTCCTCTCTCTCCTGCCCATTTATCTAAATCTGTGCTCTCCTTAACCACTTCTTATCAGAAGTGGCGGTCGCTTTCCATCCTAAACGCGCCGCTCCAGATTTTAATTTTCTTTAGATTAATGTACTCCTCTCCTCTCTTAATGCCTTCAGCCTTCAGCTATCTGGCTCCCTGATGTCTATCAGCATGTGCACACACATACACACAGACACACACACATGGACACAGACATACACACACGGGCACAGACACACACGCAAACACACACACAGACACACTTGAATCGTTACATGTGCATGCTCATACACAGAATTTCACCTGCTTAAATACACACATTTTTCCTCTTTTTGTTCGACCATCTGCACACTGAGACCAAACACACACACAGACACACACACACACACACACACACAGAAACTGTTAGAACCAGCAGCGGGCTTGAAAATGGAATAGAACAATTTCCACTAATTTTCCTGCAAATTAGAGAGTTAAAAAAATTCTTCATTATAACAGAGACTGGAGACAACAACAAACTGGACCAGAGCAGAACAGACACACAACAGACCAGATCAAACTGGACCACAGGTAGATTCTGATATCAGACAAAGGCAGGTTAAAGCTGGAAGCTGCCAACAGCAAACTGGGCCCTGCATACAGATATTAATCACATCTAACAATTAAGATGTTCATGTTATGTCAAAAGTGTGGTCGTAGGCTATAGAATAAAAATGACAAATGACACACATTTACCTGAGTGAGGAGGAGAAAACAACAGAAACAAACCTCCAGAGATGACATTACGTTTATTTTTACAGAAATACAATGTTGATTAGACTTTCACCATTCATAGTAATTTTAATTATAACATTCTCCTCTCATGTTGGAAATAGATGCAGGCCAGAAACTGCTCTTTATTCAATAGGAAGCAGCCTAGAAAACTGCGGTAAACTCTCACTGGTCCTGGTTTAGTTCAGACAAAGATACTGGTCTGGTTTAATACAATTTTTCTTTACTGACCTGAACCAAAGAGCTGCTGTTGTCTAAACCACAGACTGGACTCTGAACCTGAGCCTGGTCTCTTGAGGTGAACCCAGTCTCTGGATGTGAACCTGGTCTCTGGAGGTGATCCTTGGCTCTGGATGTGAATCTGGACTCTGAATGTGAACCTGGTCTCTGGATGTGAATCTGGTCTCTGGATATGAACTTGTTCAGATTATTACATATTTCTGTATTTTTAAAAGTAAAAAAAGTGTTAGAAATTTTTATTTTTGAATAAATTGGAATAATTCCACTCTCAGTGCTCAGTGCTCTTCAGTGAGATTGTTATTTCAGTAAAGATATAACTG
Organism: Trachinotus anak; assembly: GCF_046630095.1. Taxonomy (NCBI): domain Eukaryota; kingdom Metazoa; phylum Chordata; class Actinopteri; order Carangiformes; family Carangidae; genus Trachinotus; species Trachinotus anak. Next base: position 28,786,022 of record NW_027273872.1, read on the forward strand.
TATAATTACATGTAGAGTAATTATTTCTTAAGAGCTCTGCTACGAGCAAATGTAGCAGCAATACATTCTAATTAATCTTGAGGCTGATGAAAAGCAGCAATAAAATTAGCTGGCAATCACTATTAGTAGAGTCAATTACTACACATTAGTAAGCCAAGGACACACACACACACACACACACACACACACACACACACAGACTTATATTGTATTTGAACGTGTGAGAGCACTCTGTTTCGCTCTCTCCTCCACACACACACACACACACACACACACACACACACACACACACACACACACACAGATATCCCAGGCCTCTATAATTATTTTAATAGGATTTTCTCTCTATTCAGCCTGAGCTTGTTGCTTTAATAACACCATTACAACCTGAATATAACCTCAATATATTACTGCCTGATATCGCCTTGCAGCCTGCCGCAGCGCTCTGTGTGTGCGCGTGTGTGTGCATGTCGGGGTTAATAAGCTGCTGTGTGTTTTAGAGGAGGCACTTGGCCTGGCTGCGCTCTCTCTTTGTCTCTGAGCATTGTGCGGCCAGGAGGAGAGGGAGCGCTGACAACGGCAGAATAGCCTCTAGAGAATAAAACACCGGTCATTGTTTTCTATTAGCCAGCTCTCCTCCCTGTGTTCTCTAACCTCATCTCCTCATTTTACACTCAGATGAAATTGGCTGGGGAAATGTGAATAAATATGTGTCCATCAAAGAGAAATACACTCCTGCTTTTATCTGGTCTACATATTAAAGCTGCTCCCACCACACAGTTCCTTTCTCTAGAGTAATGTTTAATTCCCTTAAACATGAAAATTAATTAGTGCAGATCTGCATCTCAATGGGAGCAGCTCCATGCTGTGGCCCATCACCAGGCCCTCTCTGGGCCTTGTCACAAACACAGGCATCACATCACAACCCTGTAACCGCTACAAGTGTGAAGAAAACAGTTACTGTTTGTACTGAATCAGCAGAGAAGAGACGGTGGCAGGAAACACTGCAGATGTGACAGTTGTTAGTAACTATTATGTGGAATTGGCTTCATTTTAACACACACACACACACACAAACACTCACACACACACACACACGCACATACACACACACACACACACACACACACACACACAGAGACACACACGCATACACACACAGACACACCCACCCACCTCCCTAGTTGTCCACCAGATGTCCTCAGATTTTCCCCCTATTGTTTCATCCACACACCTGTTCCCACCTGTCCACTTAGCCCCACAGTCACCTGATCGCTCCCCAGCTGTTATCAGTCCTACTTACTCCAGCCCTTTGTCCCCTCAGTATCAGTTCATGTGTTTTTGTTCCTGGTGTGAAGAATCCTGATCCTGCTCTTCTTTGTTTGTCAGCCAGTCCATCGATCCATCTGCCTTGTTTTCATTCACTCACTGCAGTAGCCTGCTGTTAATGTTAGCTTCTCAGCTACATGGCAGAAACAGAGCAAAAAAAAACTGTCCTCCAACCTGAACCAGTCCTCCAACCAGTCCTCCAACCTGAACCAGTCCTCCAACCAGTCCTTCAACCAGACCTTCAATCTGAACCAGTCCTCCAACCAGTCCTCCAACCAGTCCTCCAACCAGACCTCCAATCTGAAGCAGTGTTTCAACCTGACCCAGTCCTCCAACCAGTCCTCCAACCAGTCCTCCAACCAGACCTCCAACCTGAACCAGTCCTCCAACCTGAACCAGTCCTCCAACCAGTTCCTCAACATTAGACAAACTTTGTTGTCATGGTTACAATAATAACAACAAACTGTCATGGATAATAGAAACAACATAAACTGCTACTTCCACATGGGAATCGAACACCACTTGTGTCACATTCCTGTGTTTTGTTGACCCATCCATCCAACCCAACCTCCTCCTAATGTGTCACTCTATAAACTATGTCACTGCACTTTTTCCTTTGCTCCTGTCATCAGCTGATTCACCACAGGTGGACTCCAGTCCAGGTGTAGAAACATCTCAGAGATGATCAGATAGATGGATGAAGCTGAGCTGGGTCCTGGCTGTTGTGTCATGGCTGGGAGGGAAAGAGCAACAACATTTGTGTGATATCTTGTGTGTTCTGAAGGAAACTATATCACTTCTGCTAAATCCTGAATTCATGATCCTCCTCATGGCTGCCACTTAATTTATTTATTTATTCATTACAACAGAGACCTTTGTTGCTTGTGACATAAAAGAAAATGGAAAATGTATGAAGGGAAACCGATGATCTGATCATTCAACATGTTTAACACTTTATTATTTTCTTTGTGAATTTACTTACTGATAATTCATTTACTGATAATTTGTGGCAGTTTTCTTTAGGAGATTAAAGGAGAATAAATGTTTCGTTTAGTGAATTTGGACCAGCTGCAGCCATGTTAATGTGACAGTATTTAACTCAGACATGTTACCTACAAGTGGTTCAGACATATGTAGAAATTAGTTTGTGAGGTGTTTGTACCCCCCCAAAAAAGGAATGCAGTTCAAGCTCATTTAATGTATTAATTCCTGGATATGATCAGATGAAATCACTGAACTTTGAGCGATGGGTGAAAGTGGTGGCAGGATTCAGTGTAATTGAAATCAGAGACTGAACCAGGGTGATGTAGTTCCATCCTCATCTCTTTTACACAGTGTTAGGACATCATCCCAGCTGCCTGCCATGATTTCAGCCTGGCTGTCATCCCGAATCAGAAGTTATTCTTAAATGGATGCCTGCTTAAATAAAGGTTATATTAAAGGAGACAAATTAGAGGAAAATGTTAAATTAAAGTGGAAAATAATAAAGTTATTCATCGGAGAGTTGTCACTGTTGATCATCTGCTTTAACTGCAGCTTCATTGTCCTGATTCATTATCTCTGTAATAATCCCACCATCTCAGCCAAGTCAAAACACATTACCCAGCCTGAATGACATTATCACTGTCTACTTCAATGACATTAGCATGTCACTTTGACTGAGAGGCGTACAGCCAATACAACGCATGGCTGCATCCAGAGCAGCCTGCAACAGCCAATCAGCTGTCAGAGCCACAGATGTCTCCTCCTCTTAGGCTGATGAGCAGCCGGTCAGAACCTGAGCTCTGGTTAGCTTGGCACCAGCTCAAAACACAGCTCATCTCCATCAAAGGTTCACATGTGATCATGTGATGTCACAGTGTGTGTTAACACAAACTGAGCAATAACACAATGGTTCAGTCTGAGTTCTCCTCACTTGGTGTGTGAGAACAGTGAACTGCTACAGCTGCTAAAGAGAATAAAACCTCTGGATGTGTTAGTAGAAACAGGCCTAACCATAACCTACCTGACCCATAACACTAAAGCTCTGTTTACATGAGCTAATAAACCATGTAAACAGAGCTGATAGTGGGACACGTCACTACGAGCAGGAAGCTCCTGCTGTGTTTATGTATCAGATGTATCTGTTCAGTACTAAGAAACAAATGTTAGCATTAGCCCTGCTAACAAAGGGAGCAGCTAGGGGGAAGGAGCTCCGTTTTCACAGCGACAGGTGACAGTTGCTATTGGCTGTGCGGGTGTTCGCCACAGTGAGCTTGCACCGACAAACCTCTGTGGCAGTGTCAGCCACTGGAAGCTGTCACTGCCTCGTTCTGTCTGAAAGCCTCATTACTGGAAACAATACAGATACATGTCCAAAATGTTGCACTGTTCCTTTAGGAAATCAGTTCATAGTGATGAAAAAACACTTTTTGAAGAAGAAAAACATTTTTTAATAAACTGTGATAAAAAATAAATAAATAAATAAAAATCAAGTGCTGCCAAAATGTTTTTCTACTCATCTGGGCCTCAGGGAGCTTCTCCTCTTCTCAGTGGAATGTGACGCCTTTCAAAAAATAACAGGTAAACCCATGAGACAGAAGGGTTAATAACAATAAGCTGGATCTTTTTACTGTCAGATCTCCTACAGCATGATATGGATTTCACATCAAAAGAAGGGGGAGAGGATTAAAGTGCTCAAACATTGAGATGGACACACCTTCACAACAGTGTTTTCTATGGTTTGACTGTAACACAAATGGTGAAAATAACAAGAATGAAATGATTAAAAGTCAAAGTGTGTCCTGCTCTGTGAAATCTGCCATCAGTTGCATGCTGACTTCATCTCAGCGCTCTGATCTTTAACTGATGCTGAACTCAGCAGGTGGTGAGATCTGGAAAAGATTAACAAATTGTTGTGACCTTATTTAATTTTTGGTGTATGACTGTAATTATTTTAGTGGCTGCTGGTGGGCTGCACATCTTCAAACCATTTAAAGAATTGATTTTCAGATTTTACATGTCTGCTTAACATTGCAGAGCGATGATGACACGAGCGGCTGAGATGTGATGAAACAGGATGACCAGAATTATTGATTTATCACCTGCAGCCTCAGATTTCAGGACTTTAAACACATCAGAAGGATTATTTAATTCAAAACAAGGGAGGACTGTGATAGGCCGACATGTCTGTCATCAAACGTTCACAGATCAACACGACTGCAGACGACTCTATATCATACAATTCTGCAAAACTCCAGATCAGAACCTGTTTTAACCTAATATCCAGTTGCTTGTACATGAAATAAACTTAGAACAGAAGAACTATAAGGCTAAAATGCATTTATGAGACATCTTCTAACTTCTGAAAATGTGCTTGTTTTGCATGCATCAACTCATACATGATATTTTCTTGTATTTTTTGTATTTGATAACAATAACTAGGATATACTTTAAAAAAAGAACTATGAAAACCCAGTATATTCAGAATCAGAATCAGAATCAGAATCAATTTTATTGCCAAGTATGTTTTCACATACAAGGAATTTTTTCTGGTGATTGGTGCAATTGGGGATCAGGGGGATCAGCAACAGTGGGGCTCTCTAGCCTTGTTGATAAGGCTGATAGCAGATGGGAAGAAGCTATTTTTGTGGCGAGAGGTTTTGGTCGTGAAGGACCGCAGCCTCCTGGGTTTTTCCTGAAGTCCACTATCATCTCCACTGTCTTCAGAGCGTTTAGCTCTAGGTTGTTCTGCCTGCACCAGGTCACCAGACGCTCAGTCTCCCACCTGTAGGCAGACTCATCGCCATCAGAGATGAGTCCAATGAGGGTGGTGTCGTCTGCAAACTTCAGGAGCTTGACAGACTGATGGCTGGAGGTGCAGGTGTTGGTGTACAGGGAGAAGAGCAGAGGAGAAAGAACGCAGCCTTGTGGGGATCCAGTGCTGATGGTCTGGGAGTCAGACACGTGCTTTCCTAGCTTCACGTGCTGCCTCCTGTCAGACAGGAAGTCGGTGATCCACCTGCAGGTGGAGTCAGGCACGCTCAGCTGGGAGAGCTTGTCCTGCAGCAGAGCCGGGATGATGGTGTTGAAGGCAGAGCTGAAGTCCACAAACAGGATCCTGGCATAGGTCCCTGAGGAGTCCAGGTGCTGGAGGATGAAGTGGAGAGCCATGTTGACGGCGTCGTCTACAGACCTGTTGGCTCTGTAGGCGAACTGCAGGGGGTCCAGGAGTGGGTCAGTGATGGATTTGAGATGGGACAGGACAAGGCGCTCAAATGATTTCATGACCACAGAGGTCAGGGCAATGGGTCTGTAGTCATTCTATATCTTGTCAAAACTCCTGTGAGAAGTTTCAGACCTCTGGGCCTAATGTTATAGTGGAATTTAGTTCATTTTTTCACAGGTGCCTATAAACTTCTCAAAAAAGAAAACCGTGGAGAAATGTGCTTTAACTCTTTAAAAAGAAACAGTAGAAAACACAGTTTGATGCCTGAAACCATTCACTCCTTGTTTGGTCTCATTGGAAATTAAGACTTCAACCTAGAGTACTTGCCAAAGGGAATAACCAATAGCAGCACTTTTTCCAACTGAAAGAATGGCTTTATCACATTTTTGCTGGGGTATGCAATCCTGGAGTGAAATCTGATCCGATCTTTACAGGGATTCTCTCAGTGTGTGCACAGAGAGCTAATGAACAAACATACTCTTTCTGACACAGGGCTGGTGCAGCAGGAGGGAGAGAAATGAATTGACAATCTGCCATGGACTTTTCTGACGATATCCACAACTCAGAATACTTTTTTACGATTTTAATTTTGGGATTATAAAGAATGGAGGATTGGACAGAGAATGGGACTTCTAGACCTCCTCAAAGGTAGAGAAGCAACACCCCTCACTGGTTTTGCTGGTACATGATGCTGGTAGTTATTAATAAATCATATTTATGTGTTTATGGTTAGAATGAAATGAATATTTGAATTCTAGAGACTTTAACCGATCTAACAAGGTACAGCATGGCTATAGTGACAAAGGTTTAAGCATTTACTCCTTCAGAACATTCAGAACCTTTAGAACGAGGCTGTCCCCGGGCCAGCGGGCCATATGATTAAATTTCTGATACCAGACTCTCAACAGTCAGTAAGTTTCCTCTGCTGCTGAACCTGGTTTCCTGTCAGCAGCAGGTGGTGGTGATGGTCACCCGACAACAGCTTCAGTCATCGTTGTCTTTATAAGACTCGAGGTTATAACACGTCCTCTAAGGAGCTACGTCTCCAAGACAGACTGGACTAACTACAGTGAGGAGACAGGCCGGAGCTAGCTGTTAGCATGCTAACTTCAGCAGAGTTAACAATGGTGTTTGTCTCCACCTCTGGAGACAAACACACATACAGCTCCTTTAACAAACACTTGGTTGAGGTGAGGGAGGATTGTGGTTACTGTTAATAAAAAAGAAGACAGGATACTGACTCTATACGTTCATCACCCTGAGCCACACAAGCTTACTGTCTGCGCCATGACAGTCACACCACTTCCTGCTGTGGCACTGGATGTAAATCATGAGATCCAACAAAGTAAAGTATTTCCTCTTAGCTTTTCAACTTACAAGCATCTTCCTTTTTTAAAAAAAATTTATTTATTTTTATTTTATTTTAGTGGTTCTGCTTTATTGCTATAGTGACAGTAGAGGTAGACAGAAAAATCAAAGGAGAGAAAGAGACATTAAGTTGAACCCAGGTTGCTTCAGTAAGGACTCAGCCTAAGCACATGGCACCAGTTGAGATACTGGGCCACCCCATGAGCATCGCAGTTTAAATAAAAATGAAAGGCTGGTGATGATTGATGCAGCAGATCTCCAGTTTTTCTGATCTCTTTGTACACAGGAAACTACAGGGGTTATGTAATTGTTTGCAGCAGATACTGTTATGTAATAATGAGCCTTAGAGCTGGTGTGATGAAGCCTGACAAGCCGATACTGAGGTGTTTTAACAAGGCGAGGCTTCAGGTCAGGGCTACAGTGGCTCCGCAGGGCCACCAACTCACTCACCTGTGCAAATCAATAGAGAGAGAGAGAACAGATAATAATGAACAAATGAAAGGGAGTCCTCAGTGTGGCCACGGCTGAATATCTGGAGGGGAGCATGCACCAGCGCTTTAGGTAATAGACTTAGCCCTGATATGAAATTCCAGTTAATAGTCTAATCCAGTCCCGTGCTTGCTGTTGCCAGGTTATAGCCCTATCCCTGCCACAGCTTATTCACAGAGATAATAAACGAGCATGGTGATGGGCTGTATATCTCCCCTCAGGCTGATAAGACACCGGCAGGGAAATGAAATTCTGCTTTTGCAGAAACATTATGATTTATGGATTGGGAGCACGGCACTGGTGGCCTGGACGGTGTCCATGAGCACCGCTATCTGTGTGTGTCTCTGTGTGGAGAGAATAATGTGTGCATGTTTATGTGCAGGTACTGGGTGCATGTATGTGCTGACAGTGTCCACACACACACTGTATCTGTGTGTGTGTGTGTGTGTGTGTGTGTGTGTGTGTGTGTGTAAGGTAAAACAGTGTGAGCAGTTAGTTAATTTAATCCGGGGCTGTTTACATTATCTAACTGTGATTATAATTCCCCACTTTAACTGAATCACAATAATAAATCCACTTTATAGTTTATTCCAATATTAATTCAGTAAACACACACATTCACTGGAAGGTCAGGTGACTAATGTGTTACCACTCAGAATAAAGAGACATGTGTTACTGTTGATAATAATAATAATAATAATAATAATAATAATCACACTTACAGTTCACTAATAAGATGTAAAACTGTACCTTGTATCAAATTAGACAAAAACTATAAATAATTTGTTCTTTGTAAACAAACACAGTGATACTCTATAATTAGACACCATACACCTAAATAATGCTGTAATTAAAAACCACATATAATTCTGTATTAGACCCAAAACATACTCAGACAGTATTACACCAAATTATTCTTTAATTAGAAACTAAATAGAAGATCATAATACACTGTTAGAAATTAAATACAATGTCATATCAGATCTGAAAAATGTTACACTCAGACTAATAGACACCACATTTGATAATATGGTCTTATGAAGCTCCGTGAGACAACACAGACTGTAATTAGATGATTGTAATGTCATATTACTGTATATCAGACATAGTCTTCATAATAGTGACATAAACACTGGGAGCTCAGAGGACAATACATTTTATTTATTTAACATAGTTTCACTTTCATCCATTTGTTTCTCATCAGAATAAAACTGAACCATAAACTTAAATCAAACCATATCAGGTCACATCTGGATTCTCCTTCATCCAGCTCTTATTAAACTTTCTTAGAGAGTAATTAGTGACACATTACAACAGAACTATACTGTAAACTAAAATTAATCCACCAGCACTTTTTGGTTGTTGTAACAGTGTGTAGAGCTCTGGTCAGTAAAGTGATGTATTAAACTGGGTTAGCTAACAGGCTAGACTGTGAAAATTTAGCTAAACTAACATACTAGCATATGAAAATGTAGCTAAACTAAAAGACTAGGCTGTGGATATATAGCTAAGCTAACAGACTAAGCTATGAACACGTAGCTAAGCTAACAGGCTAGGCTACAAAAGCGTAGATAAGCTAACAGCCTAAGATACAATAATGTAACTAAGCTAACAGGCTAGGCTAAGGTAGCTGTGATCTCCAGTGTAACAGTCTGACTGTTGTGTTTGTGTGTGAATCATCACAGATAAAGAAACGTCAGAAGAGTGAAGGATGAATGAAAGGATGTTTTCTGTCTTTTCATCTTTACTAATGAACCATTTCATCACTGAGCAGCTCAGAGGCTACCAGCAGCTACCACACACTGTTGGGTTAGAATGTTTTCTTTACTGGTACATGATTAATGTTTGGAAATCTATCTGACCATTCAGTTTGTTTTCATCAGCTCTCTTCATGACAGACGCTTTAGTGATGATCAGATCTTCAAACTCTAGTTTATATACTGTTTATTAACGTTTCGTTAAAAGGGACCTAAAAGAGGTCCCTATAGATGTTAGAAATTGAGGTGTCACCAGCTAATAGAAACACACCCACACTCTCTCTCTCACACACACACACACACACATTTGACCCCTGCAGTATTTTCAACACCTTTTCAGCTCTTCACATCCTATTAAGGTGATGTGTGTGTCTGTGAGTGTAAAGCGTTATAGGAGTGAGGGCAGCACCACTCAGTTGACCCCAGGGTCAAACCACTTGACCTCTGATCTCTCTGAGGCTCACCCTGTCTCCACACAGACACACACATACACACACACACACACACAAATAGAGGAAGAGGAAAAGGGAAGATAATGTCTTTGTTGAGTGACAGAACAACAGAAATTCTCATGTTAGTCAGTAGTACTAATATTATAACTAGAAAATTAGTACAATGATAATAATGAAGAAAACAAGGACGTCCAACACTTGCTTATCCAGCGTTATGATTTCAGGTTCATGTTGACTGTTTCATTTCAGATCAGCTGCTGGAACATTTAAGGTCTCCACTGCTCGACCTTTGACCCGAGGAGGGGAAACCCTGAATTCATGAACTTCATCAAAACACATGGTGTCATTATATCCTGTCACTGTCCTCCAGGATATAATGAAGTAATGTAAAATTAAAGAACGCCCGTTTATATTCCTATAAACGTTTATATTCCTACAGTGGACTGGAGAAATTCTTCCGGGTAAATGTACTTCAATTACATATATTCTGATTTATTTTGTATTTCATAAATTTTTTTTGTGTGTGTTGCAAGGTGTCATTGAGCACCTTTAAAGGTGCCTATAAATACATTATTACTATTATTATTATTATTAATTAATTAATTAATTATTTTTTTATTACAACCAAATAAATGTGTTGTTTAAACTCTCAGGCGAAGTGAGCTGTAGAAACTAAATCATCATAGCTCTAAACTCATTAAAATATATAAATATATGACCAAAATCAATATGTGTCCACCAGAGATAGTTTAAACAAGGCCACTGATGATACCAATATGATGTTTCATAAAGCAACGATTAAAAGAAAAACTAAAGTCTGATAAAAAACAAAATATTAACAAATTATTTGATCAAGATGATCAAAGAAAAATCAAATGAAAAACACCAATCACTGATCATCCTTACTGATCAGGTCCAATACCATTTTAGATAAACCAGTCCCACTTAAAACTTGAAAATGTTGAGAATTAACCAAAAACCATTCTGGGAAAAATGAAACAGAGGAGGACGTAATCGACAGCTCCACAGCAGCAATAGTTTGCCAAAAAAGAACAATGCCATGTTCAAAAGATTCAACAACAACAATTGCTTTGTTTTGAATAAAAGGACTCCACAGTCCAGATCCTCAAGGTCAGATATTACTGCAATACAAGATAAGGTTCTTCAGTCACATCTTTACACGAGTAAAAGTACTGCAGTACTGGTTTTAAAAATACTGAAGTATTCAAAAGTACACTTTTATGTCAACACATTGTTGTATTGTTCCACATTTATAGAACATACTGACTCAACAACTAACTGAATGATTGACTGTAGAACATATGACCTAGAGAATAAACAGACTGTAGAACCTGTAGAATACACAGACTGTAGAAGCTTGAGAATAAACAGACTGTAGATTGTAGAAGCTTGAGAATAAACAGACTGTAGAACCTGGAGAGTAAACACTGTAGAAGCTGTAAAATATACAGATCAATATCTTATCAAAGAACAAGTCCAAACATTAGAGGAAACAGTTACAGACTCTAAAGCTCTGATTTCTCAGTGACTGAACCACACAGATGAAATCCTGAGACAAACCTGTGGAAACTGAAATTAAATGTATGTCATTTTATATATTCAGCTCTAAATATGACAGAAATACTGAAGAACCTATAGATTGATTATCATTAATTATCGTTAATTATCACTTCTGGTTTTTAAACAAGGTACAACCTCCAAACTCATCGTATCATTACATTTTATTTTTTCAGTATGATGATGTTTACTCAGGACTGGATTATGGACCTTTTAATGTTTTGATGATGATGATGATGATGATGATGATGATGATGATGATGAGGATGATGATGACCACTGTCTAACCTACCACAGATGTGTATTTAGGTTGATACAGTGACACATGATTCACTTCTCTGCTCATTGTTTTCCTCCTGTTTTCTGTTCACAAGAAAGTTGACACAGTAGATTCACCTCCTCCTCCTCCCTCCTCTCCCTATTCCTTCTCCTCCTCCTCCTTTCCCTATGGTCAGAAACTTGCAGTCTCACCTCCTCATTACTCCTCATGCTGCTGCTGATCCTCCTCATGTGGTGCTGAACCTCTGCACCCTGCTTCCCCTTCCTCCTCCTCCTCCTCCTCCTCTTTCACCTCCTCTCCTCTTTCTCTCAGCTTCTTTTCCTTTCCACTTCCTTCTTCACATTTGTCTCGCCTCCCTCTCCACATTTCTCCCTGCCTTCCACAACCCCCCCTCCTCCTCATCTCTGTCGCTGTTGGCAGCCTATTTAAATGCTCCATTGGAGAAGGATTAAGGTTTATGCAAGGTCAGTGTGGGATGTGATAATTATAATCACAGCTTTTTGCCTGGCCAATGACGGCCATTTGTTATTTTCAGCTCAGTGCCTTCAGAAGCCCCTGGGGTTGGGGGTTGGGGGGTGAGCTGGTGGGAGGTGTTGACGAGAGGCTGGCTGATTTACTGGGCCTCCTCCTCCCCCTCCTCCCCCTCCTCTCACAACACAGCTGCCTTGGGCTCCATGTTTCTCCTCTCAGTCTCCTCCTCTCCTCTCCTCAGTCTTCCCCTCTGTCTCCTTCTCCTCCTCTTGACCTTTACTTTTATTTTCCTCTCTCCCTCCACAGACAGAGACAACAGGAATGAATGAAGTGATGACATCCTGTTGTTTCCTTCAACAGGAGGAATCAGGGCTCTGAACAGGTCACCAACATTAACTTCACCTGTTTTCTCATTAGCTGTTAACGTCATTAGTCACACCTGAGAATCAAGCCACACCCACCACCTCCTCTCCGTGTCCACATGTGCTGATGCTGCAGACTGATTATGAGGCTGAATGGAGCTATAGACAAGACACCATAAACTCTACATCCTTTAATAATATTCTCCGCACAGATGAGTCTCCTCCATGGTTTAAAGCTGCACTGATCAATATTTTCACAATAACCATTAATCAAATGACCGTGTGTAATGTGAAAGAGAGTCACTCAAATAATTATCACCAGCTCTGCAGTTCTCTTCAGCCTTACCTTTTAGTTTCTTTGACCTCATTGTTTTGGTTTTAAAGCTCCATACAGTCTTAATCCTGTGAAAGTATCAAAGCCTCAGTCGACAGAGAAATGCACACAGCCTGTATTAAGAAACTGAGCCTTAAAACGAGTCGTCAGGACTTTTGGAACTTTGTGATGTCACAACAAAGCAGTCACCACCCTCAGCCACACCAAGCTCCGCCCACCTGGACCCACCATCCAACCTTGCATGATTTGGTTTCTGTGAATGTTTACCTGAAATCTGCTTATTTTTAATGGATCAGAAGACAGAAGAGGGGCTCAGATCCTCTCTTCTGATTGGCTGACTGACCTGTTGTTACTACAGCTCCAGAGAGAAGCCTGAGAGAGGAGATATAAAACTACTATGAGATGGTTTTTGGTTCTTAAAACCACAAATATATCTTCTGATGGAGATCAACACTTTAGATAAAACATAGATAGCAGCTAAAACCTCTGGTTTGGACAGTACAAGCCCAGTCTATGGCTCTGCCCACTGGGAGCTAACCAGTGCAACCGTCTGTCTGCAGTAGAGTGTGTGTGACATGGGGAGGTGTGGGGTCTCTGCTGTGTTTCACTTCACCTGCAGGTTGTCGTGGTGACAACTCTGGACTCTAACCTGTGGTGTTGTAATCACAGGCCTGTTTCACACTGCCACGTGCACTCTGTGTTTAGTCCATGATGCAGAGCTAACCAAGCCTCCATCCATCATCCCTCCAGTCAGCCATGTTTGACTGCTCAGGACTGCTGCTGCCGCTGCTGCTGCTGGGGAATAGATTGGTGGATTTGTCCACCTCATACACACTCACACACCCGGGACCAGGGATCACAGTGTTTTCTACTTGACTGGTGTTAGAACCTGAACTAAGCGCAGCCAAGACAAGGAGCAAGCAAAAGGCCAGGGTCAGACAGGGATCTGGGTGAATGAATCCTTTAAAGCTGCAGCACCACACTGAGCTGTCAGTCAGGAGGAGGAGGGAGGAGGGAGGAGGTCCTGCAGGAGGAGAGGCTGCAGGTCTGAGTCTGTGGAAGAAGAAGGAGAAACATCTGTCCACAGTGAAACCAGAGGTTGGGTCATCAAATGTTTAGAGAGTCAGGTGAACACACAGGTGTGAGTAAGTGATGGAAACATGGTGGTGTTGTGCTCTCACTTCAATCATCAGCAGAAACAACAGCAGGGGGGAAACAGATCACGTCTACGTGACCAGACTCATTTGTGAAGGGGCCTCATGTCCACGGTCAGATAAATGAAGATGAGGATCCATCTTCTTCCAGCTATATGTCTGATATACGCAGGTTTCTGATGGTTTCAGTCAGTTGGTGACAATTAGAGGTGAAATAAACTTTACTCAGAAACCTACAGGATAAAAGATCTGACGCTTGCCAGGTCTGACAGAGGTTATCAACAGTGGGTCCAGTACAACACCAGCTCCCAGTGAGTCCAATACCAAGAGGATTTCATACAGCACAGACTGATTGGCAGTGAACAGCAGTTCTGTCTCCTACATGCTCAAGTGTTGTTGACACCTGTTAGTGTGTGTCACGTGTTCATTGTCAGACTGTAGCTGCCATGATGTTGTTGTAGCTGTGGACTGTTTAAATCATCAGTCTTAACTGAACTGAAAATGTTATAATGTGAAAGATTCCTCCCCCCTGTTGCCAAGCGCTTGCTCTTTGTGGGAACTGTTGGGTTTTTCTCTGAAACAAAGTAAGGTTTTGACCTCACCCTGTAAAGTGCCTTGAGATAATGTATATTATGATTTGGGGCTATACAAATAAAATTGAGTTGCATTGAATTGAATTGAAGCTTCTGAAGAAAAGTCCAAAAAAATTGAAGATTAGGTGATAAAAATCCAAACTAAGGTAATGATCTACTGACAAAGCTCAGAAGGAGAAACATGCAGAAACACCAGGGAGACCAAACATGAAACAAACCTGAAGGAGATAGGTGAGACACATTAGGGCAGGCCAGAAAATTACAACGGAGGAAAACCAAGACAAAAACAGAAAGTAAAACCACAGTGGGGGTAGATTTGTCTCCATATAATCTGTGTGAACAGATTAACAATCTGTGTGTAAATGTGTGATCTGTAAAGATAAAACAGCTTCCACAAAGACAAAAAATAAACCTATAAACTCATAAAATATCCATCAGATATGAAACTGATCTGCAAATAAACAAACAAATTCCAGACACATCTGTGAAAACATTCAGCTAATTTACAAATAAATGAAAATTATCTGTGAATAATAACATTTACAGCTTTCAATGAGAATCTGAATCAGTTTTCTATTAGTGGAATGAAAATCATTTGTGGCTCTCTGTTTACTTACACTCAGTTTTGAGACAAACTTTCTGCCTGTTTGAATGAAATTTCACTTGTGTCACTTGGCTACTTCTGGTAAGCACACAACAACACCATTTCCACTTTTCAAAAAGCACGCAGTCTTCTATGAGCTGTTATGACGTGCACCACATTAACTGTTGTAAGATGTGACCCAGCTGTAGGTCTTTGATCTCAGCTGTTGGTGCTGATGCTTGTTTGAGGTATTGTCAACTTTATTGTTCATTGTTAATATGGTGACTAAACTACACTAACCTTAACCACTAAACTCCCACCCCCCACTCCTCTGTTATGCTCCACCCTCCCCTCCCCCTTTCTGCTCCGTTATGCCTCTGTGAAACTCTTCACTGCTGCTGGTCTGTTAGGGTTAGGGTCACAGGCTTCTGAGTTACAGAAGCCTCAACATAATACTGAACTAAAATTACTATAAAGAAGTTACACAACTTTAAGATAACACATTTATTAAAGTGAGGACAGTAGTGTAAATAAAAAAGTAGACAAAAGTATTTAAATCAATATACAAACCAGTTACTAACACTCACAATCAGTAACGTGGTAAACTATAAACCAAACTTCTGCAGTGAGTCTCAGCAGGATTAATGTCCACAGGATAACAAGCACCAAGTTTACTGTCTGAGTCTGGTCCATGGCCAGGGTAGTGGACATGGATCTTCATTCTTCCTCTGACTGTACTGCACTGAGTGATATACAGCTAACAGTCAGTCAGTCTCCATGACAACAAGATCATCTGCATCTGGGTCAATATCAGACTGAAGAGTGAACACATGGCTGTTTCCTGGAAGTAGAGCTTACCACTGTATACTCCATGCAGGTCGTGACGTCACTTGATCAATTCAATTCAATTTAATTTTATTTGTATAGCGCCAAATCATAATATACATTATCTCAAGGCACTTTACAGGGTAAGGTCAAGACCTTACTTTGTTACAGAGAAAAAACCCAACAGTTCCCACAACGAGCAAGCGCTTGGCGACAGGGGGGAGGAAAAACTCCCTTTTAACAGGAAGAAACCTCCAACAGAACCGGGCTCAGGGTGGGGGGCCGTCTGCCTCGACCGGTTGGGTTTAGGAGAAGATAGAAAGAGGGGGTGGGGGGAGGAGAGAGGATAGAAGAGAGAGAGAGAGAGACCAGGAACAGCTGTGTAGGCAATGGTGTTATCAATAATAATGACAGATAACAGTGGTTAATAGTAAAGAGAGAGGAGAAGCACAAACAACGGGGGAGAGAAAAAAAATACAAAGTTAATGGCATGAAGTCATCGAGAGAGAGAGAGAGAGAGAGAGAGAGAGAGAGAGAGAGAGAGAGAGAGCGCCCAGTGAATCATGGGAATCCCCCAGCAGTCTAGCTCTATAGCAGCATAGCTAAGGGATGGGTCAGGACATACCCGAGCCAGCCCTAACTATAAGCTTTACTAAACAGGACAGTTTTAAGCCTGATCTTAAAGGTAGAGAGGGTGTCTGCCTCCCGAACCCACACTGGGAGCTGGTTCCACAGGAGAGGAGCCTGATAGCTGAAGGCTCTGCCCCCCATTCTACTCTTACAAACTCTGGGAACCACAAGTTGACCTGCATTTAGAGAGCGAAGTGTCCTATTGGGAAAATAGGGAACTATAAGCTCTCCAAGGTACGATGGTGCCTGACCATTAATGGCTTTGTAGGTGAGGAGGAGGATTTTAAATTCTATCCTGGATTTTACAGGGAGCCAATGCAGAGAAGCTAACACAGGAGAGATGTGATCTCGTTTCCTAGTTCCTGTCAGTACTCGTGCTGCTGCATTCTGGATCAAGATTCAATGTCAAGACAATGTCAGTGTGATGTAGAATAACTGACAACAGCTGATGATGATTTGTTGTTGGTTTCAAGTTGTGCTGTTAAATAACCAAAACCCAGCGTCTTCCAAACATCTCACACTCATCTCATGCCATCTTGACATAGTTATAAGTATAGTTATAGTTATTAAGTGACTGATATCCAACATCTGTTAAACATCTGTTAAACACATGTTCAACATCTGTTAAACATCTGCTAAACATCACAGTCTTATCAGCCTCTGTTGCATTTTGATGTCAACCTGATCTAAAATTTAATGTCTCTCTGACACCACACTGACTCAGCAGCTGAGACCCTTTAAAATGAAACTGTTTGGAGACCGTAATGAAAGCAAGAGTAATAATTTTATTTATAATCAATAAATAATTAATCATTTTATTACCTTCTGGGATGGCCCGGTAGTCAAGTGGTTAGGGCACGTACCATGTTGAGCGCAAGACGCTCTCACCGGTTCGACTCCCGACCAGTCCGACTCTTTCCTGCATGTCACTCCCCTCTCTCTACCCCCTTTCCTGTCAGTCTCCACTAAGCTATAATAAAGGCATAAAAAGCCCAAAATAATAATTAAAAAAAAAAAAAATTGTTACCTTCTGTACATTTGTTGTCAGACGTCTGTTTTCCATTGGGTCAATAAAACTCGATTGAAGCTGTGGACTGTTGAATTTCTGAGAGCCAGTGAGAGAGGGCTCTTTGAGACCTGATGGTCTGAACTGAAACGGTTTCACCCTCTGAGGGTGACTCATATCGGTGACAGCATATTGAGACCTGTGGTAGAGCAGTGCTTGCCTGTGTGGTACAGGATCAGGGTCAGTGTCAGTAACACCTCAGATTGTGGTGAGTGTGAATCCAACATGGAGTACAGCAGCTAGAGCTGCAGCCTGTGAAGAAACAGAGTGGCTGCTTTTTGCTGCCACCTCTCTAATTGTCTCAGCCTGTGTTCGACAGAGCCTTTTTGAAGGACAGGGCCCCTCATTAGGCATTCACACCAAGGGCCCGTTCCAATTGGGCTGCCTAAGGAATCTGAAGGCAATGCAATTGTGTAATTTGCACACAAAGTGGTCTGGATTGATCCAAAATAAACCTCTCAACTTTAAATGTGTGTGTGTGTGTGTTGGTGTGTGTGTGTTTGTGTGTGTGTGTGTGTGTGTGTGTGGGTGGGTGGGGGGCGCGCATAATTGCATCATTTAGTGAATTGATTGGCTGAGAGTCGATGGAAGGGAATCAGGAAGCAGCAGATAAACGGTGACAGCAGCGCCTTTTAGAACGGGGACCCATTGACGCAGAGACACACACACACACACAGACTTTGAGAAACACACACAGGTTTGTTCCACTGAAGCAAAGATACACACACTGACAAAACACACCTGGAGACACAAACAGAGATAAAGAGAGACACAAACATACAGAAGCAGACATGAGAACACACACACACAAACACACACACACACCACGTCAGATTACACATCACAAAGAAAGCTCAGGTCCACATCACACAGCGAGCGCTGCAGGGCGGGACAATGGAAGACAGAATTAGAGGTAACAATAGATTTCATTAAGCCAAACTAGACTTAACGAGACAATCGATACGTCATAATTAAAGCGAGGAGGATGAGAGCGCCTTAGACTCTAAATGATGACTGCTCTTATTAAGATGGAGCAGATAGAGAAAGGCTGTGTGACAATGGAGCTCTATAACTACCTACCACAGCAGGCCTTTATGCTCTGAGCAGCTTTTCACCAAGACAGATAGAGAGGAAGGAGGAGAGGAGGAAACCAGGAGGAGAGGAGGAAAGGAGAGGAGGGGAGGAGTGCAGGAAGGAGGAGAGGACGAGGGGAGGAAGAGAGGAAACAGGAGGACAGGAGAGGAGGGGAGGCGAGGAGGGGGAGAAGGAGGAGAGGATGAGGAGAGGAGGAGAAGAAACAGGAGGTGGGGAAACAGAGAAGAGAATAAAACACTGAGGAGGGAGGTCAATATCTTTCAGTTAGTTTCAGTATAAAAGAAGAGGTCTCACACACACACACACACACACACACACACACACACACACACAGGGTCTTTGTTCTGGACTACAGTACAGTTCTACTTATTTACACACATACATCAGGCTCTGTGTTCAGGCCTGTGGAGACCAGTAACAGTCAATATGGGCTGTGTGTGTGTGTGTGTGTGTGTGTGTGTGTGTGCATGTGCGTGTGCATGTGTGTATGCGTGTGTGTGTGTGTGTGTGTGAGAGAGAGAGAGAGAGTATCTGATGTTGTTTATCACAGTCTCAGATTCAGGATCACAGTCACTGATGTTGACACCTGAGTGTAAGATCAGACTTAAGCTCCAACTCCTCTTATGTTGCACCTCACAACCCAGTGATTCAGGTGAGGTAATGGTAACACACATCACTTCGTAAACAGATTATTATATGTAAGTTGAATGGTAAATCTTATTATAGATGCACAAAAAATATTTAACAAATTCTATTAACATCAACTGAACAGAAACACATTTTATCAATAAGTGACAATAATAGATGAATAAATGAATAAATAATTGGCATTTTAATGAGATGAAACAAAGTGAGTGATGTTGATGTAAATTAGATTATGACATCAGTTTCCTCCTGCAGAGCCTCCTCTAGGTGAATCTCATTTGAAAATGAAACATTAGTAATATGTGCAGATATGTCGTCACCTAAGTTTGTAAACTGTCATGATGGATGTGACTGTGATGCTTCAGCTCTGTCTTCAGTCTAAACCTGAAGGGTTAATATGGATCAGACGTCCTCGTCTGTAGGGAAAAACACAATGGATGGCTCCATGCAGGTGAAGTATGACTTCACTGTGACGGTGTAATCAGATCAGTTTCACCATCATTGACTGGGACATGAGCAGCTCGGAGAGGAGCTACAGGAGAAAAACTTCTATTGTCACTGCAGCAGCTTCAGGAGCTGAATGAAGCTGCATAATGAGGCCTATTGAAACCCAGTGAGCACGTTAGAGCATCAGAACAGGTGAGTCTGTCTCTGTCTACTGCTTTCTATGCTTTCTTTCTTTCTTTCTTTCTTTCTTTCTTTCTATCTCTCTCTCTCTCTCTCTCTCTCTCTCTCTCTCTCTCTCATGTGTATATTGTATGGAGTATGGATTATATATTTTTCTCTTTACAGTGTCAGACTGAGGTGTGGAAATGAGAATGAAGGTGTGAAGGTTAAATCTCTGTCCTTCACAACTTCTTCCTCTGTATCTCTTCAGTTATTGGTTCAAATCAGTGACAGAAAAACATCATCCACAGTCAACATTCATGTAGTTACTGTAGTTAGTTGCTGTCCATCAAAACATGACGTATAAACAGGTGTGGACAGTAACTAAGTACATTTACTTTAGTACTGTACTTCAGTATTTTCCAGTATCTGTACTTTACCTGAGTTTTGTTTTATTGTAAACATCTGACTTTTCCTCCACTACACTTATATTGTACTTTTGACTCCACTACATTTATGTGAAGTACTCTTACTTTGAAGCACAGCTTTTAGTCAGTGGAATTTATTTTATTTTATTTTGAAAAATGTGATAGACCATACACTATATTCATCAGGAGAAAAACCAATCACAGCCAGCTCCTCTACTGTCAGTCATATTGTCAGTGTCCTAACGAAGCTGCGTTAGATAAAGAGGAGGTAGAAGATTCTTCACAGAGACCGTAAGTTCATGTTAGAAGTTTAGACATAAAAAAAGATTCCTCTTGTTTTAATTCTTTGACGTGGGTGGGGGCTACCTGATAGCCAA
Source organism: Trachinotus anak (assembly GCF_046630095.1). Taxonomy (NCBI): domain Eukaryota; kingdom Metazoa; phylum Chordata; class Actinopteri; order Carangiformes; family Carangidae; genus Trachinotus; species Trachinotus anak. The sequence continues at coordinate 28,806,651 of NW_027273872.1, forward strand.
GTGGTTATGGTGCATACCAGTTTGATGCCCAACTCTTTGCTCCATGTGATTCATCTCTCCTCTCATTTCCTGTCACTACACTGTCCTATCTAATGAAGACACAAAAATCTCTAAAAAAAAAAATGTTTAAAAAAATGTTTGCTGTGTTTACAATGACCAAACTTCATCACAGTCTACAAAAAAAAGAGAAACACCAAAATGACAATGGCTACTTTTGATGATTCTTTGTGTTTTTATATCCATTTCATTGTCTTTGTATCATACTCTGCAGGTTATTCACTCTACAGGTTCTACAGTCGGTTAGTACGTTGTTTCAGTTTCTGTCAAATTTTTACTTGAGTTACAGTCAAAATGTGACTGAACAATTGTCACTTGTATTGCAGTAATATTTGACCAGGAGGACCTGGACTGTGACTCGGGTGATGAAGCTGTGGACTTTGTCCTCCTCTGTGTATAAACTAGTGCGTATTAATATAAACTGCTCTCTTGTGGTCAGTTCAGTTGTTGTTGTAAAGCAGTGACAGACACAGACAAACACACTCATTATTGACCTCAGCTCCCTCCACTGATTACAGTCGGTGTCGATATGATCCATCACATTCATTCATCTGTTTCTACAGTGATCTAATATTAATGATTACAAATGTTTTTCATAAACTTTACATGATTTTTTATATTATGTTAATAAATATAGGTGTTTAACACAGTGTAACACTTTTTTGTAAAATATGAGATTTGGCATCAGTTTCTATCTGTGTTGAACTGTGCAGATGTCACCTGATCATTACAGACAGGTAAAAAGAAAGTAGAGCAAAGTAATGAAGAGACTGGTGATGAAGAGGATCAGAGTCAGAGAGCAGGTGAGGTCAGGTGAGGGTCATCAAGTGAGGTTCATCAGGTGAGGTTCATCAGGGGAAAGTCATCAGGTGAGGGTCATCAGGTGAAACAAAAAAGTTCAACTGGTTCAGATTAAAAATCTTCTGCAGACACAAACAGTGAGTCTGTAAATGTGACACAAAGGTTTGTTGTAGAGAGATTATTTTATTTAATGATCTGTTGATTATTGTTTTTTAATTAATCATTAATTTTTTTCTTAAATTTAGTTCATTGTCCTCTTGCAAATTCCTCTGGAACTAAAATAAATTGTCTGTAAAAAGACTTTGATTGTGTCAGTTTAAAGCTCAGTTCACCTGGTCAGGATGGAGTAACCTCCCCTGGTTCAGAGAACAAACTGTTGTGAAGAGACTCTGCCAGTGAGTCTGACTGTGATGTAACCATGTCCACCAGTGACATCACAGTGTACCGACATGGCCTGGAGTACTGGTACCTTGATGGTAGAACAGGGTGATGCTCCATCTGTGTTGTCCCTGAACAGAGGAAGAACTATGAGATAAAATACAGATTATTTCTTCACATGAAGAAGAAATAATGATTAAGTTAATGTGAACAACCTGACAATGAGTGTTGTTGTGATTCAACTGTGGTTCTTCAGGTGGACTCTGAGGAAACTGGTTCATGGTGAGAAGAGACACAACCACCACCTCTGAATTATATCTGATGGCTGATTAAACATCTACAGAGGAGGAGGAGGAGAAGAAATATTCAGAGAAGCTTCTCCTGAAAACATTCAGTATCTACACTAATGAACATATGTTTAATTAGCAGCAGTTAAATACACAGACTGACATATGTTTAATGTCTGATACACTGATGTTAAGAAGGGTTTAAAATGCACAGAAAAAACACAGACCACAATAATTATGGTTTTACTGATTATTTGTTTTATTATTTTTTAATCTACAGGACACTTTATTTAACTGGTGAAATGTATATCGATGAAACGACAGTCAGACGTACGAAGCCCCCCCCCACAGCCTCATTCTCCTTTTCATGTTGAGATCCTCTACCTCTGCAGGTCCTTCCAGCCACAAGGTCACAGTGTGTTTTTAATTGTGGTGCCCCTCAACTACCACAATCCCCCCCACCCCACCAACCACCTCAGCCCAAATGATGAACGACTGTACCTTGTGAAAAGGGCCCTCTCCAATAAACAAGCTTATCTCTGCCTCTGTGTGCCGCCGCTGCCTGTGAATAATGAGCTCTGGGTATCACTGTTAATCACTATAATTGTTAATGTTAAGAGGGGGCCGCTTGCTAGTTGCCCGACGCCCCACGCCTTTATTGATTTCATTTTTTTACATTAAAACGCAGCATGCCTTTGTCAGAGCGGTGGGTCACCACCGCCCCTCCCCCGGCCCTCACCTCCACAGAGAAGCTAATTAGTTATTTAGTGGCCTGTGTGTGTGATGGTGTGTATGTGGCACTGCAGAGCAGAGCTAAAGCCTGTTATCAGCTCCCTGATAAAGGGAATTGGTTGTCCCACTGTAGCTGTGAGAGGCTATGGCTGATAGCAGTGTGGCTATTATAGAGAGGACACACACACACACACACACACATCTATACATGCTCTGCTGGCAACATAGACATGTAAATATATTGAAGCACATGGTAGTTTAAAGCAGGAATCCACCTTAAAGCACAGATTGTGTTTGTTAGCACTGACCACACTGTGGGCTGTACAGTCTGTTGAAGGTGATAGATGACCTTCCTCTTTTACACACACTTTATATTTCAGGTTATTATGTGTATCATGTGTAATTACATTTTAAAAAATCTTCCAATCTGAGGGACCCTGTAGGTGGAGTCCTCCACCCTCTGATGGGGGGGGGGGGGGGGGGGGGGGGGGGGTCTCCTCCACCATCGAGTTGAGCTTATTAGTCTTATTTACTACCCTATTTACTACTCTTTACAATGGAAGTCTCATTCACCCATTAACACATTCATACAGCACTCTACCATGCCCACACACACTCATACACACATACATACACACACACACACACACACACAGGCACACACACACACACACACACACACACACACACACACAGGCGCGCGCACACACACACACACACACACACACACACAGGCGCGCGCGCACACACACACACACACACACAAACACACACATTGATGAACAACCATCAGTTTTTGGTTCAGTATCTGGCCCAAGGACACTTTAACACATAAGACTGGAGGAGCCGTCTTCTGCATCAGCCTTCAGTCCCTCACAGTCTGAAGCTTTTCAGCTGTTGGTCCGCTCTTTATCCACAATCCTGTCTTCTGTTTACAAAATGTGTGTGTCACAACCAATCAGACTTTATCTGGAGTTTTTGTTTGGACAGTGCTGTTATTTATTTATGAGGTGATATATGGGTTTTTTAATTTGAAAGTTCAGTCTCTGCCCCGGCTTATCCTTTACTCATTTGGAAAAGTCAAATGCTCACATTTCAATACCATGATGAACATTGACGACCAACACACACACACACACACATACACACACATACACAAGGATAACACTATGCCATTCACACGCAGCATGTGCTGGGTCAGGTGGAGTGTGATAAGTGCTAAATTTGATCAAATGGGGGGGTGCTCTGTGATTGGTGGTTACAGTTAGGGGGAGGGGCCTGAAACAACCGCAGCAGCTTAGTCTGTACAGCTGCTTCAACCTGACACCAACCTGGAGTTTGTTATCAAATGAAAGTAATTGTGGCCCTGATGCCTACGCACATGACAATGATCGTCTATGATCGTCTAAAAATCATCACATCGCTCACCTCTACTATCATGTCTTTTCTTCTGCTGAAGTTAGCATGCTAACAGCTAGCCCCGGCCTGTCTCCTCCCTGTAGCCTCCCGTCTGTCCTGAAGACGTAGCTGCTCAGAGGACGTGTTATAACCTCTGGTCTTAGAAAGACAACGATGGAGGAAACTCTTACCACCACCTGGTTTCAAAAACCTTATTCTTGTGTCATATTCTGGTGTCATCCATTCACCCCACCCTCCTTCTAAACTAACTCACCAGACATCCTGTAATAATTACTACTACCTCTTTTTATGTAATATGACAGTTCATCTTCAGTATAAAAAGACCATCAAGATAAACTGAGACCTGAAGTCTTCACTGAGAGACAGATGTGTAAAATGACTCTGAGAATGAAGAACATTTTATCAAATGTCACAGTTCATTGAACCAGTTTACTACATGATTGTCATAACATGTCACATGGACTGTATGTGATGGTGTCTCCAGATGGTTTTGGTGGGCAGGTCTGAGTCAAAAGTCCCAGGCTGATTTTTGTTCCCTTTTCCTCCTACAGCCCTACCTGCCCTCTTCCCTCAGGTGGACTGTTTGTTGAGTCCTGTGTGTTCTGAACCATGACAACAGACTAACAGAGGACAGTTATTGTGGTCTGGCAGCTCATCAACAGGTTCAGGAGTTTGAGCTGCAGCTCATGGAAAGAATAACAGAGCTGATAAAACCCTCAGTGACGAATTTCTGCAATTTGTGACAAAAATGTTGCTCCTCAGAGTCACAGCTCAGTGAAATCTGAACACAAACATGATACAGATATTTTTAGATTCAGACTCAGTGAAGATTTGCTTCAATGTCCACTGTGAATAAATGTCTACAATACGCAGATGGAAAAAGAAGCTCCTGTTTGTAAGTTTCCTTGGAGGTTTGTGGAGGTTGATGAAGACTGGTGGAGGATGATGGCAGCTGATGGAGGCTGCTCCATTTATTTATCATAAACTGACTGAGCCCTGTTTTTACAATGTGTATATGTGTTAATTAACCTGTGTGTGTGTGTCTGTGTGTGTGTGAGAGAGAGAGAGAGAGCTGAAACACTCTCTGCAGGGACCTGTAGTTTTTGGTGGAATCATTAACCTTTCAGATGATGGAGATCATGAACTAATAACAGATCCATGATAGGAGACAGTGCGTGTGTGTGCTGCTGGTGTGTCTGGGTGTGTGTTTTGTTAATTAGTGGCAGTAATCAGATGCTGCTCATTTCATCCTCTCAACGCATCACTAGAGATTAGAGTGTGTGATTTGTGTGTGTATGTGTGGTGTGCTAGGGCCACAGAATTTTGCCCCTGCACCATCTAACATTGTTGTGGTACATCATCCAACTCATTTAACCACACACTCTCTCTCTCTCTCTCATAATTAAATATCTTACCCTGATCTGAAGACGCTGTAATTAGTCAGACTCCTGCCAGGAATTAGCCCTCTCCATAATGTACTACACCAACAACTTAACACGACACACACCAGTTACATCAGTGAGAAAGAATAATATCAGCAGGAGTTAGTCTGCTCCCTCAGAGCCACAGTTAGTCTGTCTGATGTTATATCATGATGTTTTTTATTTGTGTCTCTATTGTGAAGACAGTGTAACAGCTCAAGGTGAATAGTTTGAGCTCAGGTGGGTCAGTCCACCACCTGCCTGTCTGCTGCAGGTCACCAGGTCACTGCTGTTACACCTGCTGTGATGGGAGCATGTTCAGTCCAGATTTCATCATCTGTGGGTCATGGTTTCAAATATCTTTCAAATGTCTTCAGTGAGTTAAACTCACTGAAGACCTGCTTTTAAATCGTGGACCATGTTAGGATTAGACCTGACCTCAGCTTTCGACACCACTCACCACAGCATTACTCAACATTAACTAACAAGAGTTAACATCAGGTTCTCCAACACTTTAAAGTTCCCTCACTTCTTCCCCTGATGTCTAGTCTTTTAAGGGTTCCTCTGGTCCTTTGGGGATCCTCTGAGTTCAGTTCTTGGCCCACTCTTCTTCCTAAATAAAGACTCACTCTGGTTATATACACCTGTTATGCAGATGACACCCAAGCGTTCATCCCATAAACCACAATGAAAACCAAAGAGAAGTGAATGATCTGGTTCTGATTCAGGCACTGTATCAGCGAGACTCTCACTGTTATAAACACATCTCACTGTCTCAACACGTCTCACTGTTTTAACACACGTCTCACTTTTTTAGCATATTTCACTCTTTTAACGTCTCACTGTTTTAACATGTCTCACTGTTTTAACACGTCTCACTGTTTTAACGTCTCACTGTTTTAACAGCTCACTGTTATAAACACATCTCACTGTTTCAATATGTCTCACTTTTTTAACACACTCACTGCTTTAACACAAGTCTCACTGTTTCAACACACGACTCACAGTTTTAACACGTCTCACTGTTTTAACATACGTCTGACTGTTTTAACACATCTGACTTTTTTAATGTCTCACTGTTTTAACACACATCTCACTGTTTTAACAGAGATCTCACTTTTTTAACATCTCACTGTTTTAAAACACGTCTCACTATTTCAACACGTCTCACTGTTTTAACACATCTCACTGTTTTAACGTCTCACTGTTTTAACCTCTCACTGCTTTAACACGACTCACAGTTTTAACACACATCTCACTGTGTAGGAGCCATAATTTTTAGATGTAGAAATAGGTTGAGATTAAGATTGAATTTCATTATTTCATAGTTTGTGTTTTTGGTCTATGTGATGTATTTCTAGAGGGCTAGAATTTGAAGGAGATTACTTTACTGACAGCTTCAGTTGGACATGAGAGCTGTGAATGGGAGCACATAGTTTTTCTACTGAGTGATGGATGTAAATTGATTTTCCTTTAGTAAACTTTCGTTTTTGAAAAGGGATACATCTCATTATTCATTCTTGTAAGAAACCCTACCTTTCATGCCTCTCGTGGCTTTGACACCACGAAGGAAAGCCACAAAACACTGTTTTGAAACACATCTCACGGTTTTAACACAAGTCTCACTTTTTTAAGTGACTGTTTTAACACATCTCAATGTTTTAACACGTCTCACTGTTTTAACAGACATCTCACTTTTTTAATAACTCACTGTTTTAAAACACGTCTTAATGTTTTAACATCTCACTGTTTTAACACGTCTCACTGTTGCAAATCATCCAGGGAATGACATGGGGCCCTTTCAGGAAGGTTTTTTATTGAGATGTTATTGCAAATTTTCTATTAGTCTTTTAAGCGGGAGGGAGCCCCATTTTGAGACATTATTGTGGAGGTAAGTTTGTCAGCCCTCAGAGGCCCCCTGACAGCCTAGGGCCTGAAACAGTTGCCTGTCTCACCTGATTAGAGGCTGCAGCTCTTTGTGTACTCTGCAGGTCACTGGGTTTACATACCAGCATATTTTATTGAAGTACCAATTGTATAACATGGACCACTTAGTCCCAGTCTTGTTCTGGTCTTGTTCCAGCCAGTTTAGTCTAGTTGAATCCTGCATGAGTCCACTTGGATCAGGATTCAGTGTTTGGGGTTCAGTCCTGTCCATCTCAGCCCAGGTAAGTCCAGTCCAGGTCCAGGCTGTTCCAGTCCAGTCCTGCGGTTCCTGTGAGGGGTGATTTTAATTAAAGATAAGTTGCTCAGTGTGCGGCCAGACTCAGCCTCTTAATCTGAATCCAATAGGCTGGATGTAGCAGCGAGAAGGCCCTTGTAAAGCACAGGCTCTATTGAAGCCCAGTGCATTTCATTTGGCTGGGAATCAATGTAGATTGACACCACTTAACATGCAAATGGTGCTCAGGTCACCCAGCGGCTTCCCAGCTGCTGGCAGTGGTCCAGCATCTACAGCTTCACCCTGCTTCCTCCTCCTCCTCCACCTCTCTGCTCTGTTCCTTTACTCCTTCTCTGCTCATGAAACTTTCCTCTCTTTTCTTCTGGCTCTGTCCTTCTCCATCTTCTTCTCCCTCCCCTCTTCCTCCCCTCCCCGCCCTTCCCTTCTTTTCCATCACATTCCTCCTGCTGTTGTAAAATTCATATTCAGGATATTCGTCCATTTAAAGATATGAGAAAATAAAAGACTATCGATTGCTTGATAAACTGTCACTGATGGCAACAGAATGGGAGCAAAGTCAGTATCACCCCTTGCTGAGGCTGGTGTGTGTGTGTGTTAGCCCAAGGCTCTATATGGGAGAGGCCATAGATCAATAAAGTGTATTTGTGTGTGTCGGCCCTTAGCTATCCTTCCAATTACACATTTCCAGCAGCGCGATCGAGCACAGCTCTTTGTTAACGCCTTAATGGATCAGCTCAGGGAAGTGTCTGCACACATACACACACATACACACACACACACACACACACACACACGTATACACACAAATAGATACAGCTTTACAAGGTAAGCATTCTCAAATTGATTTGTTAAACAGTGTTTTGAGCCCCGGTGCTCTCTGCAACTGTGTAATTACTGTGAGAGCTGACACTGTATCTGTGTGTGTGTGTGTGTGTGTGTGTGTGTGTGTCTGCATCAGAGTGTGTCTGTGGATAATTTCATGAAGCGCTGTGTGTTTGTGTTGCTAACAGTTTCCACATGAGGGAAGCTCCACGTGTCTGATAATTGAAGAAGAGAGCGTTTCATTAGGAGTTCGGCTCCCAGCAGCAGACACATTACAGCCAGCATCTCCTCCTCTTCCTCCACCCAGCTCCTCTTCCTTAACCCAGCTCCACTGCCTCTCCTCCCTCTGGTCTGCTCCTCACCTGTTCACCATCGGACACTGAGTTTTTCCTACCTTTGATTACAAGGCTGTGTCAGCTGCCAGCACACCTACACACAGGTGACAAGTTAAAGGAAAAACCAGATTAAACAAACTCAGATGCTTCTACACAGTCAGAGAACATTTGAAAAAAAACAAAAAAAAACAGTGAATCAGTACAGTTACTCAATTTTACTTGTCCAGCACCAAATCATAACAGACATTGGGCCTCATTCACCAATATCATCTTTTCTTAAGTTCCTTTTCTTCCTTTTCTTAAGTTCCTTCCTAAGTTGTTCTTAAGAAAGTTCTGAAGAAAACTCTATGTCAGATTCATGAACGTGTTCTTAAACCACAGAATTGTGCGTACCTGTGTTCTTAGATTGATGAATGCCAATCTCATCCTAAACTGAAAGCGTGTGCCAGTTGGCCCTAATTAGCATAGGTCAATGCCCGAAAATGCCCTTAAAAGGGTATGAGACTGAAGGGTTGTGTGCAGAAACAGACAGAAGTCACAAAGAGATACCATAAGAGAAAGTACGAAAACGCAAATCTAAAGTTGGAGCACCAGAATCAAAAAGCAAAAGGAACCTTAGTAATTCTAAAGTGGAGGCACTGCTGCAGTAAGTGAGCCGCAAACAAGCCTTAACATTCAGTAGCGTTGATTCTGGATATAAAATCACACACAAAAGCAGGCAAAGAAGTGTCTGAGTTGGACCAGCGTATCAGGGCCATTATTTGAGAAAAGATCATAATATTTTGTAAAATAACAAAACTTATTCTAAAAAAATATTTTTTTTCCCGTTATTTAAATAATACATAAACATATTATATAACTGTAGAACAGAAGAATATGCAATAACCACTTATTCTGCTCTAACATGTCAGCACTCAAATGTGCGTAAGAGTGCTCATGAGTGTGTGTAGATTCTGTTCTTACCTAAGAACAAATTCCAAATAAGAAAACATTGCTGAATGTCAGAACCTTCTTAAAAAGTGCTTAAGTGGGTTTTAAGGAGAAATTTCTTCTTAAGAATGGTTGGTGAATGAGGCCCAATATCTCCGGGCTGTTTACAGAGACAACAGCTCCACCTGAGCAGCACCTGGTGACAGTGGAGAGGAGAAGGAAGCTCCAACAGAACCAGACTGTGTGTGAAATCAGTGTTAAACTGGCTGCAGATTTAATCAGGGAAGTTGCCTGTATTTATAATTACATTTTACTGGAGAGTAAAATCATTAGACTCTTAGCAGTGCTGTGCGAATTCCAGCAGTTACAGGTCAGCTCTCCAGCCTGTGTCCTAGGTGAAGCTGTAGGTAAAGGTGTTGTCACCTGAACTCTCCAGTTCACTGTCATGGGGGGTGGGGGGGTGGGGGGGGGTCACATCGGACTCCACTGTCTGCCTGGACACACACATTCACCCCCAGACTCACAACTACACAATCTGGCACAATGCAGACACAACAATTGCACAACACACACACAGGATCATCCTCTGTGTGTGTGTTATGGATGGCTCTGTCTGTGCTCTGTATGTTTTTGTGTCCATGTTTGTATCTGACCTGCTGTATGTGTGTGTCAGTGTAAACATGTGTGTGTGTGTGTGTTTGTGTGTGTGTTTACGCTGGGGAAAGACAGCAGTCTAAAGGATGAAATTGAGGAGATTAGCATGGTCTGCTCTGCTTTTGATTAGTTCTGACTGGAAATCTGCCGGAGCCACAAGGGGCCCCTCAGCGGCTCCCACTCTGTGTGTGTGTGTGTGTGTGTGTGTGAGAGAGAGAGAGAAAGAGAGAGACTCTCTCTCTCTCCCTCGTCTCTCATGGCGTTTCGCACCACGCTAGAAATTGAATTGATATTTTGTAAACCTGATTTGTGGATAACGCGATGTGACAGCGACAAATGCCTGGCTGAGAGCGGGTTTCACAGCCGCTCAAATGAAAGTTATTACAGGGTAAATGCGCATTTCTTTGTCTGCGCCGCGGCAGCAACCCCTCATGCCCCCCCACCGCCTGGCCCCCCAGCCCCCGACCCCTCCTGGCTCCTGTATGAGTTTATATGGGCTGAATATGGATCCATTTCCTGGGTAATTGAATTGATACTGTCATGCACGGGGGCAGTGCCACATTGCTCTGCAGGGCGGATGGACTGTCTGATTGAATTGGATGGTGGGTGGTGTTATGTGTGTGCATGTGTGCGTGCGCGCGCGTGTGTAAGGGGTTGTCAGTGAGCAGTCATAAGATAGACACACCTCAGTGTTCTCCTGATTACTGCCGTACAGCCAATTGTCTCTCCAATAATCTGCCGCCACAACCCCTGACACACACACACACACACACACACACACACACACACACACGAGCGGATACGGGTCAGGCAGCACAGAAGCCATTTCCAATTCCCGGGCAGGCAGCGCTGCAGATCTGCTACATATTAATTTTGTCCCGGCTGAGATTTGCTCCCATTCAGTTAGAGCCGATTGATGAGAGAGCAGAGAGGATCGGACGGCTGCTCATTCCCGCTCCTCACCTCTGATTAGAAACACTGCCACTGTCAGCGCGCTATTAGGGAGGAGGGGGTGGGGTAGGGGGTGGGGGGGTAGGGGGGTGGAAGGGTTAAAAGAGATAAGAGAGCGACACTCAGAGGGAAGGAAGAGATGGATAGAATGAGGGGAGAGAGGGAGGATAGGTGGCTAGGAAGGAGGAGAGAGAGAGGGAGGTGGGGGGTGAGGGACAGGGAAGGTAACAGAAGGATGGGTGCAGATAGGAGAGAGGAGGATGGGGAAGGTGGGTGAGAAAAGATGAAAAGATGAGAAAGAGAAAGGGATGATGGGAGAGTTGTAAGAGTCCTTCATGGACAGAGGAGGAAGTAGAGAGAGATGATGATGGGTTAGAGAGAGAGAGAGAGATGGGTAAAGACAGGGAGAGATGAGGAGAGGGGGAGTAAGATAGAAGGATGAAGGAGGGAATGAGGGATGGATGGAAGTGGAAGAGAGGAGAGAACAAACTGGAGGGAGAGAGAGTTATAAAGTTAAAGGAGAGAGGGAGATAAAAGGGGAAGAGAGAAGAGGGAGAGGGGATGAAGGAGGTGAAAAGAGAGAGATGGAGAATGTGGAAGAAAGGGAGGAATGGAGTGAGGATGGGGTGGGGAAGGAGGGATGAAGGGAAATGTTAAATGGAGTGAGAGAGAGAGGAAGAGAAAGGGAGAGGGACAGATGGAGAAAATAAAGGAGAGGGGGAGTATGAATGAAAGGGTGAAAACAGAAAAGAAGTGAGTGAGGGACAAGGAAAAGAAGGGAGGGAGAGATGGAAGGAAAGAAGATGAGGTGTACGGAGAGGGGAGTGAAGGAGAGATGGAAGGAGGAAAGAAGGAGCGGTCAGGTGGAAGAATGACAGATAACAAAGGACAGAGGAGGGAAAGTGGGATGAACAGAGACGGGGAGAGGGAGGGAGAGAGGAGGATGAGGTATGAAGTGTGAGAGGAGGGGAGGAGAGAGGGAGGGCAGGGGGAGAAACCAGAGGGAGGAATAAAAAGGAGGAGAGACAGGAGGGACATGACCATGTGGAGGAAGAAACAAAGAGATGGAGGGATGAAGGAGGGAAGCAAGAAGGAAAGATGAGGCGAGGGGGTGAAAAAAGAAGAGAGAGTGGAAGAGAGACAGGGAGAGGTGGAGGGGTGAAAAAGAAAAACAGAGGGAGACCTGTGAAGCTGGGAGGAGAAAGAAGGAAAGATGTGTAGAGGAAAAGGAGGGAAAGAAGGGTGAGAGAAGAAAGGGGAGGTGAGGAGGTGAGGAGCAGGGATGGATAATGTGAAGAAATGATGAATGGGAGAGATGGAGAGAGAATGATGGATGAAGAAAAGGGGGAGATCAGAGATGAATAAGGAAAGGAGGAGGAAGGAGGTGAGTGATAGAGGAAAGGAGATGAGGAGAAGAGGAAAGGAGATGAGGAGAAGAGGAAAGGAGATGAGAAGTAGAGGTCCACCAGAGGTCGAACATCAAAGGTCAGTTCACACAGATTCACCTCCATCTCCACCTCCTCATCTCCACCTCCACTATCCACCTCCACCTCCACCTCCACCCTCCCCCTCCCGTTAGGTATTGTATCTGGCGAATGTTGAGACCTTCCATACGTCCGATGATGTGTTCACACTGATGCTGTGAATCTTCAGGTAGCCTTCTTCTTCTTCTTCTTCTTCTTCTTCTTCTTCTTCTTCTTCTTCTTCTTCTTCTTCTTCTTTGTTTTTTGGCAGATGGCAAACAGTTTCTTTGGAGCGTTGCTGCCACCTCATGGTTCATGACAGGAGCCACATTCACTTCACTGCTGGGAGTCAGATCACTCAGGGTGGGGGAGTTGTTGTTGTTGTGTGTTTAAGCTCACATTTATCCTCAGATCTTTTTCAGCTGCTCCTGCAAACTTGAATCAGGAGTTTAGTTCATCACAGACATGAAAATCTTACACTGTGTCAAGTTCATTAACACTGTTGAGTGTCATTGTCAAGTCGTCATTGTCCTGAACTTCACCACATCATTAACTCTTATCAGCTAAATGCTCCCAGCTTTAACTTAAACAGGCCTCTCCATCTAATAGTCTCTTTAACTTCAGCTCTTAATTGTGTCCATAGCAGCTAATCGTGTGGCTGTAATAAGAGCTGTGTATGGTCACAATGGCCCCAGCAGCTAATGGTATAAAAACTTAATGATCATTATCACAGAGCTCTTTCTCCATCCTCCTGCTCCACCTCCTTCATCTCTATGATCCTCAGTCTGTCCTCACCTACCTCTCTCTCCCTCTCTCTCTCTCTCCCTCTCTCTCTCTGTCTCTCCCTCTCTCTCTCTCTCCCTCTCCCTCTCTCTCGCTGTCTCTCCCTCTCTCTGTCTCTCTTTCTGTCTCTCTCTCTCTCAGTTGTTAAACAGTTGTCCATTAACACAGTCCTTATGTAGACTTATTAAGTTCACTGAGGAGTTAATGCTCCATTTGGAGGATATTACCTCACATTTAAACAGGGGTGGGTCCAGAGAAATATCCAACAGTGAGTCAGTCCCCATAGACTCCCAAGTTAAAATGTCCAACTTTACAGCAGAATTAAACATGTTTACAGCCTGGTGAAAAAACTGTTTTGGTCTCTAGAGCTAATTTCCTTCATGACAACTGTCCAGGGGGTGAAGACTCGGCTCCACGCACACCCCACCACCTCTTTGACCATTAGCTGGGAATTTAGGGCGGAGTCAGGCACTGCCAAGATGGCGACGGTGGAGCAGCTCACTCTGAGCTTCAGAGACCTGGGGGGACATCACTGAGGCTACGTCCATCTTTACTGACAGTCTGTGGTCTAACCACCCTCTTTGTGGGATGTAGTAAAACATTATTTCTTTGTGAAACCTGCCCTGCTGCATTGTGACCAGGTGATGGAGTAAAATGTGACATGTTGGATATCTGAGCTTCAGATCACCTGCCTGCACTCTTCATCCAATCAGCTTCTTTTCTTTTACCATTCATGTATTATTGAAAAGTGTGAACATCAGAAGGACCAACACTTGTCTGAACTGCACGAAGGTCTCATAAAATAAGGAGTTAGTCGTCTGTCACAGTTTGGACAGCAGGTGTGGAATGTGTGTAAAGGTGGACAGGTGCAGCTGTAGGGGTCTCACTCACAGCGAGAAACACAGGGTTAACTTTTAGCTGGTTCTATATAGTGAGACCAGCAGACTGAGTTGCATACCAATAACAGCTGAGCCAAGTCTGACCAGACCCAGATCCAGATCCCGTCTGGACCTGGACCTATAACCTATAAATTATCAACAGTTAGGGTGACCAGGTGTCCCAGTTTATGCAGGACTGCACAGCTTTTTAACCCATTGTCCCGTGTCCCTCATATTGAGACCATGTCCTGCGTTTTGACTGGCTCCAGTTTTCAAAGGTCAACACTGCAGAACAAACACTTCTCTAAAATCTGACCTGACCTCTAAACTGCATGAACGCACATGGGTCAAATGCACGTTAATCATCATCTTTGCTGCTTACGATCCGTCCAACAAGTGATGCAGATTTCAGTGGCTGATGGAGAGAAGCACAAAGAGAAGGAAACACAGCTACAACAAAGACTGGAGAAGCTGGTGGAGGTGTCGGTATCAACAATCATTACAGTTTGACTCTGGTCACATGACACTTCTCAGTCGATCACTGTGATTCGAGTCAGTGAGTGAGAAACACAAGAGAGAGAGGAGGAGAAATAAGTAGAGGAGGTGGATATAAGAGGGAAGGACAGAGAGGAGGAGCTGTTAAAGCTGCTCAGATATGACATGAAGAAAACAAAGAAGAAGAGAAAGAGCAAACTCAAGCTACACTTTGATTTAATGTTTCTGAAGTGAAGCTCTCTATTCTGAGCTTTTTTATTTATAATGAAACTAATAATCTGGGAGCGTCAGTAAAGGTAAACCCCTTCCTAAAGACCACCAGTGTTTTATTGATCAATACAATATTGATCAATAAGAAATGAAATCAGTCAAACTGCCCATCACCAATATATATAGATATATATCAGTATTGTGTTTAGAGTTTTCTTTGCTATAAATATTTATTCAAAGTGTTTCTGAAGGTCAGAGTGAGCTGCTCCACCGTCGCCATCTTGGCAGTGCCTGACTCTGCCCCTAACTCCCAGCTAATCCAAATATGGTCAAAGAGGTGAGCCGTGTGTGGAGCCTAGACTTTGGTGCATATTTTCTGTCACTCAAAGATTTCACACCCTCAATTCTCCATAGTTTTAGTCCGTAATAAAATGTAAACAGGTGAGTTATAGAAAATTCAGCTGTACAGGTGTCATGAGAGAGGAAATTAGCTCTAGAGACCAAAACAGTTTTTGTACCAGGCTGTAAACATGTTTATTTCTGCTGTAAAGTTGGACATTTGAACATGGGAGTCTATGGGGACTGACTCACTGCTGGAGCCAGACTCTAGTGGTCATTAGAGGAACTGCAGCTTTTAGATCTTCACTGTTGAGGCTTCATGTTTCAGACCTGAGGGTGATTCTCTGCCTGTAAACATGTTTGACTGTGACATGATGGTAGCATAAAGGTCACTTAACACATTTCAAAATAAAAGTTTAAACAAGTGAAAATTGTGGGTTTATAACAGAATAAACTGCAAAGGTAACGACTGTAGAAGCTTTATATTCTAAGAAAAGTGGTGACACACACACACAGACACACACGGTGAATGCTTCATTTGATCAATCAGTCCTGCTGCACAGTAACATGTTGGCCCAATGGACTGAAGACACCACTATATCTCCTCAGCTCTGACTCTCCACTCTCACTTCACTTAATTTGAAAACTCACCATCTTTCTTCTACACACTCAGAAAAACTCTGTCTGTATTGCTGCTACCTCCATTTCACTTCAAATAAAAAAAGAAAAACTCTTCAAAAACTTGACTTCAATCAGCACAGAATAATACAAAGGGCTCTCAGATTACAGAGGGCCCACTGTACTTTAAATCCTGTAATACAGGCTGAAATGAAATCCATTTTTTGCTCCGATGATCTTTCTAGGCAATGTTCAACATGGTCAGAGAGAGAGAGAAATGGCCATCTGTCTGCCACTGTTACTCTACCACCCACCACTACCACACACGCACATGACCCCGGCAGAAAAAATGAGCTGCTAAAAAACCCCGGAGAGAGGAATGAGATGCCGTTTTTCCATTTGTAGCAGCATGATAGCACAAAGGAAAGAGACAAAACATTATTTGAAGATAGAAGATACACACACTCTGATAAGGCAGAGAGGAAGAGTGTGTGTGCGTGTGTCCATGAGTGTGTGACTATTTCATCTTCCATGGTAACTTAAATGGTAGATGGAGGCCACACACACACACACAGACGGGCCCCCCAGCCCTGTGGCACCCCAGATGCCTTATGGGATAGTAATAATTCATGGAGTTAGCCAACTGCTGCCGGACCAGACAAATGGAATTATACTGCCCAGATGAGATGGCTGCATACATGTGTGTGTATGTGTGTGTTTGTACAAGTGTGTGTCTCAGGGCCACAGTACCAAAGAAAAATAGCTGCTTCACTCTATAACCTCTGCACACACAACCACAGCAGGTTGGTGCGTGTGTGTGTGTGTCAGTGTGAATGGGCTATGCAGCAGAGTTCCGACACCGTGACATTGTTAAACCATGTTAGATTTCAGGGGCTGTGGCCAGGGATGTCACTGACATACACAAAGAGAGAGGAAGACACATTTGACCAGTAGAACCAGTAGACAGGGGCCCATTAAAACAGGACAGCGGTGCTCTTAAAGGATGAGTCCACTTTATAAAAAACTTTCAGTCTGTTTATTTTATATTTTTCTTTCAGGATCAAGTGTTTTCATTAAAAATGTGTTTTATATTTCATATAAGAAAAAATAAAATCACCTGGAAACAGAAACAATTTTTTTTTCTTCATATCTGGAACAGGTGATGCTGATTCCTGCCTCAGAGTCCAGCTCGTAAACACAGCAGTGTTCTTGTATCAGTGATGATTAGTCATCTGAACTCTATAGATTATGAACATTTAGAGGAATTAGACCAAGAGGCAACATTAGCTGCTGCTCACAAATACAACGTGGAGCGCACAGACACGCATAAAGCAACTACCAACAGAGCAAGGGTTTGTTCACCACAAATTAGGACAGTTATCAGTTTGCAGTGTCCATCACTTTAATATGTTCCACCACACACACAGTGACTCTGAACTGATCCACTGTTCAGAAGGTGAATGACACCAGATGTTTTCCAGCTATGGATCAACATCTGTGACTTATGATATCTGAACTTCATCAGTTGAGAAGCAGCATGTCTGAAACACTTCATCCAAACTCTCCATGTTGTTAATGATTTAATTTAATTATTTATATTGTTCACCACAGGCAATGAGGATCAGATGATGTCACTCACATTATATTTTGGGCTGTTTAAATTTAACAATGTGAATTTCATACATGTAACACTGTAAAAAAAAACAAAAAAAAAAGGGGGGGGGGGGGGGGGTGTAAATCTCTTGTTGCTGAATGAGCAGGTGTGCAGAAATCAGAGAACAGCTTGTGGTGAATGTAGTGTGCATCTCCACAGTGTGTGGGACAGACCTGCACATCCAGCGAGCTGATTGGCCGATCCAACATCATCTCAGGACACGTCACCTGCGATCAGAGGAACATGGTCTGCGATGATGGTTGTGACCTGGTCACATTCCTCTCTGTCCTGACATCATGGTCTCAGACCTCTTAACATTATGACACACGTGTAAGTTCATTAACACACAGCTGGTTTGTTAATGAAGACACGATGTGAGTGATGATACTGCTGCTACAGTAAAACTCAGGGAGCCATGAGGAAGGTCAGAGGTCACATGTCCTTTCTCTCCTTCTTTTGTATTCACCTCTTCTCTCTGTCTTTTTCAGTCCTCTTTCTGCCATCGTCTTCTCCTCTCCTTCTCCCCTGTTGCCTCTTTGTCTCACCCCCCTGTCTCCTCTCTCTCCACCCTCCCCTCCCACCTCTCCATTCATCAGTATTTCAGTTCCCGGGAGATAGCATCGTTGCTTTACTGCTGCGCCGAGCTGACAGTCTGTCTGTCCTCGCCATGGGCTTTAAACACACTAAATCAACGTCTGAAAGAAAAAGATATTTTGCTGCTGAGATAAGCCCATTTCCTGGCGAGTATTCATTGAAATGATATAATAACTGACATGGATAGGAGAGCAGAGGAAGAGAGAGGGAGAGTGAGCGAACAGAGATAAATATGGTATTTGCAAGTTTCCCTTTGTAGCGTGGAGGCGCCTCCTTTTTCTGCAGCAGCAGAAGGGGTGAGGGATCTAAACGTTGACAGGGGAGGTAGTAAATTGAATGCCATGAGCCGTCTGAGCCTCTCTGTCTCTAAAAAGAAATTCAATTAAAGTGTATTGGAGGGTTGTGAATGTGGCAGAGACTGGGCTCCCAGCGGCTGATAAGAGCTGCTTCTCTCGGCGAGTGGCGTTATAACTGAAGCCAGATCACTAGCTGCTAAACGTGTAATCCTCTGCAGCTGAACAATATGGGCCCCAGTCTGATTCAATACAGCAGGAGCCAATTCTCCACGTTAAATCAACACAGGGGGGCTGGAGTTGCCGCTACTGCCGCCACCACTCAGCTGCTCGCGCACTTCCTCCAGCTTAAGCCACACGCAGAATCAGAAAACTGGGCTGCTGACAATGGCTACTATCTACCACTCCACCCACACACACACACACACACACACACACACACACACACACACACATACACACACTCACATTGTATAAAAGCTCCCTTGGGAAGTGATTTCAGTCCTTTCAGTGTTAAGTACCTGCCCCACTCTGGCTAATACCACCACTAATACTGGAATTATAACTGTGTGTGCGTGTGTGTGTGTGTGTGTGTGTGCGCGTGTGTCTTCTCTGACAGATAAAAAAAGATTAGATTAAACGGTGCTCCTCAGCTGAGGCACACTCACCACAGAGTCTGGTTCATGACCTGTTAAGCTCCAGGTCTCTGGCCTCTGTGTGTGAAGCCTCCTCAGTCCATTTACAGGAACACATCAACTCTCTGGTCAAAAGCTTGTGGATCCACTTCCTGCTTTACACCACTGAGGCAGAGACACACCTTCACAGCACATCTGAAGAAGATCTGCGGAGAACTAATCTTTACTCCCACCCTCTTCTTCATCATTGTTCACAAAACTCCTCATGATGTCAGTCCATCTCTCTGTCTGGACAGACCTCAGACCATCTGCTCCAGTATGTTGTGTATTTGTATATGTGTATTTGTGTGTTTCTCTTTACATTGTAATTGAATAGTCAGAGTCTTATAAACATTATGGAACTGTTTTATTCATAATGGATGAAAGGCTGTTCGACCATTAAAATGATTCACTGTTCACAAGTCTTAAACAACACTTACCTCTCTATGAACAGTGGCAGAGTTACTGGTCACTGTGTGGTTCTCCTCTGTGGCCTTTAACAGAGAAATTTTCTTTGATCATCCAATGAGAGATCTGCCAAGAGTCAGTGAGCTCTGTCTTTTGTTTCCGGCCCTGATCAAAGCTTATTGTCAGGACTGACACTTCAGATGTCTCAGGCAGAAGTATTTATTGCAAGCTGATGCCCCACAGATAAAGTGATGAGCAATACAATGACAGCAAGTGAACCATGTGCCACACTAATTTGTGAAGAATTTTACCACACCTTACTCCAGACAAGGTTAAACCTAATACTAAACATTTGTGTGTGAAGATGCTATCGGACACCAAAATCTACACTGTCACATGTTCTTTACTATTACTGTATCAAGAGTCTTGTCCTTTTCTCTACTTAGCTGCTTCATCTAGATCTTGAATAATATTTTTCTACCTCTTTTATCTATAAGACCTTGGAGCTACAGCTACAGAGGATAGCCATGGCTCCATCTAAACACAAACAGTCATAATAGAAGCTAAACAGTGAAACATTGTGTAACAATGTGAAGTGAGTGAGGCCGAGGAAAACAAGAGAAACGCTGGAGGTGAAGAAATCTTTGAATGAGTATTGTTTCACCAGAGCTCAGTAAGAAAACACAGCTGGAGGAAACGTGTGGGAATTTCAAAATAAAAGGTAACATCTGACTCTGACTGTTTGATGCAGCTGAGCTTTTGAATTTAATTCTTAGAAGAATGAGAACTGTGTCTCCATTCTCTTCTACTGGAACTGGATCAGAACTCCTCAGGACCGGGAGGTGAACAAGTGGAGAAGTTATAGCAAGCATTTTGTCTTTCAATGCACATATGTGAGTACTGTTTTAAGCTAGACTTGACAACATGTGAATCTTAGTCTGCAGTAGAATGATTTTCAGCTTTGTTTCCAGTGGCCTGTTTCCTTTAGTGCAGCTGTATTTAATGATATTTGGCTACATGTGTGTTTCTCTACTAAACATACTTGGCTTCATTAAATCTGCTTCATATAATATCTGCACATGACAACTACTGTGGGGTCCTAGCTGTAACTTCTGTCACTGTAATATCACATTTTAACTGAACACCTGCACATCATTACAATGACACTGCACTGGTTCACACCTCACTACTTCCTGGTTTTACAACACATCTGTCTGACACCTACCTTAACGTTAATGTCACCTTTTGATCTGTATTAGTCAATGATTACAATTCCTGATATAACAAATAAAATGACTGTAATGTGCCTATTTTATAACTTTCTGTTTAAACTGCATGAATCACTGTGATGATACAACAAGAAGATACAACAACAACAGTGTGGATGAATGGGCACATCCTGTGCTGGTACTGAATGCTGGCATGTGGGAGTTCAGGGTCTCATCCTTCTGAGGCTGCATCTGAAGACCAATTGTGTCACCAGACTGTCTCAGTGTGTCCTGCTTTTCCTGGGCAACAAAGGCTCCAACAGGTGGATCCTTCATGGTTCAATATATCCCCGGATTCATTGCACTCCAGTAATGTTAATAATCTGTCATCAAACAGCACAGACAGAGAGTCTGAGGATCACACTGTTAAATGTTAGTATTGTGTTTCAGCTCAGTTCAACAGTAACAGTACAACTGTTAAAACCAAGGACCATAAAACCTCAAGTTACTGTGGAAAGAGGTTATATGTTGTCGAGGTTGCTAGGCAACAGGAATTGTGTTTTGTGACACAACAGTAAGGGTGGGAATAGCTGGAGATGCACAGCGAAAATCCTCCGTAGACGACAGACCTCATCTATGAAGGGCCACTCCTGTGTCCCCTTAAAGATGAGGCCCCTGAATTGGGAAACAGCTTTGCACTCACTGTGCACCTGCTCATTTGTGTAATTATGTAATCATGTGTCAGCAGTGTCTGACCTGCAGATCCAGGCGAGGAGCCTCAGTTAACGTTCATCAAACATCATGTTTGATGAATGTTAGCAAACATCATGTTTGATGAGCTAACTGCGACTCAGTGACTTTGAGCTTTAAACCCACTGTTTCTGTTCTTCACAGCATTTAATGTATGTTACTGATAACAACCAGAAGGATCATGGGAAGTGTAGGAAACCTGTTGAAGCTGACGAAAGGAGAGAGGAAATGTTAAAGTATCTCTACAATCTCAGATTAATAATTTATTTAATGGTTTGTCCTGGTTCACCTGGAAGATGAATGAAACAACAAGTTATAACAAATCAGTTTTATAAATCCACAGGATTTATAGGTTTGAGTGTTTATTTCCTTAATGACATGAATTTGACTTTTCCACACACATAATTTTTTATTTATTTATTTATAATAAATGTCTGATATCACCAACTATTTTAATTTTACCACGTTGTTTTTTCTTGGTAAATATTCACTAATGATGAACAAACCCATATTAAAACACACACACACACACACACACACACACACACGCACACAGATTGTTAAGTACTAATAGGTTGCCTGGAAATAAAGCTCATTAATTAATAACAAGAGATACACAATAGACCCACATTGACAGTCAGCCAGCATACACAAACACACACACTACAATCTCCACTTATTAATTAGTGAAAGTGAATCTATGAATTACCTGCTCCATTATGTACTTTAGCAGCTTCAATTTGCATTGTGGCCTGTTTCCCTCTGGCCGGCAGATTAAAGTGGCTATTTGAAATCAATTTCTCTAATAACAGATCTTAACGAGCTCATCAATTAAGGGTTTGTTAATGGCTTGTTACCGCCCAGTGTGTGTGTGTAAATATGTGTGTGTGTGTGGCCCTGTCTTCCCTGTGTTACCACTATTACTCCTGACAAAGACACACCCTGTACATACATCACTGTGACTGGTCGGAGTGGGCCAGGCTGCTGGATATTGATAGAAGGCGATGTGGGGGTTAGGCTCAACTTTTTGTTAACCTAACTGGAACCATAAAGGAGTAATGAACACACACACACACACACACACACATATATGTTTGGGGTTGGGGGTGGGGGCGTGTTCTGGCCTTCAGGAACCTATTTGAAAGAGTCTTTATGCAAATGAGTCTGATAATGGTTTTCAGCATCGAGGCTGTGATTTCCATAAGTTAGGCTGCTCACTGGGGCATTTCCCAGGCTAGAAAGACCATTAGCATGCCTCCCACACACACACACACACACACACACACACACACACACACACATTAAGTTATAAGCCTGTGACCTCCTCCCTGACCCTTCTTCTCTTTGACACGCAGACAGAGTCATGCCCCCTATAAATGTAAGTGTAATGTATGCATGGGTTAGCTTAGTTCCTCAGAGTGAGGCCTATAATAAGCTCTTCATTTGTTTAACCTCTGCTGGGGCATTTTTTCTGAACACTGGAAAAGAGGCAACGACACTTGACATGTGTTGCTGCTGATTGACTCACTGTTGTAGTAGAGTCAGTCAGATCAGCTCCACCTGAAGGCATCAGTCACACGGTTAAAGCCCAGACAAGGTCTCAACAGCTGACAGCAGACAGTTAAATGTTACCTTAGCTGTCTCCAGGTGCATTCACACTGAAGTGTATTTTAGCTTTGTGTTATTCAAACTATTATGAGAGACCGAAATACACCATGTCCTGACTGCTGTAACCTGTCTGTGCTGTGTTTGCCCTTGGGTCAGACTCGAACCCAGGCCACTATGGTAAGAATGATATTTTTTTCCCATTCATGAGGTAAAAGTGAGAGTGAGGTCATCCATAATGTTGATAATAGTCCATCAAACAAGTTCACTCAGGATGTCTATGTGTGAGCCATGATGGATGTAGTACAGTGTTGTAGAACCAATGGTTACAGCTGCATACCTAAAACCCAAGCTGTAATACTACAGTATTAGTTAATACCTGCTAACACCTGGTGACATCTGTTAACACCTGCTAATGCCTGCTAACACCGTCTAACACCGTTAACACCTGGTAACATCTGCTAACATCCTCTAACACCTGCTAACTCTGGCTTCTCTTGTCAGTGTGAAAGGGTCCAATCAGCACTCACTCCCAGGTCACATGACTCTGCAGTAGTCACGGGTATTTATCAGCTCCAATCAGCAGTGATGTAAACATGACACCAGGTAAACTCGCTAATTTTTGCTCTTCTCCCAGTGTGACATCTTTCAGAGCACAAACACTGTAAATTCATCTGTCACCTGTCCAGCAGGTGCTGTTAAACCAGGAACACCTGAGAGTGAGCTGCAGCCCCAAGATAAATTTCAAAAACTCACAATCACTGACCAAAGTGATGAGACGGACCCATGTTACCAGACTGACTGTCTTACTGACCGTGAGCTGTTTGGATCTATGTGTGTGTGTGTGTGTGTGTTTGTGTGTGTGTGTGTCTCTGTAACTACGTGTGATGATGTTGCTCCCTGCAGTTGAATGGCTGAGTCCTCTCAGTCTGAACAGAAAGACAAACACACCTGGTTTAAAAACTGCTGGTACCAGCTCCTTTTATAAACAGTATGATTCAGTATGAGTCACGTAAAGTACAAATGTCGAATAGTTACAAAAGAAATTTTGAACATTGCTAACAACTCAGTGAATTCGATAAACTAAGTTTGAGTTTGAGGTACTTTTATTTATTTTTTTAGTCTTTCAATTTGATGCTATTTACTTCTGCTCCACTACAACGGGTTTAGATAATACAGACAGTGAACTCCCCGACGTAGTCAGAAACATTTTCATTCTTTCATTCTTAAAATGAGTTCATTCTTATCTCAATGTCCACATTTTAGTTTTTCCAGGACTTTTGGTTGAAAAAATAAAAAGAACTGAGATATTGTTAAAAGCTTAAAAGGTCAGACTATTACAAACTGAAACATTAAAATGCTGTGAAATAATCTGATAACCTAACACATATGATATTAAAACACTCTGGAACGTCTCAATCTGCATCAGGAGAATTTTTACTTTTTATATTTTAAGAGCATATTTTGATATGCTCTGGACCTAACATGGGGTTATGATGTTTACTGAAGTAAAGGGTCTAAACACTTGTTCCAGCACGGAAGGAAAATAAATATTAATCCATGTGTAAATGTGAGTAACAGGAATATTTTTCTCTTCCTGACTCAGAAACAGAAACAGTGTGTGGTCTGCTCAGAATCCAAACTCTGACTCTCAGATAGAAACACAGCCATTCAGATGTCACTGAAATACAACACTGTAAACAGCAGCTCATTAATGCATATTTAGTGTCGTTATCATGTGATTTCCCAGCAGTAACGGGGGAGACTCTCAGCCATGTCTCTGCTCTCATCAGTTGCCTGTTTATCAGCAAACTTGCACTTTAATGATTGATACTGGGAGAACTAATTATGACACCTGGGTTCACTCATTAAGCTACACAGCTACAAATGATTAATTGATTTATCACATTTTCCCAAGGCTCCATTTATAATCTCATGCTGAAATGAGTCTGGAGAGGGAGGGGGAGGGAGGGGAGGAAGGGGGTGATGATACTGAGGGAGGGAGGGAATGGAGGACAGAATAAGGTGGAGGTTTGTGGGAGGAGATGTGTTGGGGGAAGCAGGGAATGATGGAGGGAAGGGAGGTTAAAAGGTGGTGGTGGGATTTTAAGGGTGGAATGGAGGTTAAGGAAAATTGATATACTCCAACTGCTGCTATTTAACTGTATTAATGCTCTGCAAGCGCAGAGATAAATTCTCCCATTACTACAGTGGTGAGAGGGCCACGTGAAAAACCGGCAGACTAATAGGACAATGCTATTTCATGATGCCTCTGCAGAAATAATAGAATTTTAGTGTAAAGATTAACTTAAATGAAAGAATGCTGAAATGATGAAAAATGCATCTGTTTAGTTTGTTACAGCCTGTTTTTCTGACGGGGTCAGGTGTGACTACTTTCCAGATGTGCTCACTAAAAATACAGTCACTTCTGTGTTTAACAAAGAATCCACTCTATAGGTGGCAGTAGTGCGTCACTTCATTGCTCACCAGCCATTATGAAAACATAGAGAGGGTAAGCACAGCAAACACATTGTAATGTGACAAACTAAATGCAACATCCACCATGCAACACAACAGACTGAATTACAGTCACTCACTAATTTGTAAGCAACTATCAGCAGAGCAAAGCCATCAGACTTTTTTGTGATGTGTGAACATAATGTGGATCGTAACGTTATTGGAACATATTCACATGTTGACTGTTCATTCAGTCAGCAGACTTTTGGTGAGTAATGCTAGCTGTTAGCAGCAGGGTGTGAATGGTACAATCCCAGTCTTTGGGGCAAAGAAACCAGTGCAGACTTGTACTTCAGTGAACTGATGTGTTACAGTCCTCTCAGTATCCTACTTGTTAGCTGTCAGATAAATGTAGTGGGACAGAAAGCACAATATTTCCTTCTGAAGTGAAGTGGAAGTGGGTCATTGACATGACATGCATATTTTTGTGTCCGAGTGTATTACTTTCCTTTAAAATAATTTTAATTAATTCATGACATGCATCATTTTATTCTATAAAACTGCTGTAGTTTGACCATGTTTTCAGTACATTATAATAATGTATATATTTTATACTTTGGCCTCTCAAACCACCAAAATGTCAGGTGGTGCAACTGTCTGAGTTAATGAACAGCCTGAGAAAAGTATTAAATATGTTATTTTAATAATAATAAATTCAAAATAAATACTGTGGCATGATTTCATGTTTGAGACCTTTCAAATAAACTCAATTCACAAATAGTTTTAAAGGTGTTCAGATAATTCAAAATCTTTTGTCCGGGAATTTGTGTATTGTCAAATGTCAGGGTGGTGCAATTGTATACATGCATCTTTTATTCTGAAGTGAATAGTGACAACATCAAACAGGATATTGCATCAGCCAGAGGACCCCAAGTGATCTTTATTGATGAGTGAAAAGGTTTGTAGAGCTCTCTCAAATATTGAAAAAAATAGCTACTTTCAACTCATTGTTAGGCTGGTACACTTTTCATGTCAGGTGGTACAACCAAGGTAAACCTAGGAAAATTTTATTTTATTATAAAACTCTATTTATTTTATTAAAAAACTAGTATATCAGTATAGTATAAAGTATATACATTTTTACAAAAATTTGGTTGCGCCACCTGACATTTTTCAGGTGGTGAAGTTAAAAATACAGTCAAAAAATGAATTTAAAACTTTGAAATGCTGTAACACAAATAAGGCTTGTTGAAACACATTGTTCTAATTTCAAAAATATGCATGATATCCATTTTTAAAATACCTAAAAAAAAATGTTTTAAAAGCTTTATTTGTCAATGACCCAAGTATGAAAACAATGAAAATGTATCTGCAACAACAGCTAATCCTCCACTGTCTCACTGCTCATGACTGAGCACCAGTGTTTGCTAACATTAGATCATATATGAAATTTTATATTGGTAATGAAATGACAAGCTAATGCTAGCACACATTAGCTAAACTGTAACTTAGGGCTAAACTAAGAAACTTAGCTAAATTGTAATTTAAGGCTTAAGTCAAAAACTAGCTGACATTCGCATTCATCTGTAAATAGCTGATACAATCTAATTCAGAAACTCTGACGGTAAGAAAGTAAAGTGTATTAAACAAGCTGATAGTTAGTTACTGCAACTTACATTTAGCCTACCTACAGTGTTTGTTCAACACAGAGACTTGAGGACTGAGCCACTAATGGAGAGAGACAGACAGACCAGACATTCAATTAATGTCAAGGTTAAGAAATGCTACAGTCCACATCTGGGGTGTCTGATAATTGTATCACAAGATTCTTCCAGTATGAATATGGGAAATATGATAAAATATTTAATATTACAGGTGAGAAGGAAGGATGAATATTTCAACCACCTGAGCTGTTGTTTTTACTTCTATTGGGAGGAGGCCAAGTCTTAATCGGGGGATCAGACCCCCTGATGGTCTGCGGGAGGAAGTGGTCTACGGGAGGAGGAGGTCTACAGGAGGAAGTGGTCTATGGGAGGAGGAGGTCTACAGGAGGAAGTGGTCTATGGGAGAAGGAGGTCTACAGGAGGAAGTGGTCTATAGGAGGAGGAGGTCTACAGGAGGAAGTGGTCTATAGGAGGAGGAGGTCTACAGGAGGAGGTTAATGAGATGCTGAGGCATGGCTGCTCAACAATAGCTGCTGTGTGTCAGTGCTTAGCCTGCTGCTCTTCACCTATTTGTCATAATCACAGCCAGTTTTCTCATTAGTGGAAATCATTAGCCCTTAAAGGTTTATCAGCCTCTTATCAGCCCCACC
This sequence comes from Trachinotus anak, assembly GCF_046630095.1. Taxonomy (NCBI): domain Eukaryota; kingdom Metazoa; phylum Chordata; class Actinopteri; order Carangiformes; family Carangidae; genus Trachinotus; species Trachinotus anak. The sequence continues at coordinate 28,834,363 of NW_027273872.1, forward strand.
ACCACCACACCACCAGGCCTGTGCTAACACACACACCCACACTCATACACACATAAAAAACCTGAAAACAAGCAGCACACCACAGCAGAAATAACACACACAGTGCCACAGCACCACTGGCCCATAATGCTTTGCTCAGGTATCACATAAAGATGTCACTGACCCCACACATCTCAGTGAGACTTGACAGTGCCAGCACAAGTTACAAAGCACACCCATCCTAATCTGGCTCCATTAGCTGTGTCTGTCCCTCCCCCGTTGCTGGGCTTTGTTCAGCTGTCAGGATGACCAATGACATCGCACCACTGCCTGATTCATGGCGGCGACCCTGAGATCACATCTGATGGGAGCGTCAGGCCAAACGACCAAACGCATCCCCAGCAACCAATTATAGTCTATTTATCTAGTTGGACATCTAATGGGTGCGCTTCTTTCCCACTCAACACTGCGATACTATCGCTGAAGGCTTGGTTAAGATTTGGACAACTTGGCTGCAGCTATCTCGGATGGTGTAGGTTAATAACTGGAATAGCTGTTAACTTCTGAAACCCATAAGAACTGAGACTGGACTTAGGAGGCTGCTCTGTATCTAAACAACACCAGAGACCAGTTTAATTACCTCATATTTCCAACCAGCTGCTGGATGATGGTGGACTTCAACAATACATATTACATCATATCTGTCATTGCAAGCGGAGGACACTCAACTCATAACATAATGTGTGATCAGGTCAGTCAAAGCTGGTGTGCTCATTAGAAACTAGAAAACAATAAAGATGTATGGAAAGAATTTGGCCTGAGACTGCATTTACAGGAAATTACATGTTGTCACCTAAATTAAATAAGCCCAGCATAGAGTTCTGCAAGAACAAGCCCTAGAACCAGGAGATTAGTCAACATTTTACATTATTTCCTGTACCTGAAGTCTCTGGTTGTTTGAATGTGTTTTGGTTGACTGAAATAAGGCCTGTGTTTAACACCAGCTCAAAACATTTTCACCTTTTCATTCTGCAGCATAAAATCTCTCAGTAAATACCAAAGTCCTGATTTCTTGAAGCTTTTACGTAAAACAGGAGTACTAGAAACAGAAAACTTGACTGGAAAACAGCACAGGAGCCACTGGGAAACAAACACTGGGAACCAGTCACTGGGAAACAGACACTGGGAAACAGATGCTGGGAAACAGACACCGGGAAACAGACACAGACATTGGGAAACAGACACTGGGAAACAGTCACTGGGAGACAGACAACGGGAAACAGACACAGATGCTGGGAAACAGATACTGGGAAACAGGGCAGAGCAAAACAAAACAGATGAACTGACAAAGTGAAAGACAGAGACCTAAATACACAAGGAAGGCAAGGGCAATTGAACACAGACAATCTACAAGGAGGGAAAACAGGACAAAGACAGAAGGTTAAAAAAAACTTGAGACACACAAGGGAAGATCCTTAAAAATAAAACAGGAAATGAACTAAACTCTGAACATCAAAACTAATTAAGTCCAAACATAAAGTGTCCATCATGGCAAACCCATACAGTTAAGCCTGTCTGGGAGATGTGTGCTATGACTTTTGGTGCAGATTGATTTTATATGATTTTCTTTTAATGGGTCTTATCAGGAATGAGCAAAACACAATGAAACAAGAAAGATGATGATCTCAAAAACCATAAAAGCTACAACACTAAAACTCTGTGAGCAGGTTCCTTATATAAAAGTGCCTCACCCACTTAACTAATAATGTTAGTGATAGCGCCACCATGTGGTGAGAAATCAGCTGACAAATATTGCTAAATGTTTTGGCTAATATCTCTGCAACCTTAAGGTATAGATGAAAAATTGGTGTCTATGGATTCAGTGACTGATGCTGAAGAAATTGAAATAGGCCACGCCTATTTGCATCATAAACATTTTCCTGCCATTTATAACTTTTTTGTTAGACATACTTTTGACTCCCTATCCTATATCCTTGTCCAAGTTTGACCAAACATGCTAAATATGATGTTCAGATGATCCAGAACTCTGTCACCTTACATCACTGTGAGGCGTGTGCGGGAAAAACCTCTTCACTCATCTACTTTATCAAAGAAAAGAAGTCTTAGCCCAATAGGTGAAGTCAGTTGATCATACTAAATAGAGCAGGTGAATCAGTGTTAGACTTCAGCTTTAGACTGAACCCTCCTTGGACCAGAGTGAACCTGGTGGTTCAATCTGAACCCAGGTGGTCCAGTCTGGACCCTGGTAGTCCAGTCTGAACCCTCTCATGTTCATCTCAGTCTTAGTCCTTCTGTTTACTCCCCACCCTCTTGTTTTAAACTCCTCATTTGTTTCTCCTCTTCTCCTGCTCATCCTCCTTTTTTCCTCCTGTTTTCCTGCTTTCTCATCTCCATCTTCCTCCTCTTCTTTCACCTTCCTCTCCACCCCAGTTGTTACTCAACTCCTCCACCCCCCCTTCTCCTCCTTCCCTCCATCCTCCCCCTCTCTCCATGTCATTAAGCCCTCAGCCCGCCCATGCAAAAAAACATGTAAAAGAGCTTACGTTTTGGGAGAGATTTGTTTGTGGCATTAATAGTCTTTAGTTTTCCACATGGTCTCCCAGCAGCCGGAGACATTAGAAAGAGAAGTGAGGTGCAACACATCTTCCCTCTCATCCTCTCATCCCTGCCTCATCTGTCAACCACAGAGACAGAGGGAGGGAAGGAGGGAGGAGGGAGAACAGGCGGGAAGACAGAAAGAAATAAACATTACAGAAGAAGAGGAGACTGTGGCAGATTATATCTGTGTTTAGCACCTTTTTACTCCAACAACAGTTCTAATGGTTTCCGTGTGACACCAATGATCACACTAAAAATGACTTTGCACGTTAAATCACTGTTTACTGGTTCTTTGTATTTGTAGACGACTTCACCTCCTTGTTAACTTTCAGACTGTTAAACTGGATGTCAGAAAATGAAACTGATATCAATGATTGTTCAGCTTCTGCAACTGGAAACCAGCAGAACAACTTACCTTAACCCTAACCACCCTACAATCCAACAGTCTCACCCACTAAACAGAGACTGGTCGCCTGTGGAGGAGCCATGGAGATGGAGTTTGGCCTTCAAAACAACTGATCAGGTCAGGTGTGAGGCTGTTTGAAGAGTAACAGTGGATCACTTCAAGTTACAAGTTTACAAGTACTGATACTAATATACTGTATTAATACTTCTACTATTCTGTCTCTCAGTTTTGTTTTATTTGTTTATTATGCATTTGAGGTTTATTTTGTGACAGATTCAAGCTATTTCAGTCTACAGCTAATCTGGTTACCGTGCCTTTAAGAGAATCTAGTGATTTTGAGTTTGTTGTTAATCCTACACTGCCCTCTGGTGGCGTATGTTGGAAGCAGGAAGTGCATTAAGCGGGAGTTAGAAAGTGCAGCCGAGTCCTCAAACATGTCGCTCCTCGGTCGGGTCTGACGTTTTCCTCACCTTTTGCGCTTGTCAAAGGCATAATCTGTAAATTAAGTCAAATATGCTTAATTAGGAATGTGTACTAGCTCTTTCATTTTGCGTTTCGTGTTACTGAAGGCGGTACGCCATTCACTCAGTAAAGCTGATGTTATCATTTACCATTGTGGTTGCTATTCAAAATACGATGTATTGCTAATGTTAAGACCTCAGGTTGGTTATTTTACACACAGAAATAAGTGTGAATGTATGTTTTTACACTGAAACTGAACGTTGTTTATTCTGTTTCTTTTGTCACAGTTTTACAAGTAAAATGGATCAGTAAACTGAATAATGCTCCACGAGTGGTTACTGAAGCCATATGTTTAGCTCGCTGCATAGGCTAAAGCTCTTAGCTGAGGGCAGAAGAGTAAAAAGATTATCTACACATCAAGTGCATCGTCGGGGTCCTGAGACTCTCCACGCCAGTGAAAGCAGACATGTCTAACCACGGAGACACCCCACCGCTCTCCCAGCTAGAAGTCAGATCAAAGTGCAGCTCAGCTTCATCACGCCGGTCATCAGCCAGCCTTGCTGCAGCAAAAGCACGAGCCGACGCTGAAGCCACCAGCACCAGAGCAGAGTACGCCAAGCGCCAAATAGACATGGAGGTCGAAACGGCACGCATCGAGATGGAAAAGACTCGGCTGGTAGCTACTATGAACGCCCTGAAGCAAGAGGGAGAGGCTAAAGCAGCGCTCGCAGCAGCAAGGGTCCTTGAGGCTGCAGTTTCGGACCAAACAGAGTTGGAAGAGCCGCCAGAGGTTCCTGCTACAACAGCCATGGCTGCCAGCCGGACTCAAGAATATGTAAACACTCACTTTCATAATGATGCTAATATGGAAGACGAGACAAAACCTGATAAAGAACAAAAGTGGGACATAAACAACACCAACAATGTCGAGCCAAGTGGGCCAACAGCTATCAACCTATCAGACAACCCAAGCCACCGCCATTCCATTCCCCCAGCTGCATTGGAGCATATACTGTCCCATCTCCATCTTTGCGCCAACAAACTGATGTATCAGACCTCGCTGTGCTCCTCGCACGTCGTGACCTCCTGACAGCAGGACTCACAGTGTTTGATAACAGGCCAGAGACCTATGTAGCATGGAAATCTATGTTTCACAACGCCACTGGAAATTTGAACTTGAGGTGCTGCGAAGAGCTTGATCTACTTACCAAATGGCTGAGCGGTGAGTCCCTCCATCATGCTCTGAGGATTAGAGCCGTTCATGTTAGCAACCCCAAAGCAGGTCTTGAACGTTTATGGCAAAGGCTCGACAAAAATTATGGCTCACCAGAAGCGATCGAGGCTTCGCTGTTCAGTCGCCTGGAAAGTTTTCCCAAAGTTGGCTATAAAGACAGTCACCTCCTGCAAGAGCTTGCAGACCTTCTCCAAGAGCTCGAGGCGGCAAAAGATGAAAGGTATCTACCAGGCCTCAGCTTTCTCGACACTTCAAGAGGAATAAACCCTATTGTGGAAAAGCTCCCTGGTGGCCTGCAGGAGGCGTGGGTCAAAGTAGGGTCAAGATATAAAAAAGATCACAAAGCTCACTACCCACCTTTCTCCTATTTCGTCCAGTTTGTCAACAACCACGCTGAACTGAGAACAGACCCCAGTTTCATCCTGCAAAGCTGCGGCCCTGCACACATGAAAGCAGAAAGGACTCTAGTGAGACAAACACGGTTCAAAGTTCCCGTCACAACGAACAAAACACAGGTTGGTGCAGCTAACAATGAACCAAAAGCTCCCCCTCTCGACCCCAATAAACAGTGTCCAGTACACAAGAAACCACATTCTCTCGCCAAATGTAGAGGATTCAGAATGAAGACATTGGATGAGAGGAGAGGTCTGCTTAAGGAGTTGTCAATCTGTTACAAGTGCCTCTCATCAACAGAACACAGGGCTAAAAACTGTAAAGCTGTTATTCACTGTGTGGAGTGCAAAAGTGATTCACACACTTCCGCCATGCATGCTGGGCCACCCCCATGGACAGATACAGGCCCTGACACCCTACCATTGGCCCATGGCGGGGAGCCAGATACCCCAAGCCTCACAGTGACCACATCTAGCTGCACTGAGGTATGTGGACAAGGACTACAGGGAAAGTCATGTTCTAAAATTTGCCTGGTGAATGTGTACCCCTGCTCAGCCCCCAATGAGAAAAGGAAAATGTACGCGATCTTAGATGATCAGAGTAATGTGTCATTAGCTCGGTCCCTCACACAAGGGCGCAGAGCTCATGGCTTTGCCATCGAGGGCATAAACAGAAAAGTGTCAATAACACTACCCATACTCACTGAATGTAACCAGATCCCAGACAACAGAGGTGAGATACCCACCCCTGAAGCTGCAGCCGCACATCCTCACCTCTCTCACGTAGCCATACAAATACCGCCACTTGATCCATCAGCTGACATTCTTCTCCTGCTGGGCAGAGATGTGATCCAGGCTCACAAGGTTCGCCGCCAGATAAACGGCCCAAACGAAGCTTCTTACGCCCAACAGCTCGATCTTGGGTGGGTAATTATTGGAGATGTCTGCCTCTCAGGAGCCCACAGACCCACAGTGAACTCCTACAAGACAAACATACTTGATAACGGCCGGCCCAGTTTCCTCTCTCCGTGTGAAAACAGAATCTACACAAAGGTAAAGTTCACAGAAGACAACCCCCTTTTTGAGAGCATGCAACCCAAAGATGAGCTGAGCAAACACATCTTTAAACAAACAGCAGATGATGACAAACTGGCACTCTCTGCAGAAGATGAGCTGTTCCTGAATGTTATGCACCATGGGTTTGTTAAAGATGAGGCAAATAACTGGGTGGCTCCCCTCCCGTTTCGTCATCCCCGACTCCGCTTGCCTAACAATAGAGAGCAGGCACTCACCCGCCTCATGTCTGTACGCAAGACACTAAAGAGAAAGCCGGAAATGAAAGAGCATTTCGTGGAGTTTATGAAAAAGACATTCAGCAAAGGACACGCAGAAAAGGCCCCTCCTCTTAAACCCCACCAAGAATATTGGTATCTCCCAAGCTTTGGCATTTACCACCCACGAAACACAGGTAAAATCAGGATTGTATTCGATTCAAGTGCCCAGTGTGGAAATGTGTCTCTTAATCAAGTGCTGCTTAAAGGCCCAGATCTTAACAACAGTCTTGTAGGTGCGCTTCTCCGTTTCAGAGGTGAACCATACGCTGTGATGGCTGATGTGGAGCAGATGTTTCACAACTTTATGGTCAGGGAGGACCATCGTGATTACCTGCGCTTTCTCTGGTTCCGAGATCACGACTTGGATGGAGAAGTGGAAGAGTTTCGAATGACAGTTCACGTGTTTGGAAACTGTCCATCTCCCTCAGTCTCCATTTATGGACTCAAGAGAACCGCTGTGGAGGGAGAGAGTGAGTACGGCAGTGATGTGAGGAAATTCGTTGAGCACCATTTTTATGTAGATGACGGGCTAAAGTCATTCGCCTCTGAGAACGAGGCAATCAACATCCTCATCAGAGCACAAAAAATGCTGGCTCAGTCCAACATCCGTCTCCACAAGATATCATCCAACAGTCCTGTAGTCACCAGTGCCTTCTCGGGTGAGGATCTCGCCACAGGTCTGCAAGGACTTGAGCTTGGACAGCATGCCTCGCCCATGCAACACAGCCTCAGGCTGGGCTGGAACTTGTCCACAGACCAGTTCTCGTTTCGAGTGGAGATCAATGATAAGCCCTTCACCAAGCGTGGCGTGTTATCAGTCATCAACAGTTTGTACGACCCGCTTGGGCTCGCCGTGCCAGTCAGCATTGAAGGATGCTCCATCTTGAGAGAGATCTCCAAAGACATCAGTGAATGGGATACTCCACTGCCTAAGGAGCAACAGGACAAGTGGCAGAAATGGAAAGACTCTCTAAAGCACCTGGGACAGCTCAAGATCTCCCGTATGTATACATCCATCTCACTGTCCAAAGCATGGAGAAAGGAAATGCATGTGTTTTGTGATGCATCCACAAAAGCAGTCGCCTACCTGAAACTCACCACTGCTGATGGACACAGTGACGGGGGCTTTCTCCTTGGCAAAGCCAGGCTAGCTCCAAAACCAGACATCACCATTCCCAGGTTAGAGCTGTGTGCCGCAGTGCTGGCTGTCGAAGTAGCAGACATGGTCCAAGAAGAGCTCGACTTTACATTCGATGAAGTAAACTTATACACAGATTCTAAAGTAGTGCATGGCTACATTTTCAATGACAAGAGACGCTTTTATGTGTATGTACATAATCGTGTAGAACGCATCAGGCGCTCCACTCAGGCTCACCAATGGCATTATGTGCCCACACATTTAAACCCAGCTGACCACGCCACACGTGGACTGCCTGCTGAGCATCTTTCCCACTCTACATGGCTCAACGGGCCTCCCTTCCTTACTGACTCAAGCCAAGGTCAAACACAGGAAGTGCCCTTTGACCTCATTAACCCTGAACATGACACTGAACTGCGTCCAGAGGTTGTATCCTGTGCTACCTCCCTGTCAAAAGGCACGCTCGGAGCTGCAAGGTTTGAAAGATTCTCCAGCTGGAGTCGTCTGTCAAATACCATCGCCAGGCTGCTCCACATCGTCGCATGTTTTAAGGCTGCCACTGAGAGCAGATGCCATGGATGGCACAAGTGTGACAAGAACATCACTGAAGAACAGCTCCAGCAGGCAAAAGCCATCATCATTCGTGCAGTGCAAAGTGACATGTATGCAGATGACATCAGGCACGTGGAACGTGGTGAGTCTGTCCCCAAGCAAAGCCCACTTAGCAAACTAAACCAAGTCATGGACACTAACATGGTCCTCCGTGTTGGAGGTCGGCTGACAAAGGCTCAACTCACAGCAGACGAAACACACCCCATACTCCTCCCCAGTAAACACCACGTCACTCAGCTCATAATCAGACACTTTCATTCACAAGTACGCCACCAGGGCAGACACTTCTCTGAAGGTGCTATCAGAGCTGCGGGTTTCTGGATAGTGGGCGGGAAAAGAGCCGTCAGCAGTGTTGTCTTTAACTGTGTTACATGTCGCAGATTGAGAGGCAAACAACAAGAACAGATCATGTCAGACCTGCCAGAAGACAGAATGTGCACAGACCCTCCTTTTACATGTGTCGGCCTAGATGTTTTTGGCCCTTGGCCCGTCACAGTCAGAAAAACACGTGCAGGTCAGGCAGAAGCCAAGAGATGGGCGGTAATCTTCACATGCATGAGTACTCGTGCCATCCACATTGAAGTAATAGAGTCAATGGACACTTCGTCATTCATTAATGCGCTGCGACGTTTCTTCGCCATCAGAGGTGCTGCCAAGCTGCTCAGGTCAGACTGTGGTACAAATTTTGTGAGTGCTTGCAGAGAACTTCAAATTGACAAAAGGGGCTGTCACAATGGCAAAATCAACACTTATCTTGGAAACAGTGGTTGTGAGTGGCATTTTAATCCCCCACACGCCTCCCACATGGCTGGATCATGGGAGCGCATGATCAGCGTCAGTCGGCGGATTCTAGATGCAATGCTGCTGCAGCATGGAAAGGCCAAGCTCACACATGAAGTGCTGCTGACGTTCATGTCGGAAGTGACTGCTATTGTTAATGCAAGGCTGCTTACAGCGGTTTCCACTGACCCGGAGCATCCTGAGATTCTCACTCCTGCCATGCTGCTCACGCAGAAATCAGCCACGCCTCCAGTCAGAATTCCTCAGTGGACTACAACCTCGTCGCAAGTGGAGAACACCTAAACCCAACCTACAAATAGGAGACGTCGTCCTGCCCAAGGAGGGGCAAGAGCACAGGAATGACTGGCCTCTTGGTGTTGTTGCAAAGACCTTTCCTAGCCAGGATGAAAGAGTAAGGAAGATCCAGGTCAAGATAACCCGCAACGGCGAACAGAGACTGTACTTGAGACCTATCAGTGAGGTCATCCTGCTTGTGCCGGGGAATCACGCCTGAAAGACTCCTCATATCCTTTGGAAACAGTGGGTGTGGGTTAGTATGACATCCTGCTGATGTCAGACGGGGAGTATTCTGTCTCTCAGTTTTGTTTTATTTGTTTATTATGCATTTGAGGTTTATTTTGTGACAGATTCAAGCTATTTCAGTCTACAGCTAATCTGGTTACCGTGCCTTTAAGAGAATCTAGTGATTTTGAGTTTGTTGTTAATCCTACACTGCCCTCTGGTGGCGTATGTTGGAAGCAGGAAGTGCGTTAAGCGGGAGTTAGAAAGTGCAGCCGAGTCCTCAAACATGTCGCTCCTCGGTCGGGTCTGACGTTTTCCTCACCTTTTGCGCTTGTCAAAGGCATAATCTGTAAGTTAAGTCAAATATGCTTAATTAGGAATGTGTACGAGCTCTTTCATTTTGCGTTTCGTGTTACTGAAGGCGGTACGCCATTCACTCAGTAAAGCTGATGTTATCATTTACCATTGTGGTTGCTATTCAAAATACGATGTATTGCTAATGTTAAGACCTCAGGTTGGTTATTTTACACACAGAAATAAGTGTGAATGTATGTTTTTACACTGAAACTGAACGTTGTTTATTCTTTTTCTTTTGTCACAGTTTTACAAGTAAAATGGATCAGTAAACTGAATAATGCTCCACGAGTGGTTACTGAAGCCATATGTTTAGCTCGCTGCATAGGCTAAAGCTCTTAGCTGAGGGCAGAAGATCTACTGTATTAATACTAATATACTGTATTAATACCTCGACTTTATTAATACTAATCTACTGTATTAATACTTCTACTTTTTTAATACAAATCTACTGTATTAATACTTCAACTGTATTAGTACTAATATACTATATTAATACTTCTACTGTATTCAATTCAATTCAATTTTATTTGTATAGCGCCAAATCATAATATACATTATCTCAAGGCACTTTACAGGGTCAGGTCAAGACCTTACTTTGTTACAGAGAAAAACCCAACAGTTCCCACAAAGAGCAAGCGCTTGGCGACAGGGGGGAGGAAAAACTCCCTTTTAACAGGAAGAAACCTCCAACAGAACCGGGCTCAGGGTGGGCGGCCGTCTGCCTCGACCGGTTGGGTTTAGGAGAAGATAAAAAGAGGGGGAGGGGGAGGAGAGGGGATAGAAGAGAGAGAGAGAGAGACCAGGAACAGCTGTGTAGGTAATGGTGTTATCAATAATAATGACAGGTAACAGTGGTTAATAGTAAAGATGAGTAGTGGTAGATCTGGATCCTGCTACTCCAGAGGCAGAGAGACCTGCAGAATGAGGACAGAGAGAGGGAGAGAGAGGAGAAGCACAAACTACGGGAGAGAAAAAAAATACAAAGTTAATGGCATGAAGTCATCGAGAGAGAGAGGGGGAGAGAGACAGAAATAGAGAGAGAGCGCCCAGTGAATCATGGGAATCCCCCAGCAGTCTAGCTCTATAGCAGCATAACTAAGGGATGGGTCAGGACATACCCGAGCCAGCCCTAACTATAAGCTTTACTAAACAGGACAGTTTTAAGCCTGATCTTAAAGGTAGAGAGGGGGTCTGCCTCCCGAACCCACACTGGGAGCTGGTTCCACAGGAGAGGAGCCTGATAGCTGAAGGCTCTGCCCCCCATTCTACTCTTACAAACTCTGGGAACCACAAGTTGACCTGCATTTAGAGAGCGAAGTGTCCTATTGGGAAAATAGGGAACTATAAGCTCTTCAAGGTACGATGGTGCCTGACCATTAATGGCTTTGTAGGTGAGGAGGAGGATTTTAAATTCTATCCTGGATTTTACAGGGAGCCAATGCAGAGAAGCTAACACAGGAGAGATGTGATCTCGTTTCCTAGTTCCTGTCAGTACTCGTGCTGCTGCATTCTGGATCAATTGGAGGCTTTTTACTGAATTTTTGGGACATCCTGACAATAAAGAGTTACAGTAGTCCAGTCTTGAGGTAACAAATGCATGAACTAGTTTTTCAGCATCCTTTAGACACAGAATGGGTCTGATTTTTGCAATATTGCGCAGGTGGAAGAAGGCTGTCCTAGAGACTTGCTTTATATGTGAAGTAAAGGACAAGTCCTGGTCAAAAATGACACCAAGGTTTCTGACTGTAGCACTGGAGGCCAAGGTGATGTCATCCAGAGTCAGTATATTATCACATAGTGTATCTCTGAGGTGTTTTGGGCCAATTACAATAACTTCTAATGACCATTAACGACACTCAGGTCGTGTCCTCTGTGTTTTCTCTTTACATCCTACATTAAAAACTCTGTCATGGTGGATTGTTTCCAGGATTTAAAGGCTTAATATGTTTCTTTTTTATCTACTTTTAAACCAACAAAACAAATAAAGGTTTAAAAAAACCTTACCACAACAGAGAAAAGGTGCTGAGACTGAAGAATTTACATGTTTTCAGTTTATGTTTTTTTTATTTTGATATTAATTTATTAAAAACAATAAACTATTATTATAATAATATTAATTACTAAAAGTCTCTAAAATGAAAATCTGACAGGGTTTCTCATGACCTCAGTGTTACAGTCAGTAACTGACTGGATAACTGATGATAAAAAAAAAAAATAGAGTCTAATCAGTTGGATTTTCCATAAACAAAATGAAGCAGAGTTAACTGGATAAGCTTTGATTTGGTCAGATCAGTGTCTGTTAATTTAAAAACAGAAAAGAGAAAATCCAGAGATCCTTTATCTCTGTTTAACTGCGGGTAAGTAGAGAGGCAGGAACTATAGTGGTCAGGGAAATACAGCAGGAGTTTCCTGTTGAGCCTGCGTCTGATTGGCCAGCAGCTCCACTCACCTGCAGTCACACCTGCTGTCAGGGACACTGTTTGAGTTGTTACTGAAGTTATTAGAAACACTGTGTGGTACATGATGACAACATGATTTCATTTCCCTGCAGTTCAGTGACCTCAGCTTCTGTCTGTTCAGTTTCCTTCTTTATGAAGTAAGAACTTTTATTATTTCATGTCTCTAATGTCCATCACTCGTGTTACTCTGATGAAGGAAATCAATTATTATTAATAATAAACAGTGTAATAAGCTTTTATGTAGCTTTTGTTGTTGTTGTATTTGATCATGAACACCTCTTTGCTCCTCTCATCTCTCCATCCTCCTCTCCTCCTCCTCTCATCCCCCTTTCCTCTCATCTCTCCATCCCCCTCTCATTTATCCTCCTCTCCTCCTCTTTTCCTCCTCCTCTCCTCTAGCCCTCCTCTCTTCTATTCCTCATTTCCTCCTCCTCTCTCCTTCGTCTCCTCCCCCTCTCCTCCCCCTCTCCTCTCCTCCTCAGCTCGGTGCTCCCTGTGTCATCAGTTGGTGATGTCACCCACAGCCGACCTGTCTGTCTGTAATTAATACAACCAGAGTGTGAACACTTTCCGGCTGCTCCTCTTTCCTTCTTTCTTCTCTTTCTTCCTCCCCTTTCCCCTTCCCTCCAGCACCCCCTCAGTTAATCACAGTTGTTCCCAGCAAAAGGAGCCGTTAACGGCTTGGTGCGTCAGGAATGGTCCCGGCACTCCCCACCGCTAATCGGACCGTTACGACTGAGAAGCTTTGCATTATGCAAATCACTGGCCGGGAACAGGTGACATTTGTAGGGGAGCGGGGCGACAGGGCGATGGAGTCTGGCTGATTTAGACATTAGTCCCTGTCACAGTGCAACACACACACACACACACACACATCCTGCTCATCTGAATATGCACATAGCACACACACTCTCTGTATACACAAGAAGAAAGAATGAAAGTATTAAGAATTACACACTATCTACTTTTATTGCTGTAATTGAGGAGCTAATTTTCACCAGTGATGTTTTAGGAGTCAATGTTTTACATGAACTGATTTACATCTGTCTGGCTGTGGTGGTTATCACTGCTGAGATTTAACACCAGCTCACATGCCTTCTTTACTTTAAAGGTTCATAATGTAAAGTAAAGTGTGTTTGTGATTATAAAGCAGGTCTAGGTTCTATATTAATACTGTGAAAGTATCAAAGCCTCAGTCCACAGAGAAATGCACACAGCCTGTATTCAGAAACTGAGCCTTAAAATGAGCCATCAGGACTTCTGTAACTTTGTGATGTCACAACTAAGCAGTCACTGTCCTAAGCCACACCCCAAGCCCTGCCCACCTGGACCCACTATCCAACCTTGCAGGATTTTGATTGTGTGTTTACCTGAAATCTGCTATATTTTTATTGGATCACTCAGAAAACAGCCAATTGGCTGGACCTGTTGTTACTAGAGCTCCAGAGAGAAGCCTGAGAGAGGAGATGTAAAACTACACTGAGATGGTTTCTGGTTCTTAAAACCACAAATATATCTTCTGATGGATATCAATGCTTCAGATAAAACAGTTAGTTAGAATATGGACCTTTAATACCTGTTCATCAAAAGAATCAGAACTAAAGCTACATTTAAGATCAGAGATTAAAATGTGACTCCTATCCACCTATAGGACGATCAGACCATCATGAGAAAATCCTGAAGCTGCAGGAGGAACCAGGAACTACATGTTCATAGCAGATTTCAGGTAAACACAGCAAAACCAAATCCTGCAAGGTTGGATGGTGGGCCCAGGTGGGTGGGGCTTGGGGGGGTGTGACTGCTTAGTTGTGACATCACAAAGTCCCAGAAGTCCTGATGGCTGGTTATAAGGCTCAGTTTCTGAATACAGGCTGTGTGCATTTCTCTGTGGACTGAGGCTTTGATACTTTCACAGCATTAATATAGAATCTAGACCTGCTTTATAATCACAAACACATGGACATCTACCTTTAGACTGGATGGACCTTTAACTGTGTAGGAAGTAGAATGTAAGACACAAAACAATGAGGATGGTGAGATTCTAACTTGTTTACAGATGAAATGACCGGAGGATAACATGTTCTTCTACTTTCTACTGTATGTTGAACACTCTGTCTGGACTCCGGCAGCTCTGGACTCTTCTCATTGTATCTTGAACACAACACAGTTTTGTCTGTGAGTGTTAACGTGTTGAAGTTTCAGAACAGTACAGGTCAACATCTAGTTCCCATCTAGTTCTTTTAGTTTCCACACTCTACCTCACTCTCTTTCCTGCTATCTGTTTTGCACGCACGCACACACGCACGCACGCACGCACGCACGCACTGATATCTGTAGTCATTGGGTGTAGGAAGTAATAAGAGGCCATTATGGATGCTAACCAGATCTTTTAACCAATGACTACAATGACAAACTGACATGCCCTCATATACAACCAATGAGCTGTGAGAGATCAGGAGCACACACACATACACACACACACAGTGTAATAATACATGCATACCAATCTAGACTGTGTCTGCCTGGCTGCTCCTCAGCTGAACACATAACCATAATCACTTTATCAGAGGTAGGAGATAAAAGGCAGTGAATAGGAGGAGGGGGTGATAGGGTGAGGGACGAGGAAGGAGCAAATTAAGAAGTGAGGATGGGAGGAATGAGAGAGGGAGTGAGGAGAGAGATAAATGAGAGAGGGAGCAGGTGCAAACAGACCATCTCACTCCCACAGACTTGAGTCCAGTCTGTCCTCACTCACTCTCTGTGCCTCATCTCCGAGTCCTGGTCCCTACTGAAGACACCAGTCTTCAAACAGACTCATGATTATTTGATTTTATTCATTTATTTCTTGTGTGTGTCCTGCCTGGTAACAGCTGGAAACCAGGCCGCCAAGGCCCCCAGCCTCCCCAGGGCCCAAGGACCCCCACGACAGCCACATGCTTGACCCAAAGGGGAGCACGCAAGGGAGTACAGAGGTGACAGCCCCCAGTGCAAGGAGGCTTTTAGAGGGATAGTGGGCAGGAAGCGCCCCAGCCAGGATGCAACCACCAACCCCAGCGCGAGTCGGGCCCAGAGCCAAAGGGCCAGCGACCAAAGGCGTGCTCACACCCCTGGCGGAGAGCCCGCCACACATCAGCTGAGCCGACCCGACGGCCTGTCATTAAAATGCACCATTTTAATGGTGCATTTAAATTGGGGTAGCAGTCAGGGCATAATATCAGGTGTACTGGTGTTGTGTGTGTGACAGGTGTATCGGTGCTGTGTGTGTGTGACAGGTGTAGTGGTGGTGTGTGTGTGTGATAGGTGTAGTGGTGTTGTGTGTGTGTGTGTGTGGCAGGTGTAGCAGTGTTGTTTGTGTGTGAGTGTGTGTGGCAGGTGTAGTGGTGTTTTGTGTGTGTGTGTGTGTGTGTGTGTGTGTGTGTGGCAGGTGTAGCGGTGTTGTTTATGTGTGTGTGTGTGCGCGACAGGTGCAGCAGTGGTATGTGTAGTTGCAGTTGTGCAGCACCAGTAACAGTGGTATGAGTGGTCCTGATGATGCTAATGCTAGCTCAGATTTTAGCCACTCACTGGTTTTCAGGAGAGTATGATATGAAACTGCCCAATTAGATGATCAATACAGCCATGTAGACCCCAGAGCAGCAGCCAATAGCAGAGGAGTCTGCCCGGTGTTAATTAGTGCTGGCACATCTCTGCTCTGCTCTTGTCTCTGTGTGTCTAGCTAATTCAGCCTCTCGTTAACAACGGTTATACAACCAATTACCATAAATCCCTGTTAGCCGTGGCAATTAACGGTAACGAGGCAGCGCTGCATGTGTTTCTACTGTTGTAATTAAGCCAGTGTGTTGTTAATTAGCAAAATGTGAGTGGGAGGTTTTATGGTCGTTAATATGGCCATTTCATTCAATTAGCACCGTCATTAACGAGGTGTCTCTGTTGTTACAAAGTTAATGCAGGGAGGAGGCAGCGACTGGGCGATTAGCCTAGACAAACATGATGAGGAGCATGGCACTGAGCCCAGGGAGCAATATATGGTGGGGTGCAGTGCAGGTGGTGTTGTGGCATTGTACTACGAAGCTTCTGTACTGCAAAGAAAAATTAGATGTTTAATGACACTGACTTCACCTGCACACAGACTCAAACATGTGAACATCTACCTGAACCAATTAGCTGAGACCTGACTGCTCCCACTTGAACAGATAACACATACCACAGAGGCACTGTCCCTGTGCAGATCTCACATGACTCTGTTTCACCTCCATTCATCAGCACCTGTGATGCTCCTGTAGATGAGGCCTGATGGTTAGGGTGAAGAGAGTGAGGAGGGTGAGGAGGGTGAGGGTGAAGCGGGTGAGGTGATACCTGAGTCTGGTCCTCCTCATGTGGCAGCTGCAGCTGTCAGTCTGGATCATGTCTATTATTATATTTTCTTCTATTTTCTTCCAGTATGTCCTTGTTCATGATTGGTCATATGCTGTAAACTCTGCCCCTTTTATGTGATATGCTCAGCTAGTCCTGGGGTGACTTAGCAAGCTGAGAAACGCAGTCATGTGACCACTGTGCCTGACTGTGGTTTGACTGAGGTTCAGTGAAGCCAGATAAGGAGAAGGTATCAGGATGAAGCTGCTCCTGTTCCAGGAGGAGTAGGAGGAGGAGAGACACAGCAGGAAGAGAAGGGGGAGGAGGAGAGAGACAGCAGGAGGTGGAGGAGGACGTACACAGAAGGAGGAGAAGGGACACAGCAGAAGGAGGAGAGACACAGCAGGAGGAGAAGGAGGAGGGATGCAGGAGGAGGAGAGACACAGCAGGAGGAGAAGGAGGAGAAGGAGGGGGAGGGACACAGCAGGTGGAGGCAGCTGGTGTTGATGTCACACATGATGAACATGCTCCACTATGATGGGCCTCTCTTCCCCATCTTCATCTCTCATCTCTATCTCTCTGTCCCCTCCTCTTCCTCTGTCTCCTCCTCTTCCTCTGTCTCCCCACTTCTAATTCTCCTCATTGCACCCACCCCCCCCCCCCCCCCCCACCCCACTCTGTCTGATAAGAGCCTGTTTGCTTTGACACTTCAGTCTGACTCCATTCCAGCTAATAGAGAGAGGCCATCTTACCACTGATACACACACACACACACACACACACACACACATAAATACACACACACACACACACATAAATACACACACACACACACACACACACACAAAGGGGTATCAGGGAACCCCAGTGGATGCTGGGAAAAAAAACATTGTGTTAATGTTCATAGAGCCGAGAAACACCAGGGCATCTCTGACACAAACACAATACACCACACAACACAACACACAATACACAACACACAATACACCACACAACACAACACACAATACACAACACACAATACACCACACAACACAACACAAACACACCACACAATACAGTACTGAGTCTGTCTGCTGAGCAGGAGGACTGTGGCTTGAACAGCCTGTGTGCAGCTCAACCAGTGCCGGGATATAACTCAGAACATACACTGCAGTAGTACAGTACAGTACTGCTCTGTGGCATTTTGCTGATAATACTTCACTTTTTAAACTGGAGTAGGACTTTGAATGCAGGTCTTTTACTTGAAATGGAATATTTTTACATTGTATTGGAACTTATCCAAGTACTGCTTGAAACAGGTTTGATGAGTGAGTGAATGAAAACAGTAAAATTGTGGGTTGTAAAACCGAAACAATGAGCTGAAAGAGGCTAAAATAAGTCATGTCTACATGAGGTGAGAGGTTCAGGTATGTTTTAATTCAGAGAATCACATATTTCATCAAGATGTAATTTCTGTCCTACACGTCTTCTGACGCAGTATGAGGTTGTTTCAGAGGATTCTCCAGCCTGAGGTCAACACTGTTCTCATGGCAGACGTTTGGTTCAAATGTGAAAAGAGAAGTAAAAATATCGACTAACAGCAACTTTAAAATAATAAAAAATATCTGTTTCAGTCCTTAGGAAGCCATTATGTGTTTCTATAGTAAACATGAATATGGAGAGAAGGTCTCACATTGTAAGTTGAATTCCCTTAAGGCATAAAGGGTACACACCCACCCACACACACACACACACACACACACTCACATACACGCACACACAAACACACACACAGAGTGTGACCAGTAACCCCCCCCTTCAGTGTTTGACAGGGTGATTACAAATGGAGAATGAGGGCTAGAGCAGTCAAATAGTTCAACAATAGAGTGTGTGTCTGTGTGTGTTTTCTGTGTTTCAATATGTGTGTGTGTTTCCCCCAGTGTGTTTGTGTGTTTGTTATGGTGTGTATGAGTGTATTGGCTGCTGATAAATGGCTGCCTCTTTAGGGAACTTATCTCTTTAAGTGTTGCCACGGTGAGGGATGACATCATTTGGATCCACGGCTAACTGGCTGCCATGACGACACCTCACCAACCTATCCATTTACCAGATGGCCCGATAGTGTCTGCACACACATACACACACACACACACACACACACACACACACACACACACACACACAGGTAGCAGGAGGCCATGTGGAAATTACAGCCAGAAACTGTGGCAGTTCGAAGCACTGATACACACATTGCTGTGATATGCACACACACACAAACACACACATACAGATAAATACATCCATTCGCAGATGTCTCACAAACACACACACACTGAAGAACACAGCCCATCCCCCCTTATCACTGCTTAGCAGAGAAAAAGAGCAACAAGGAGGAAAAATTAAGTATTGATCAAATTTGTGGTTTTTTAAAGCATCCCTCCTGGTGTGTGTGTGTGTGTGTGTGTGTGTGTGTGTGTATGTGTGTGCGTGGGTGTGTGCATGTGTGCAGACAGTGGCAGGGTGGGGAGGGTTGGAGATATTTAATGAAGCCATCACATGGCAAACAAAATGGAAAGGCCAGAAGGACGCTTTACCTGCTGCACACACAAGAGAGACACAGGTACTGACACAGATACCTGAGCAGCTCAGACAGTGGAGAGTCAGAGGTGTGTTTGGGTGCAGAACTGTGATCTTTTTGCAGCAGTGGAAGTAGTGGTAACAATAGTGTCACTAGCAGTAGAGTTGGAGGCCTTCCTGTTTGTTCTGGCTGTGTGTATTGATGGTGTTGGGTCGTTAAGTCTTCATTTAGCTGCTGCTTGGTTCTGTCTGCAGAGCTGCACAAGATCCCTGACCACCAGAAGCTCCTTGATCCATTTGAAAACCGTTAGCCCAGCTGTGTTAAAGGTTAAAAAATACTGTGCCTGTCATCACAGCAAGGTTGCCAGGTTTTGGTACACAGACATCTATGTGGGAATACTCACACAGTGACTGCGACATAATAAAACAAACATAAGCAACAAACAGTGTTTATTGTTGTCAGTGGCCTCGTCACTTACAAGACAAGATGTTTGTCTTTTTTTTTTTCATTTTAATGTCACATATGCGTCTTAAAACTGTTTGATTGGACAGAGGACTGCCTTCAATTTTGCAGCACTATTTCTCACCAAGCAAAGTCAACTCCATATCTACAGATGCAGGAAGTATGAGCTCCTCAGCTATCGTGTGTGGTTTCTTGCACTGGGCAATTCTGCAATTTTGTATAATGCCATTAGTGCTTTGTTGTTCACTGATGCAGCTGAAGTGCCTTTGTTGGTTGTCATACTGTAAGAATGGACTAACAGAGTAAGCCGTGTCTATTGAAATACGACTGCTCGCCCTAACCCAAACAATCATAATCTAATCTGCGTTCCGGCCCCCGCAGCACCAGCCTTGGCCAAGGCCGGTGCTGGAACAACTCCCCCACGAGATCGGTGCAGTGAGACGCTTCTACTCCTACCCCCCCTCCTCCACGGACACCTGTTGATTGTTGACTCCGTCCGGGACCCGATCAAGGATGTCTCCATGGCAACTTGCTGTGTTATCGCGATGACACCCTGCGAACTGAGGCACTGATTGTGAACTAGACGAAGCGACTCTCCAGGCCTATGCACACACACACACATTCACGGCACTCCTCACATGTACATATGCAACACACACCCCAACCCCCAACCCCATCCCACGCCTTCGCCGCTTCTTCCCATCCAGTGCGGCGGGCGGGGTCCGATGGCGGCGCCTCAATGGCAGCGGCTAAGGCTGGCTGCCTGTCTGCACTGGAACCACCTCCTCCCCCCTCCCCCCTCCCCTGGAGCAAGTTGTTTGCGTCGATATGTTGTAAAATGTGCTTATATATGCTTATGTTGCCGAGGTTTTTTTTATCAAATCCACACTGTACCCCCCCCACCGGAGTATAGTTTGGGTTTATTTCTTTTTTTTCTCCTCTCCTCTCCACATGTAACCCCCACCCCCCACCCCATCCAGGGAGGGCTCATGACACACTTTAAGAAATGCTGGTTTAGTAGGCAGGAGAAGACTAGAGCTTTTGTCAGTGTTGGACTTTAGAGTAAAGCAATGCAGCCCAGACACCCCTCTCTCCAGAAACATTTTCCAGCTACTCCTGGGGGATCATGAGGCGTCCCCAGGCCAGATGAGATATACAATCTCTCCAGTATATTCTAGGTCTCCTTACAGTTGGACTGCCCAGAAGACCTTCAATGGATGTTGCACAGGAGGCATCCTAACCAGATGCCCAAACCACCTCAACTGACTCCTTTCAATGTGAAGGTTCAGCAGCTCTCCTCTGAGCTCCCTCTGGGTGTCGGAGCATGCAGATCTCAAAGGTTGAACCCAGACACCCTGTGAAAGAAACTAATTTCAACCTCTTCTTTCAGCTACTACCTAAAGCTCATGACCGTAAGGTGAGGGCTGGATGATAGATTGACGGGTAAATCAATCTACATCAAGCCCAGTAACACTTAGGCAAAAGCTTCACCAAAACACAAAACACCTCAGCATAAGCAGAGCAACATAGTATGTGCCAGTGGTTTCCAACCTGTGGGCTGGGGCCCACTTGCTAAAAATCTTTTGCAAACCAGTACAATTTTGGTAAAAAAGATGTCATCATAATATATAGTACCAGTCAAAAGTTTGGACACACTTTCCCATAATGTAAAGGTGTGTCCAAACCTGGAAAACCTGGATGACTGAGAATTTTCACAAATTTAAATTGAAAGCTTTGCCCTCAGACTCCACATCCTCTTCACCACAAAAGTCCAGCGTGCGTTTTATTGCTGACTACACACTGATCCATCTGTCAATCTCCTGCTCCATCCTACCCTCAGGTGTGAACAAGACACTGAGATACTTAGATACACTGTCACAACCCAGAAGACACAATCCACCATTTTCCAGCAGTGAACCATGGCCTCAGACTTGGAGGTGCTGACTCTCATCCCTACTGCTTCACACTTGGTTGCAAACTGCCACAGTGCACATTGAAGGTCCTGGTCTGATGAAACCAACCAAATTATCTAGAAAGAGCAGAGAAGCACCAACTTGAGACCTCCAAACTGGACATTCTCCTCCCTTGAAATCCCGTCCAAGATGACAAACATGATTGGTGACAAGGGACAACCCTGGTGGAGGCCTACATCTGCCGAAAATGTGTTTGACTTCCTGCTGAGAAAATGGACACAATTCTTATTCTAGTTATATAGAGACTAAATGATGCACAGTCACAATCCCACACGATTCCCAGAGGGATCCAGTTTTGGCCTTCTCCAAGTCCACAAAGCACATGTAGACTGAATGGGCAAATTTCAATGACCACTCAAGTAAGTGTTGGTCCACAGTCCACAGCCAGGACAGAATCCTGAGGTTCAACAATTGGTCTGAGCCTCCTTTCCAGCACATAAGCATTCCCTGGGAGGAGTGTGATACCCTAATCTTTCAAGCACACCTTCTAGTCCCCCTTTTTATATGTTAACCAGTCTATGCCAGTCCACAGGTTTAATCCCCAACCTTGATGCAACATTGAAGAGGCATATCAGCCAAGACAGCCCAACAGTGCCCAGAGTCTTCAGCATCTCAGGGCAAATCCCATCCACTTATGGTGTCTTGCCACCTCTGCCAGAGGACTAGACTACCCCTGAGTCTTCAAACTCTGCCTCCTCCTCAGAGGACATGTTAAACATCTTAAAGTGTTCCTTCCACCACCTGAAGATATTCAGGGATTCTCCTTCCTTGGGAATGGGCCTACTTTCCCTCTCTAAGGAGCCAGATAGTTTTCCAGAACTTCCTTGAGACCAAAAGTTTTCCTCCATCATCTCCCCAAACCCATCCCATATGGGTTGTGTTCAAGGTTCTTCAAGCTGTGGGAGTTATGACCCTAAGGACTGGGCCCTCAGCCAGACATTCCCAGTTCACCTCACCACATGTTTGGATTGACTGGTCTGTCTAACTGTCTGATCTGTCTAGCTGTCTGGACAGCTGTCTGGACAGCTCACTTCTTATGGACAGGGCCCTCAGCCAGACATTCCCAGTTCACCTTACCACATGTTTGGATTGACTGTTCTGTCTAGCTTTCTGGTCTGTCTAGCTGTCTGGACAGCTCAATTCCTCTTTTCATCCAAATGTCCAAGACATATGACCACAGATCAGACAACACGACCACATCACTCATTGATCTAAGGTCTGAGGTGCTTGGTCAGCAGCTGACCACTTATTTGTGATGTTCAGTCCATAGCTAGCACATGTCCAATAACAAAACACCACTTGGGTTCAAACCATTCCTCCCAGTGACCCCCTCCTGGTTTCTTTGCCATTGCCACAAGTCCCCCAGAAGAACTTTAGAGTCCCCAGGTGCTGACCTGTCCAGGATCCCACTCACAGACTCCAAGAAGGCTGAACACTTTGAACTGCTGTTAAATGCACAAGCACAAACAGGTCTGGTTCCAGGAGGGTGCCGTGGTTTCCCTGATTGTTTGTCTTTCATCTGGCTTTTGTGAATCGCTCTTAGTCTGATCTCTCCCATGTCTTAAGGGACACTCCTAGGGACTAATTCCCCCAACAACACAATTGTTTTGTGGTTTTTTTGTATTTATGTGCTTTTGTTTTGAGGGATAATAAAGAGCTTTTCAAAATGTGATGAATTCTTTCAGTGACTCATTTCCTTATTCCTTTCCTGTCATGACACGCCATAGAGGAGAGTTGTTCACATTCACAGTTACTGATGGGACTGCTCTGGACTATCACAGTGACAATTACTCATTCTTAAAATAAGTGCTTTGTACCTTTAGACCTCTCTGGACTGAACTAATAGTTGCTGTGACTGACAGAATAAGTGAAACAAACGCTGCCGTTAATGATGAGCTATATGTTCAGCCTCCCTGGACCTCATACTGAATATTCAGACTGGAAACAATACAAATACACACTGACCTCACTGACCTCACACACAAGCTCTGGCATGCACATACACACTCTAACACAGGCGTATACACACACAAGGGGAAACTTATTAGGTTATTATCTTTCCGCCCCATAAAATAGGAATAACTTAAAGCGCTGCCGCAATTAATAACCCAACTATAAATCTGAATATTCCCCATGAATATTATTCTATATTACTCACACACAGACACACACACATGTGCACGCACACACACACACAAACACACACATACACACACACACACACAGTGATCAGCAGGGTGTATGGGAGCAGGGAGAATGATAAAGCCATCAGAGAATGTTCTGGATGAAGTGAGCCCAACGTGAATGTGTGTATCAGAGCATGTGAGTGCATGTGTGTGCGACTACGTCCCATCAGAGTGTGTTCTGCATGGAAGCTTTATGCATCAACACACTGATGCATTCTCCATCTCCACTCTGAGGGGCCATTCCCAGTCATATGTGCTGGATGCACTGGTTAAATCAATGCTCTACCTACTAACCTCCAAAACTGACACAAACACATACACACACACACACACACTGCTGTCATCTGCTATGACCTTTTTGCCCGTTACCAGAACAACACACATACACACATACACACACACACACACACACACACACACACACAAAGTGCTTCATTATTGTAAGGAATTAATTCAACTAACAAAACTTCTGCTCCTCTCCTGGACCTCCTCTCATCCTCCTCTTCATACTGTGGAATGCATTCATTTTAACAGAAGCCAGGACTTTACGGAAACATTCCTCTTGAGTCATTCATTTGGACTGGATTTATTTCTCTAGAGGAGGTTTGATGATTTTACCATTACCTGGTCAGAATGTGTGACACAGTGACCTCATGTTTTGTTACTGTTGTAGATTCAATTATAAATGGATCAAATTGCCATTTTACCCATCAGTCTATGCTCTGTGACTTAAAATGACAACTTGAAAATTTTAAATAATTTTTTTTTTTTTTTTTAAATAAATAAATAAATTTTTAATAAAAACTGAAATCTCTCATTCACAAACATTTTGCTGTGGCTCCAAACTGTGTTCAGATGCTTCCTGTTTGCTTTAATTGTTGTTGAGATGTGTCCAGACCATTACTGGACAGAAAGCCTCACACCTGTGTAGACACATCCCCACACAGCACTCCATCCAGTAGGACCTTTATGTTAGACTGTCTAGACAGAAACCACTTAAAAAGCATATGACAGTCCACTCAGAGTTTTGCAAATGACAGTTAAAGAATCTGAAAACATGAGGAACAAAATTCTCTGGTCTGATGAGACAAAAACTTGAACTTGAATAAGTTTTGAAGTCCAAACACAGCTCATCACCTGGATAATGGACCTGGATCTGTATAGTCAGTATAGTGTGAGTTATATAATGACAACTTCTTTTCCAGGACAAAAGGGAACTACAGTGCAGACACATGCTTCAGTGAAATGAAGTGTTACAGTCCTTACAGTACCCTTATGTAATGTCTGCAGTCTGTAGATGAAGGTGATTCTCTCTGATCTTTGATTATTGGTGAGATATTGGATCATTGGAACATTCATTGAAATGAAACCATGTGAGAAGTTTTAGAGAAAAAAATCATTATCTGGTGGATGTGTTAACATCATCTTAACTGTGACCTGACTACACACTGATGTTTGTAATGTATCAGAGGCCAAAAAGGTCAGAAACCACTGGTTTAATCTTTAACAACAAGTTGTGTTTTAAAAGCTTGTCGTATTATCCATTGTGTCAAATCTTCATCTAAAAGTAACTTAAGTAATTAAATAAATATAGTGGAGTAGAAAGTACTACGTAAAGTAGTACTTTCTATTCCACCACTCTTGATACAATTACTGAGTCCTTAGCACACATGGATTTTAATATTGTTCAGTGACCCAACAGCAGTTTCACATTTAAAGTCAATGTTTGCCCATTGGTGTATGGAGGACACAGGACAACAGGGAAGGTCTGGGAATTAATCTAACTAACTAGCTGATAATAATGGGATAATGTAAGACCATACAACAAAAAATATGTAACATCTGATCATTTTTAGACTTTTATATGGGTGTAAAAAGGTTGCTCCACCCCCTTTTCACTGTGCCCTGATCCCCCACATTATCATTGTGTTGTTATTATCATTGTTGGAGTATTGGTATTTTGAGTAACTGTTTCTATTAATTTTTCAGGGTTTGATTGTTTTATATATGAGTTTGGTGATATTTTTGTGTGGTTTACGTTGGAAGGGTCAGCCCATTTTGTATATTTTCAGTTGTCTCTCTGAAATTAGCTGCTTAGCCAGGGAGAGAAGAAACAGGTGTGTGATATCAGGTCCTTTTAGGATAATTTAGTGTGGGTAGTGGTAGTGTGGGGTTGGGGTGCTTGGGATGGCTAGCATTTTAGCTCACCCCCATACTTACCAGAGAGGATGGTATGCTCCACGTAGGTGAAGAAGATTAAATGCAAGCCATTCAGTGGTCAAAAGAGAGAGAGATATAGAGCAGGTGGCAGCTTGCTGTGAGGCTGCAGTTTTAAAATGTGTTTGTTATGGCTTAGGTTCTTTTTCTTTTTGAATTGCCTGGGATTTATTTTGTCTTCTGTTTTGTAGTATTTTGTTAATAAAATATCACTTTTTGAGCACATACTCCTGCCTGCTGACAATAATTTTTGAAACCTCTTTTTAAAAGTTTCCAGTGCCCATACCGTCATCTGCCCTTTGCAGAGAGAGGCAACACCACAATGTGGAAAACCTATATATTAAGTTATATAGTAAGTTTTCCACATTTACATATTAAGGGATTATATACCCCATCTGGCCTGGAACGCCTTGAGATCCACCAGGAGGAGCTGGACAGTGTTGTTGGGGAGAGAGATGTCTGGAATTCCCTGCTTAGCCTGCTGCCACCACAACCTTCCCCCAGATAAGCAGAAGAAAATGGATGGATGGAAACTTACATATTATAGCTTTGAGGCTAAAATTCAAAACTAGCTAACATTAGTTTGTTAAACTGTAACTTAAGGCTGAATTTAGAAGCTAGCTTACATTAGTTAGCTAAACTTTAACTTAAGACTACATTTAGAAACAAGCTAACATTAGTTAACTAAACTGTAACTTATGGCTAAATTTAGAAAGTAGTTAACATTAGTTAGCAAAACTAACTTAAGGCTTAAGTTAGAAACTAGCTAACAATAGTTAGCTAAACTGTAACTTCAGGCTAAATTTAGAAAGTAGCTAACATTGGTTGGCTAAACTGTAACTTAAAGCTAAATTTAGAAACTAGCCAACATTAGTTAGCTAAATTTTAACTTAAGGCTGAATTTAGAAACTAGCTAACATAAGTTAGTTAAATTGCTAACATTAGTTAGCTAAAGTGTAACTTATGGCCAAATTTAGAGACGAGCTAACATAAGTTAGCTAAACTGTAACTTAGAAACCAGCTAAGATTAGTTAGCTAAGCTATAACTTAAGGATAAATTTAGAAACTAGCTAAGATTAGTAAGTTAAAATGTAATTTAAGACTAAATTTAGAAACTAGCTAACAGCAGTGTATTATGCACAGGAGTAGAGACTTGAGGACGGAGCCACAAATAGAGTGAGGCGGACAGACGAGAGTTCAGCTAACATCATGGTCAGTGTGGTGTTGCCTCTCTCTGCAAAGGGCAGATGATGATGTAAGCACCGGATGGTTTTAATGTTGTAAAAAAACGTTGTCAGCAGGCGAGAGTCTGTGCTCAAAAGTGAAATTTTTTATTAACCAAATACTACAAACAAAAAACACAAATGAATCCCGGGCAATTCAAAGAAAAAGAACTTAAACCATATCAAACAAATATTAAAATTGCAGCCTCACTCCAAGCTGCCACCTGCTCTACATCTTTTCCTCTCTCTCTCTGACCCCTCAATAGCCTGCACTTAATCTACCATCCTCCCAGGTAAGTGTGGGGGTGAGCTAAAATGCTCCTCATTCCAAGCACCCCACCCCACACTAAATTCTAACTGGATCTGAAAGCCCACACCTGTTTCCTCTCTCCCTGATTGAGCAGCCAATCAACCCCACTCAGAGAGTCCACTGAAAATGTCCAATGTAGGCTGACCCTTCCAAAATAAATCACCAAAACATCTTCAAACTTATCTATAAAAAAATCAAACCCTGAAGAAAAATTAATAGAAACATTTACTCAAAACTCCAACAATGATAATAACAATGATAATGTGGGGGATTAGGGCACAGTGAAAAGGGAATAGAACAACCTTTTCACATTAGGGTTGTCTGAAATTGTACCACAAGATTTTCAGATCATGGCTGTGTGCTTAGCGTTGTTGTCCTGTTGGAAGATGAACCTTTGCCCCAGTCTGAGGTCCAGAGCGCTCTGGAGCTGGTTATCATCAAGGATGTCTCTGTACATTGCTGCATTCATCTTTCCCTTGACCCTGACTAGTCTCTCAGTTCCTGCTGCCGAAAAACATCCCCACAGCATGATGCTGCCACCACCAGGGATGTATTGGCCAGGTGATGAGTGGTGCCTGGTTTCCTGCTTGGCATTCAGGCCAAAGAGTTCAATCTTTGTTTCATCAGACCTGAGAATTTTGTTTCTCATGGTCTGAGAGTCCTTCAGGTGCCTTTTGGCAAACTCCAGGTGGGCTGTCCTGTGCCTGTTACTGAGGAGTGGCTTCCATCTGGCCACTCTGCCATACAGGCCTGATTGGTGGAGTGCTGCAGAAATGGTTGTCCTTCTGGAAGGTTCTCCTCTCTCCACAGAGCAATTCTGGAGCACTGTCAGAGTGATCATTGGGTTCTTGGTCACGTCCCTGACTAAGGCCCTTCTGCCCCGATTGCTCAGATTGGCCAGGGGGCCAGCTCTGGCAAGAGTCCTGGTGGTTCCAAACTTCTTCCATTTACGGATGATGGAGGCCACTGTGCTCATTGGGACCTTCAATGCTGCAGAAATTTTACTGTTCCCTTCCCCAGATCTGTGCCTCATGGCTTGGTTTGTGCTCTGACATGCACTGTCAACTATGGGACCTTATATAGACAGGTGTGTGCCTTTCCAAATCATGTCCAATCAACTGAATTTACCACAGGTGGACTCCAATCAAGTTGTAGAAACATCTGAAGGATGATCAGTGGAAACAGGATGCACCTGAGCTCAATTTTAAGTGTCATAGCATACTTATGTACATGAGATTTATTTTGTTTTTTATTTTTAATATATTTGCAAAAAATTCAAGCTAACTTTTTTCATTTTGTCATTGTGGGGTATTGTTTGTAGAATTTTGAGGCAAAAAATTAATTTAATCCACTTTGGAATAAGGCTGTAACATAACAAAATGTGGAAATAGTGAAGCGCTGTGAATACTTTCCGGATGCACTGTATTTGAAAAACAACTAAGTGTAGACTGATATAATGGTGACAGACTGGTATAATGACGATCTGATCCATTTATATTTATATAATACTCCAACACTTTGTGTTGTTACATATATAACAACACAAAGTGTGTCTGAATACAAACACTGATCCACCTCTGACGTTTACTAGATTTTGGACTCAGATGTGTCAAACACACCATCACTCTCTGTCATTATTTCTCTCTTACACACAATGCTGACATTGTGGCTTTACATCCTGACAGCCCTTGCTGTCTCTCGCTCTGTGTCTTTATGTCTTTATGTCTTTGTCCCCTTCTCCTCTCTCTGATATATGCCCTACAGCTCAAACACCAACTCTCTGCTCCAGCTGGGCTTCAATTCCCTCTGACCAGATACCATCAGAAGAGAGAGGGGAATGTGTGGCTTCACCATGTCTCACGTACACACACACACACACACACACACACACATCAAAGCCACTCAGTAGGTTGACAGATGTAGAAGGACAATAAAACAATTTGTAATGGAGGTAATATGATTTAAAATACTATCTATTAGCCTGGATAGGCCTGTCAGGTGTGTGTACAGTGTGTGTACAATGTGTGTGTGTGTGTGTGTGTGTGTGTGTTGGAGATAAAATGAAGATGGCAGAGAGAATATAGGGCTGAACATCTAAATCACAGTACACACACACACACACACACACACACACACATACTTGTACTCCTATCTTTGTGAGGACACTCATTGACATAATGCATTTCCTAGCCTCTTACCCTTAACCATCACAACTGAGTGCCTAACCCTGACCCTAACCTTAACCTAAAGCTAATTCTAACCATAACTCTAAAACCAAGTCTTAACCCTCAAAATGTGATTTGAAGGTGTCTCAAAAAGTGAGGACCGGCCAAAATGTCCTCACTTTCCCAAAATGTCCTCACTCTGTTAGTAAAATGGTCCTTACTATGTAGCAAGTACAAGTACACACACACACACACATAGTGTAATTGTAGACCTCACAGCTCTAACCCTGTACCAGCCCTGTGAATACAGACACACACACACGCTAATGCAGTATGTACAGAGCCAATAGGAAGTCAGATCCATACGTCACCTGAAGACTCCTGATAAGAGAGGAAATATAAAATGCACTGTTAATCATGTTACAGTAGGAACATACACTGCACTCACATGACTAACACACACTCTCATTAACACACATTCATATGCAGCATGTTCTGTACCTGTAACTTAATCACATAATGTTCAGTCCCTTCAGGAGGAATCATGACATGTCACTCAAAAGAGCCTGATGTGTTTTGTTCCTCTGAGCTTCACTGTTTCTCCAAGACTATTAAAACTCATCAGTCACTGTAGTTTATTCTGATCACTCCCACACACACACACACACACACACACACACACACACACTGCTGCTTAATAATAACACATAACATGTGTATGAATCCACAGCTGAAAACATATGAATTGTTTTCTTCTCTGAGATTAACATTTGTAAAACAGCTGTTTTAAAAAAATGAAATATTTCTGACCTGTTTTCAGTTCATGGCTAACATGTCACAAAGTATTTCTTATTTTTCACAATAATGTAAACATAGGAAATTTATTCAAGTTTAACAACCCACATTTTTTTCAGGTTTTTACCAGTTCTCAGTCTGTCTCTTTGTGTACGTCTGCTGGTGCTCCTGTCCATAAAACAGCTTCTCATCAGGAGTAAACTCATCAGGACATGACTGAAGCACATGAATACCTAAATCCAATGAGCATAACATTTTATCAGGACACTCGTGGATGGTTTTAAACACTGTAAAAATACTCTATTCATATTTAGTTGAACATGTTTTCACATAAAAACTGGTCTGAAGCTCATCTATTCTGACTTCCTGATTGAGAAACCTGGATCAGACCTTGGCCCTGCCCACCACCTGCTTGCTCCAGGTGTCCAGGTGAAAGAGTAGAGAGTATGTAGATGTTGAGCAGATCAGAATGGTTAGCATAGTTAGCATCTTTAATTTTTTTATGTTGTTTGTTAGCTTGTACCTGGCAGTGGCTGACACATTGTTAATGGTTTTGCTAATGCTAACTCTGGCTCTCTGTACTGACAAGGTTTCAGGTATATTTACGTCCCCACAAGTTGACTGGATTGGTTCCTTAGGTTCTATGATGTATGAATCCCTGGCTGTCTGAATCTGTTTTTATGAGACTGTCATTGGTTCACTGCAGTTCAAGGTGGAAACACTCAGTCATGGGGTTGACTGATTATTTTGCTCGTCCTATGTCTTTACTATAGAGAAACATCATATGGACGTTAACGAGGTGAAACACCTGATCTTCATCAGAGACTCTTTAAAACTCATTTATTGGAAAACAAAACCTGAAAAAATGAGCAACTAATAACTGTATTTACGCACATGTTCCCAACGGCCTTAGTCACATTTTCTTTTAAAGTCTGTGGCAATAACACAACAGTTTTGCTCTGGCAGAAGCATTCACATTCTCAGTACAGATAAGACAGAAAATGGAGCTCATCTGAAGGAGCCCAGTGGTGAGTAAAAGGGGAAAAATACAGCCATAAGCATCAGCGCCTCAGATAGCCTTTAGATGGAGTAAAAAGCTGCAGGCGGGCAGAGAGGATAGAAGACATATCAACATGGACAGAGAAAATAAAGGAGCTGTGGAAAAACACAGCAGTGTTTGGAGAATCCAATTGAACTGACACTTTTTCAGCCACATACCATTTTTTGTTGTTTACGGCTTTATGAGTGGCTGACCCCAGAGTGTCTGTGTTTTCATGGATGTGTGCGTACAGCTGAGTGGCTGACCTGTGTGTGTGTGTGTGTGTGTGTGTGTGTGATTGAGGTTGATAGATGCTGACAGCTGCAGAGAATCACTTCCCTGTTGGTAAAATACCATATTGACCCTGTTGCCCCGCTGCAGGCAGAGGTGAGCCTCGCTGACGCCCAGCAGGCCGAGTGGGGATGACATCAAGCCGGGGGCTGCACTGCGACCCACAACATTACACTGAACCACAAGCATCCTGAACACACATCGACACACACCTGCCATCTGTGATACACAGAGGATGAGGGACACAACCTGTGTCAGCCATGTTGGAGGTTTAAATTTCAGGTCAGAGTTATGTAGAGCAGCCTGTGTGAACAAAGGTCAGACATGGTTGAAACTGTATGAATGGATCGTTTCTATTCGGGGCAGTGGGATAAACTGTGAACACAACACTGATGTCCTCTCACCTCACTGAGCTGATGATGATGTGTTCGCTAAGCTAGTTTAAACATCCAACTCACACAGAACAACATCAGCTGATATCTGTCGTCTGTGTCATAACGGATGTGTCAGTATTTACTGACCTCTGACCTCTGCTTTGGTCTCCACTCAACAGGAAATAATAAAGTCTGGATCTCATCACTGTACAAACTCAAAAACCGGCTCAACCTGTGAGATACAGCAACGTGGAGGTTAGAGTTTTCTGTGGAGGCTTGATGAATTGTGACATTCATTTTTACTCACAGTATTGTAATTTCCCACAATGCAATGCACCAGGTCAAGTCTAGCATTAATGTTATGTTACTGGCCTTATATTTAATGTTAGCATTACATAATGTCAACTAACCAACGTGGTTGACCATTATTCTCCAACACAGATGCTGTCATTGTTAGCACAAAAACATTTCTGTACCAGGCTGTAAACATGTTTATTTCTGCTGTAAAGTTGGACATTTGAACATGGCAGTCTATGGGGACTGACTCACCGTTGGAGCCAGACTCTAGTGGTCATTAGAGGAACTGCAGCTTTTAGCTTCAGGTTTCACACCTGAAGTCGACGACTGACTGACTCACTTTACAGGAATAACAGAGTTACAACAGAAAACAAAAAACTGTCTGAATACAAAACAATGTATATTAGCTTCCACAGCAGTGAAGCTCAGCTTCAGTCTTTTGAACAGCCAGTGAAGGAGTTCGGTGTCAGCTTTACCAGAGACCAGAAGTCACATATCCAGTTTAAATCAGGTGACCTGTCTCCAACCTCCAGTAACTCTTATGACACTGACTGTATCAGGTGATTCATTGTCTGTCCTCGGACCAGTTTGAAGAAGAA
>NW_027273872.1:29470000-29755000 GCF_046630095.1 Trachinotus anak
GATATCTGCCGACATCAAAAACTCAAAAGCTTCACCAAAAACGCACAACTGAACTGTATTCACTCATCTGAGTCATTTTAAGCTGACTGTATCCTAAGATTACTGTTTGATATCTGCCGACGTCAAAAACTCATACGCTTCACCAAAAACGCACAACTGAACAGTATTCACTCATCTGAGTCATTTGAAGCTGACTGTATCCTAAGATTACTGTTTGATATCTGCCGACGTCAAAAACTCAAAAGCTTCACCAAAAACGCACAACTGAACTGTATTCACTCATCTGAGTCATTTTAAGCTGACTGTATCCTAAGATTACTGTTTGATATCTGCCGACGTCAAAAACTCAAAAGCTTCACCAAAAACGCACAACTGAACAGTATTCACTCACATTCAGTCATTTTAAGCTGACTGTATCCTAAGATTACTGTTTGATATCTGCCGACGTCAAAAACTCAAAAGCTTCACCAAAAACGCACAACTGAACTGTATTCACTCATCTGAGTCATTTTAAGGTGACTGTATCCTAAGATTACTGTTTGATATCTGCCGACGTCAAAAACTCAAAAGCTTCACCAAAAACGCACAACTGAACTGTATTCACTCATCTGAGTCATTTTAAGCTGACTGTATCCTAAGATTACTGTTTGATATCTGCCGACGTCAAAAACTCAAAAGCTTCACCAAAAACGCACAACTGAACAGTATTCACTCACATTCAGTCATTTTAAGCTGACTGTATCCTAAGATTACTGTTTGATATCTGTGATGTCAAAAAATCAAAAGCTTCACCAAAAACGCACAACTGAACAGTATTCACTCACATTCAGTCATTTTAAGATGACTGTATCCTAAGATTACTGTTTGATATCTGCCGACGTCAAAAACTCAAAAGCTTCACCAAAAACGCACAACTGAACTGTATTCACTCATCTGAGTCATTTTAAGCTGACTGTATCCTAAGATTACTGTTTATCTGTGATGTCAAAAACTCAAAAGCTTCACCAAAAACGCACCACTGAACAGTATTCACTCACATTCAGTCATTTTAAGCTGACTGTATCCTAAGATTACTGTTTATCTGTGATGTCAAAAACTCAAAAGCTTCACCAAAAACGCACAACTGAACTGTATTCACTCATCTGAGTCATTTTAAGCTGACTGTATCCTAAGATTACTGTTTGATATCTGCCGACGTCAAAAACTCAAAAGCTTCACCAAAAACGCACAACTGAACTGTATTCACTCATCTGAGTCATTTTAAGCTGACTGTATCCTAAGATTACTGTTTGATATCTGCCGACGTCAAAAACTCAAAAGCTTCACCAAAAACGCACAACTGAACAGTATTCACTCACATTCAGTCATTTTAAGCTGACTGTATCCTAAGATTACTGTTTGATATCTGTAATGTCGAAAAAAATCAAAAGCTTCACCAAAAACGCACCACTGAACAGTATTCACTCACATTCAGTCATTTTAAGATGACTGTATCCTAAGATTACTGTTTGATATCTGCCGACGTCAAAAACTCAAAAGCTTCACCAAAAACGCACAACTGAACAGTATTCACTCATCTGAGTCATTTTAAGATGACTTTATCCTAAGATTACTGTTTGATATCTGTGATGTCAAAAACTCAAAAGCTTCACCAAAAACGCACAACTGAACAGTATTCACTCACATTCAGTCATTTTAAGCTGACTGTATCCTAAGATTACTGTTTGATATCTGCCGACGTCAAAAACTCAAAAGCTTCACCAAAAACGCACAACTGAACTGTATTCACTCATCTGAGTCATTTTAAGCTGACTGTATCCTAAGATTACTGTTTGATATCTGCCGACGTCAAAAACTCAAAAGCTTCACCAAAAACGCACAACTGAACAGTATTCACTCATCTGAGTCATTTTAAGATGACTTTATACTAAGATTACTGTTTGATATCTGTGATGTCAAAAACTCAAAAGCTTCACCAAAAACGCACAACTGAACAGTATTCACTCACATTCAGTCATTTTAAGCTGACTGTATCCTAAGATTACTGTTTGATATTTGTGATGTCAAAAAATCAAAAGCTTCACCAAAAACGCACAACTGAACTGTATTCACTCATCTGAGTCATTTTAAGCTGACTGTATCCTAAGATTACTGTTTGATATCTGCCGACGTCAAAAACTCATACGCTTCACCAAAAACGCACAACTGAACAGTATTCACTCACATTCAGTCATTTTAAGCTGACTGTATCCTAAGATTACTGTTTGATATCTGCCGACGTCAAAAACTCAAAAGCTTCACCAAAAACGCACAACTGAACTGTAGTCACTCATCTGAGTCATTTTAAGCTGACTGTATCCTAAGATTACTGTTTGATATCTGCCGACATCAAAAACTCAAAAGCTTCACCAAAAAAGCACAACTGAACAGTATTCACTCACATTCAGTCATTTTAAGCTGACTGTATCCTAAGATTACTGTTTGATATCTGTGATGTCAAAAAATCAAAAGCTTCACCAAAAACGCACCACTGAACAGTATTCACTCACATTCAGTCATTTTAAGATGACTGTATCCTAAGATTACTGTTTGATATCTGCCGACGTCAAAAACTCAAAAGCTTCACCAAAAACGCACAACTGAACAGTATTCACTCATCTGAGTCATTTTAAGATGACTGTATCCTAAGATTACTGTTTGATATCTGCCGACATCAAAAACTCAAAAGCTTCACCAAAAACGCACAACTGAACTGTATTCACTCATCTGAGTCATTTTAAGCTGACTGTATCCTAAGATTACTGTTTGATATCTGCCGACGTCAAAAACTCATACGCTTCACCAAAAACGCACAACTGAACAGTATTCACTCATCTGAGTCATTTTAAGCTGACTGTATCCTAAGATTACTGTTTGATATCTGCCGACGTCAAAAACTCAAAAGCTTCACCAAAAACGCACAACTGAACAGTAGTCACTCATCTGAGTCATTTTAAGCTGACTGTATCCTAAGATTACTGTTTGATATCTGCCGACATCAAAAACTCAAAAGCTTCACCAAAAACGCACAACTGAACAGTATTCACTCACATTCAGTCATTTTAAGCTGACTGTATCCTAAGATTACTGTTTGATATCTGCCGACGTCAAAAACTCAAAAGCTTCACCAAAAACGCACAACTGAACAGTAGTCACTCATCTGAGTCATTTTAAGCTGACTGTATCCTAAGATTACTGTTTGATATCTGCCGACGTCAAAAACTCAAAAGCTTCACCAAAAACGCACAACTGAACTGTATTCACTCATCTGAGTCATTTTAAGGTGACTGTATCCTAAGATTACTGTTTGATATCTGCCGACGTCAAAAACTCAAAAGCTTCACCAAAATCGCACAACTGAACTGTATTCACTCATCTGAGTCATTTTAAGCTGACTGTATCCTAAGATTACTGTTTGATATCTGCCGACGTCAAAAACTCAAAAGCTTCACCAAAAACGCACAACTGAACAGTATTCACTCACATTCAGTCATTTTAAGCTGACTGTATCCTAAGATTACTGTTTGATATCTGTGATGTCAAAAAATCAAAAGCTTCACCAAAAACGCACAACTGAACAGTATTCACTCACATTCAGTCATTTTAAGATGACTGTATCCTAAGATTACTGTTTGATATCTGCCGACGTCAAAAACTCAAAAGCTTCACCAAAAACGCACAACTGAACTGTATTCACTCATCTGAGTCATTTTAAGCTGACTGTATCCTAAGATTACTGTTTATCTGTGATGT
Source organism: Trachinotus anak (assembly GCF_046630095.1). Lineage (NCBI taxonomy): Eukaryota > Metazoa > Chordata > Actinopteri > Carangiformes > Carangidae > Trachinotus > Trachinotus anak. The sequence continues at coordinate 29,473,793 of NW_027273872.1, forward strand.
CAAAAACTCAAAAGCTTCACCAAAAACGCACAACTGAACAGTATTCACTCACATTCAGTCATTTTAAGCTGACTGTATCCTAAGATTACTGTTTATCTGTGATGTCAAAAACTCAAAAGCTTCACCAAAAACGCACAACTGAACTGTATTCACTCATCTGAGTCATTTTAAGCTGACTGTATCCTAAGATTACTGTTTGATATCTGCCGACGTCAAAAACTCAAAAGCTTCACCAAAAACGCACAACTGAACTGTATTCACTCATCTGAGTCATTTTAAGCTGACTGTATCCTAAGATTACTGTTTGATATCTGCCGACGTCAAAAACTCAAAAGCTTCACCAAAAACGTACAACTGAACTGTATTCACTCATCTGAGTCATTTTAAGCTGACTGTATCCTAAGATTACTGTTTGATATCTGCCGACGTCAAAAACTCATACGCTTCACCAAAAACGCACAACTGAACAGTATTCACTCACATTCAGTCATTTTAAGATGACTGTATCCTAAGATTACTGTTTGATATCTGCCAACGTCAAAAACTCAAAAGCTTCACCAAAAACGCACAACTGAACTGTATTCACTCATCTGAGTCATTTTAAGGTGACTGTATCCTAAGATTACTGTTTGATATCTGCCGACGTCAAAAACTCAAAAGCTTCACCAAAAACGCAGAACTGAACTGTATTCACTCACATTCAGTCATTTTAAGCTGACTGTATCCTAAGATTACTGTTTGATATCTGCCGACGTCAAAAACTCAAAAGCTTCACCAAAAACGCACAACTGATCAGTATTCACTCATCTGAGTCATTTTAAGCTGACTGTATCCTAAGATTACTGTTTGATATCTGCCGACGTCAAAAACTCAAAAGCTTCACCAAAAACGCACAACTGAACTGTATTCACTCATCTGAGTCATTTTAAGCTGACTGTATCCTAAGATTACTGTTTGATATCTGCCGACGTCAAAAACTCAAAAGCTTCACCAAAAACGCACAACTGAACAGTATTCACTCACATTCAGTCATTTTAAGATGACTGTATCCTAAGATTACTGTTTGATATTTGTGATGTCAAAAAATCAAAAGCTTCACCAAAAACGCACAACTGAACTGTATTCACTCATCTGAGTCATTTTAAGCTGACTGTATCCTAAGATTACTGTTTGATATCTGCCGACGTCAAAAACTCAAAAGCTTCACCAAAAACGCACAACTGAACTGTATTCACTCATCTGAGTCATTTTAAGCTGACTGTATCCTAAGATTACTGTTTGATATCTGTGATGTCAAAAACTCAAAAGCTTCACCAAAAACGCACAACTGAACAGTATTCACTCACATTCAGTCATTTTAAGCTGACTGTATCCTAAGATTACTGTTTGATATCTGTGATGTCAAAAACTCAAAAGCTTCACCAAAAACGCACAACTGAACTGTATTCACTCATCTGAGTCATTTTAAGGTGACTGTATCCTAAGATTACTGTTTGATATCTGCCGACGTCAAAAACTCAAAAGCTTCACCAAAAACGCAGAACTGAACTGTATTCACTCACATTCAGTCATTTTAAGCTGACTGTATCCTAAGATTACTGTTTGATATCTGCCGACGTCAAAAACTCAAAAGCTTCACCAAAAACGCACAACTGATCAGTATTCACTCATCTGAGTCATTTTAAGCTGACTGTATCCTAAGATTACTGTTTGATATCTGCCGACGTCAAAAACTCAAAAGCTTCACCAAAAACGCACAACTGAACTGTATTCACTCATCTGAGTCATTTTAAGCTGACTGTATCCTAAGATTACTGTTTGATATCTGCCGACGTCAAAAACTCAAAAGCTTCACCAAAAACGCACAACTGAACAGTATTCACTCACATTCAGTCATTTTAAGATGACTGTATCCTAAGATTACTGTTTGATATTTGTGATGTCAAAAAATCAAAAGCTTCACCAAAAACGCACAACTGAACTGTATTCACTCATCTGAGTCATTTTAAGCTGACTGTATCCTAAGATTACTGTTTGATATCTGCCGACGTCAAAAACTCAAAAGCTTCACCAAAAACGCACAACTGAACTGTATTCACTCATCTGAGTCATTTTAAGCTGACTGTATCCTAAGATTACTGTTTGATATCTGTGATGTCAAAAACTCAAAAGCTTCACCAAAAACGCACAACTGAACAGTATTCACTCACATTCAGTCATTTTAAGCTGACTGTATCCTAAGATTACTGTTTGATATCTGTGATGTCAAAAACTCAAAAGCTTCACCAAAAACGCACAACTGAACTGTATTCACTCATCTGAGTCATTTTAAGGTGACTGTATCCTAAGATTACTGTTTGATATCTGCCGACGTCAAAAACTCAAAAGCTTCACCAAAAACGCAGAACTGAACTGTATTCACTCACATTCAGTCATTTTAAGCTGACTGTATCCTAAGATTACTGTTTGATATCTGCCGACGTCAAAAACTCAAAAGCTTCACCAAAAACGCACAACTGATCAGTATTCACTCATCTGAGTCATTTTAAGCTGACTGTATCCTAAGATTACTGTTTGATATCTGCCGACGTCAAAAACTCAAAAGCTTCACCAAAAACGCACAACTGAACAGTATTTACTCATCTGAGTCATTTTAAGCTGACTGTATCCTAAGATTACTGTTTGATATCTGCCGACGTCAAAAACTCAAAAGCTTCACCAAAAACGCACAACTGAACAGTATTCACTCACATTCAGTCATTTTAAGCTGACTGTATCCTAAGATTACTGTTTGATATCTGCCGACGTCAAAAACTCAAAAGCTTCACCAAAAACGCAAAACTGAACTGTATTCACTCATCTGAGTCATTTTAAGCTGACTGTATCCTAAGATTACTGTTTGATATCTGCCGACATCAAAAACTCAAAAGCTTCACCAAAAACGCACAACTGAACAGTATTCACTCACATTCAGTCATTTTAAGCTGACTGTATCCTAAGATTACTGTTTGATATCTGTGATGTCAAAAAACCAAAAGCTTCACCAAAAACGCACAACTGAACTGTATTCACTCATCTGAGTCATTTTAAGCTGACTGTATCCTAAGATTACTGTTTGATATCTGCCGACGTCAAAAACTCAAAAGCTTCACCAAAAACGCAGAACTGAACTGTATTCACTCATCTGAGTCATTTTAAGGTGACTGTATCCTAAGATTACTGTTTGATATCTGCCGACGTCAAAAACTCATACGCTTCACCAAAAACGCACAACTGAACAGTATTCACTCACATTCAGTCATTTTAAGCTGACTGTATCCTAAGATTACTGTTTGATATCTGTGATGTCAAAAACTCAAAAGCTTCACCAAAAACGCACAACTGAACAGTATTCACTCACATTCAGTCATTTTAAGCTGACTGTATCCTAAGATTACTGTTTGATATCTGCCGACGTCAAAAACTCAAAAGCTTCACCAAAAACGCACAACTGAACAGTATTCACTCATCTGACTCATTTTAAGCTGACTGTATCCTAAGATTACTGTTTGATATCTGCCGAAGTCAAAAACTCAAAAGCTTCACCAAAAACGCACAACTGAACAGTATTCTCTCATCTGAGTCATTTTAAGCTGACTGTATCCTAAGATTACTGTTTGATATCTGCCGACGTCAAAAACTCAAAAGCTTCACCAAAAACGCACAACTGAACTGTATTCACTCATCTGAGTCATTTTAAGCTGACTGTATCCTAAGATTACTGTTTGATATCTGCCGACGTCAAAAACTCAAAAGCTTCACCAAAAACGCACAACTGAACAGTATTCTCTCATCTGAGTCATTTTAAGCTGACTGTATCCTAAGATTACTGTTTGATATCTGTGATGTCAAAAACTCAAAAGCTTCACCAAAAACGCACAACTGAACTGTATTCACTCATCTGAGTCATTTTAAGCTGACTGTATCCTAGGATTACTGTTTGATATCTGCCGACGTCAAAAACTCATACGCTTCACCAAAAACGCACAACTGAACACAGTATTCACTCACATTCAGTCATTTTAAGATGACTGTATCCTAAGATTACTGTTTGATATCTGCCGACGTCAAAAACTCAAAAGCTTCACCAAAAACGCACAACTGAACAGTATTCACTCACATTCAGTCATTTTAAGCTGACTGTATCCTAAGATTACTGTTTGATATCTGCCGACGTCAAAAACTCAAAAGCTTCACCAAAAACGCACAACTGAACTGTATTCACTCATCTGAGTCATTTTAAGGTGACTGTATCCTAAGATTACTGTTTGATATCTGCCGACGTCAAAAACTCAAAAGCTTCACCAAAAACGCACAACTGAACTGTATTCACTCACATTCAGTCATTTTAAGCTGACTGTATCCTAAGATTACTGTTTGATATCTGCCGACGTCAAAAACTCAAAAGCTTCACCAAAAACGCACAACTGATCAGTATTCACTCATCTGAGTCATTTTAAGCTGACTGTATCCTAAGATTACTGTTTGATATCTGCCGACGTCAAAAACTCAAAAGCTTCACCAAAAACGCACAACTGAACAGTATTTACTCATCTGAGTCATTTTAAGCTGACTGTATCCTAAGATTACTGTTTGATATCTGCCGACGTCAAAAACTCAAAAGCTTCACCAAAAACGCACAACTGAACAGTATTCACTCACATTCAATCATTTTAAATGACTGTATCCTAAGATTCCTGTTTGATATCTGCCGACGTCAAAAACTCAAAAGCTTCACCAAAAACGCACAACTGAACAGTATTCACTCACATTCAGTCATTTTAAGCTGACTGTATCCTAAGATTACTGTTTGATATCTGCCGACGTCAAAAACTCAAAAGCTTCACCAAAAACGCACAACTGAACAGTATTCACTCACATTCAGTCATTTTAAGCTGACTGTATCCTAAGATTACTGTTTGATATCTGTGATGTCAAAAAACCAAAAGCTTCACCAAAAACGCACAACTGAACTGTATTCACTCATCTGAGTCATTTTAAGCTGACTGTATCCTAAGATTACTGTTTGATATCTGCCGACGTCAAAAACTCAAAAGCTTCACCAAAAACGCACAACTGAACAGTATTCACTCACATTCAGTCATTTTAAGCTGACTGTATCCTAAGATTACTGTTTGATATCTGTGATGTCAAAAACTCAAAAGCTTCACCAAAAACGCACAACTGAACAGTATTCACTCACATTCAGTCATTTTAAGCTGACTGTATCCTAAGATTACTGTTTGATATCTGCCGACGTCAAAAACTCAAAAGCTTCACCAAAAACGCACAACTGAACAGTATTCACTCATCTGACTCATTTTAAGCTGACTGTATCCTAAGATTACTGTTTGATATCTGCCGAAGTCAAAAACTCAAAAGCTTCACCAAAAACGCACAACTGAACAGTATTCTCTCATCTGAGTCATTTTAAGCTGACTGTATCCTAAGATTACTGTTTGATATCTGCCGACGTCAAAAACTCAAAAGCTTCACCAAAAACGCACAACTGAACTGTATTCACTCATCTGAGTCATTTTAAGCTGACTGTATCCTAAGATTACTGTTTGATATCTGCCGACGTCAAAAACTCAAAAGCTTCACCAAAAACGCACAACTGAACAGTATTCTCTCATCTGAGTCATTTTAAGCTGACTGTATCCTAAGATTACTGTTTGATATCTGTGATGTCAAAAACTCAAAAGCTTCACCAAAAACGCACAACTGAACTGTATTCACTCATCTGAGTCATTTTAAGCTGACTGTATCCTAGGATTACTGTTTGATATCTGCCGACGTCAAAAACTCATACGCTTCACCAAAAACGCACAACTGAACACAGTATTCACTCACATTCAGTCATTTTAAGATGACTGTATCCTAAGATTACTGTTTGATATCTGCCGACGTCAAAAACTCAAAAGCTTCACCAAAAACGCACAACTGAACAGTATTCACTCACATTCAGTCATTTTAAGCTGACTGTATCCTAAGATTACTGTTTGATATCTGCCGACGTCAAAAACTCAAAAGCTTCACCAAAAACGCACAACTGAACAGTATTCACTCACATTCAGTCATTTTAAGCTGACTGTATCCTAAGATTACTGTTTGATATCTGTGATGTCAAAAAATCAAAAGCTTCACCAAAAACGCACCACTGAACAGTATTCACTCACATTCAGTCATTTTAAGATGACTGTATCCTAAGATTACTGTTTGATATCTGCCGACGTCAAAAACTCAAAAGCTTCACCAAAAACGCACAACTGAACTGTATTCACTCATCTCAGTCATTTTAAGGTGACTGTATCCTAAGATTACTGTTTGATATCTGTGATGTCAAAAACTCAAAAGCTTCACCAAAAACGCACAACTGAACAGTATTCACTCATATTCAGTCATTTTAAGCTGACTGTATCCTAAGATTACTGTTTGATATCTGCCGACGTCAAAAACTCAAAAGCTTCACCAAAAACGCACAACTGAAAAGTATTCACTCACATTCAGTCATTTTAAGCTGACTGTATCCTAAGATTACTGTTTGATATCTGTGATGTCAAAAACTCAAAAGCTTCACCAAAAACGCACAACTGAACAGTATTCACTCACATTCAGTCATTTTAAGCTGACTGTATCCTAAAATTACTGTTTGATATCTGCCGACGTCAAAAACTCAAAAGCTTCACCAAAAACGCACAACTGAACTGTATTCACTCATCTGAGTCATTTTAAGCTGACTGTATCCTAAGATTACTGTTTGATATCTGCCGACGTCAAAAACTCAAAAGCTTCACCAAAAACGCAAAACTGAACTGTATTCACTCATCTGAGTCATTTTAAGCTGACTGTATCCTAAGATTACTGTTTGATATCTGCCGACATCAAAAACTCAAAAGCTTCACCAAAAACGCACAACTGAACAGTATTCACTCACATTCAGTCATTTTAAGCTGACTGTATCCTAAGATTACTGTTTGATATCTGTGATGTCAAAAAACCAAAAGCTTCACCAAAAACGCACAACTGAACTGTATTCACTCATCTGAGTCATTTTAAGCTGACTGTATCCTAAGATTACTGTTTGATATCTGCCGACGTCAAAAACTCAAAAGCTTCACCAAAAACGCAGAACTGAACTGTATTCACTCACATTCAGTCATTTTAAGCTGACTGTATCCTAAGATTACTGTTTGATATCTGTGATGTCAAAAAACCAAAAGCTTCACCAAAAACGCACAACTGAACTGTATTCACTCATCTGAGTCATTTTAAGGTGACTGTATCCTAAGATTACTGTTTGATATCTGCCGACGTCAAAAACTCATACGCTTCACCAAAAACGCACAACTGAACAGTATTCACTCACATTCAGTCATTTTAAGCTGACTGTATCCTAAGATTACTGTTTGATATCTGTGATGTCAAAAACTCAAAAGCTTCACCAAAAACGCACAACTGAACAGTATTCACTCACATTCAGTCATTTTAAGCTGACTGTATCCTAAGATTACTGTTTGATATCTGCCGACGTCAAAAACTCAAAAGCTTCACCAAAAACGCACAACTGAACAGTATTCACTCATCTGACTCATTTTAAGCTGACTGTATCCTAAGATTACTGTTTGATATCTGCCGAAGTCAAAAACTCAAAAGCTTCACCAAAAACGCACAACTGAACAGTATTCTCTCATCTGAGTCATTTTAAGCTGACTGTATCCTAAGATTACTGTTTGATATCTGCCGACGTCAAAAACTCAAAAGCTTCACCAAAAACGCAGAACTGAACTGTATTCACTCACATTCAGTCATTTTAAGCTGACTGTATCCTAAGATTACTGTTTGATATCTGCCGACGTCAAAAACTCAAAAGCTTCACCAAAAACGCACAACTGATCAGTATTCACTCATCTGAGTCATTTTAAGCTGACTGTATCCTAAGATTACTGTTTGATATCTGCCGACGTCAAAAACTCAAAAGCTTCACCAAAAACGCACAACTGAACAGTATTTACTCATCTGAGTCATTTTAAGCTGACTGTATCCTAAGATTACTGTTTGATATCTGCCGACGTCAAAAACTCAAAAGCTTCACCAAAAACGCACAACTGAACAGTATTCACTCACATTCAATCATTTTAAATGACTGTATCCTAAGATTCCTGTTTGATATCTGCCGACGTCAAAAACTCAAAAGCTTCACCAAAAACGCACAACTGAACAGTATTCACTCACATTCAGTCATTTTAAGCTGACTGTATCCTAAGATTACTGTTTGATATCTGCCGACGTCAAAAACTCAAAAGCTTCACCAAAAACGCAAAACTGAACTGTATTCACTCATCTGAGTCATTTTAAGCTGACTGTATCCTAAGATTACTGTTTGATATCTGCCGACATCAAAAACTCAAAAGCTTCACCAAAAACGCACAACTGAACAGTATTCACTCACATTCAGTCATTTTAAGCTGACTGTATCCTAAGATTACTGTTTGATATCTGTGATGTCAAAAAACCAAAAGCTTCACCAAAAACGCACAACTGAACTGTATTCACTCATCTGAGTCATTTTAAGCTGACTGTATCCTAAGATTACTGTTTGATATCTGCCGACGTCAAAAACTCAAAAGCTTCACCAAAAACGCAGAACTGAACTGTATTCACTCATCTGAGTCATTTTAAGGTGACTGTATCCTAAGATTACTGTTTGATATCTGCCGACGTCAAAAACTCATACGCTTCACCAAAAACGCACAACTGAACAGTATTCACTCACATTCAGTCATTTTAAGCTGACTGTATCCTAAGATTACTGTTTGATATCTGTGATGTCAAAAACTCAAAAGCTTCACCAAAAACGCACAACTGAACAGTATTCACTCACATTCAGTCATTTTAAGCTGACTGTATCCTAAGATTACTGTTTGATATCTGCCGACGTCAAAAACTCAAAAGCTTCACCAAAAACGCACAACTGAACAGTATTCTCTCATCTGAGTCATTTTAAGCTGACTGTATCCTAAGATTACTGTTTGATATCTGCCGACGTCAAAAACTCAAAAGCTTCACCAAAAACGCACAACTGAACTGTATTCACTCATCTGAGTCATTTTAAGCTGACTGTATCCTAAGATTACTGTTTGATATCTGCCGACGTCAAAAACTCAAAAGCTTCACCAAAAACGCACAACTGAACAGTATTCTCTCATCTGAGTCATTTTAAGCTGACTGTATCCTAAGATTACTGTTTGATATCTGTGATGTCAAAAACTCAAAAGCTTCACCAAAAACGCACAACTGAACTGTATTCACTCATCTGAGTCATTTTAAGCTGACTGTATCCTAGGATTACTGTTTGATATCTGCCGACGTCAAAAACTCATACGCTTCACCAAAAACGCACAACTGAACACAGTATTCACTCACATTCAGTCATTTTAAGATGACTGTATCCTAAGATTACTGTTTGATATCTGCCGACGTCAAAAACTCAAAAGCTTCACCAAAAACGCACAACTGAACAGTATTCACTCACATTCAGTCATTTTAAGCTGACTGTATCCTAAGATTACTGTTTGATATCTGCCGACGTCAAAAACTCAAAAGCTTCACCAAAAACGCACAACTGAACAGTATTCACTCATCTGAGTCATTTTAAGCTGACTGTATCCTAAGATTACTGTTTGATATCTGTGATGTCAAAAACTCAAAAGCTTCACCAAAAACGCACAACTGAACAGTATTCACTCATATTCAGTCATTTTAAGCTGACTGTATCCTAAGATTACTGTTTGATATCTGCCGACGTCAAAAACTCAAACGCTTCACCAAAAACGCACAACTGAACAGTATTCACTCACATTCAGTCATTTTAAGCTGACTGTATCCTAAGATTACTGTTTGATATCTGTGATGTCAAAAACTCAAAAGCTTCACCAAAAACGCACAACTGAACTGTATTCACTCACATTCAGTCATTTTAAGCTGACTGTATCCTAAAATTACTGTTTGATATCTGCCGACGTCAAAAACTCAAAAGCTTCACCAAAAACGCACAACTGAACTGTATTCACTCATCTGAGTCATTTTAAGCTGACTGTATCCTAAGATTACTGTTTGATATCTGCCGACGTCAAAAACTCAAAAGCTTCACCAAAAACGCAAAACTGAACTGTATTCACTCATCTGAGTCATTTTAAGCTGACTGTATCCTAAGATTACTGTTTGATATCTGCCGACATCAAAAACTCAAAAGCTTCACCAAAAACGCACAACTGAACAGTATTCACTCACATTCAGTCATTTTAAGCTGACTGTATCCTAAGATTACTGTTTGATATCTGTGATGTCAAAAAACCAAAAGCTTCACCAAAAACGCACAACTGAACTGTATTCACTCATCTGAGTCATTTTAAGCTGACTGTATCCTAAGATTACTGTTTGATATCTGCCGACGTCAAAAACTCAAAAGCTTCACCAAAAACGCACAACTGAACTGTATTCACTCATCTGAGTCATTTTAAGGTGACTGTATCCTAAGATTACTGTTTGATATCTGCCGACGTCAAAAACTCATACGCTTCACCAAAAACGCACAACTGAACAGTATTCACTCACATTCAGTCATTTTAAGCTGACTGTATCCTAAGATTACTGTTTGATATCTGTGATGTCAAAAACTCAAAAGCTTCACCAAAAACGCACAACTGAACAGTATTCACTCACATTCAGTCATTTTAAGCTGACTGTATCCTAAGATTACTGTTTGATATCTGCCGACGTCAAAAACTCAAAAGCTTCACCAAAAACGCACAACTGAACAGTATTCACTCATCTGACTCATTTTAAGCTGACTGTATCCTAAGATTACTGTTTGATATCTGCCGAAGTCAAAAACTCAAAAGCTTCACCAAAAACGCACAACTGAACAGTATTCTCTCATCTGAGTCATTTTAAGCTGACTGTATCCTAAGATTACTGTTTGATATCTGCCGACGTCAAAAACTCAAAAGCTTCACCAAAAACGCACAACTGAACAGTATTCTCTCATCTGAGTCATTTTAAGCTGACTGTATCCTAAGATTACTGTTTGATATCTGTGATGTCAAAAACTCAAAAGCTTCACCAAAAACGCACAACTGAACTGTATTCACTCATCTGAGTCATTTTAAGCTGACTGTATCCTAGGATTACTGTTTGATATCTGCCGACGTCAAAAACTCAAAAGCTTCACCAAAAACGCACAACTGAACAGTATTCACTCACATTCAGTCATTTTAAGCTGACTGTATCCTAAGATTACTGTTTGATATCTGCCGACGTCAAAAACTCAAAAGCTTCACCAAAAACGCACAACTGAACAGTATTCACTCACATTCAGTCATTTTAAGCTGACTGTATCCTAAGATTACTGTTTGATATCTGCCGACGTCAAAAACTCAAAAGCTTCACCAAAAACGCACAACTGAACAGTATTCACTCACATTCAGTCATTTTAAGCTGACTGTATCCTAAGATTACTGTTTGATATCTGCCGACGTCAAAAACTCAAAAGCTTCACCAAAAACGCACAACTGAACAGTATTCTCTCATCTGAGTCATTTTAAGCTGACTGTATCCTAAGATTACTGTTTGATATCTGTGATGTCAAAAACTCAAAAGCTTCACCAAAAACGCACAACTGAACAGTATTCACTCACATTCAGTCATTTTAAGCTGACTGTATCCTAAGATTACTGTTTGATATCTGTGATGTCAAAAACTCAAAAGCTTCACCAAAAACGCACAACTGAACTGTATTCACTCATCTGAGTCATTTTAAGCTGACTGTATCCTAAGATTACTGTTTGATATCTGCCGACGTCAAAAACTCAAAAGCTTCACCAAAAACGCACAACTGAACTGTATTCACTCATCTCAGTCATTTTAAGGTGACTGTATCCTAAGATTACTGTTTGATATCTGTGATGTCAAAAACTCAAAAGCTTCACCAAAAACGCACAACTGAACAGTATTCACTCATATTCAGTCATTTTAAGCTGACTGTATCCTAAGATTACTGTTTGATATCTGCCGACGTCAAAAACTCAAAAGCTTCACCAAAAACGCACAACTGAACAGTAGTCACTCACATTCAGTCATTTTAAGCTGACTGTATCCTAAGATTACTGTTTGATATCTGTGATGTCAAAAACTCAAAAGCTTCACCAAAAACGCACAACTGAACAGTATTCACTCACATTCAGTCATTTTAAGCTGACTGTATCCTAAAATTACTGTTTGATATCTGCCGACGTCAAAAACTCAAAAGCTTCACCAAAAACGCACAACTGAACTGTATTCACTCATCTGAGTCATTTTAAGCTGACTGTATCCTAAGATTACTGTTTGATATCTGCCGACGTCAAAAACTCAAAAGCTTCACCAAAAACGCACAACTGAACAGTATTCTCTCATCTGAGTCATTTTAAGCTGACTGTATCCTAAGATTACTGTTTGATATCTGTGATGTCAAAAACTCAAAAGCTTCACCAAAAACGCACAACTGAACAGTATTCACTCACATTCAGTCATTTTAAGCTGACTGTATCCTAAGATTACTGTTTGATATCTGTGATGTCAAAAACTCAAAAGCTTCACCAAAAACGCACAACTGAACAGTATTCACTCACATTCAGTCATTTTAAGCTGACTGTATCCTAAGATTACTGTTTGATATCTGTGATGTCAAAAACTCAAAAGCTTCACCAAAAACGCACAACTGAACAGTATTCACTCACATTCAGTCATTTTAAGCTGACTGTATCCTAAGATTACTGTTTGATATCTGCCGACGTCAAAAACTCAAAAGCTTCACCAAAAACGCACAACTGAACAGTAGTCACTCATCTGAGTCATTTTAAGCTGACTGTATCCTAAGATTACTGTTTGATATCTGCCGACGTCAAAAACTCAAAAGCTTCACCAAAAACGCACAACTGAACAGTAGTCACTCATCTGAGTCATTTTAAGCTGACTGTATCCTAAGATTACTGTTTGATATCTGTGATGTCAAAAAATCAAAAGCTTCACCAAAAACGCACCACTGAACAGTATTCACTCACATTCAGTCATTTTAAGATGACTGTATCCTAAGATTACTGTTTGATATCTGTGATGTCAAAAAATCAAAAGCTTCACCAAAAACGCACCACTGAACAGTATTCACTCACATTCAGTCATTTTAAGATGACTGTATCCTAAGATTACTGTTTGATATCTGCCGACGTCAAAAACTCAAAAGCTTCACCAAAAACGCACAACTGAACAGTATTCTCTCATCTGAGTCATTTTAAGCTGACTGTATCGTAAGATTACTGTTTGATATCTGCCGACGTCAAAAACTCAAAAGCTTCACCAAAAACGCACAACTGAACTGTATTCACTCATCTGAGTCATTTTAAACTGACTGTATCCTAAGATTACTGTTTGATATCTGCCGACGTCAAAAACTCAAAAGCTTCACCAAAAACGCACAACTGAACTGTATTCACTCATCTGAGTCGTTTTAAGGTGACTGTATCCTAAGATTACTGTTTGATATCTGCCGACGTCAAAAACTCAAAAGCTTCACCAAAAACGCACAACTGAACTGTATTCACTCATCTGAGTCATTTTAAGCTGACTGTATCCTAAGATTACTGTTTGATATCTGCCGACGTCAAAAACTCAAAAGCTTCACCAAAAACGCACAACTGAACAGTATTCTCTCATCTGAGTCATTTTAAGCTGACTGTATCCTAAGATTACTGTTTGATATCTGCCGACATCAAAAACTCAAAAGCTTCACCAAAAACGCACAACTGAACAGTATTCACTCACATTCAGTCATTTTAAGCTGACTGTATCCTAAGATTACTGTTTGATATCTGTGATGTCAAAAAATCAAAAGCTTCACCAAAAACGCACCACTGAACAGTATTCACTCACATTCAGTCATTTTAAGCTGACTGTATCCTAAGATTACTGTTTGATATCTGCCGACGTCAAAAACTCAAAAGCTTCACCAAAAACGCACAACTGAACTGTATTCACTCATCTGAGTCATTTTAAGGTGACTGTATCCTAAGATTACTGTTTGATATCTGCCGACGTCAAAAACTCAAAAGCTTCACCAAAAACGCACAACTGAACTGTATTCACTCATCTGAGTCATTTTAAGCTGACTGTATCCTAAGATTACTGTTTGATATCTGTGATGTCAAAAACTCAAAAGCTTCACCAAAAACGCACAACTGAACAGTATTCACTCACATTCAGTCATTTTAAGCTGACTGTATCCTAAGATTACTGTTTGATATCTGTGATGTCAAAAACTCAAAAGCTTCACCAAAAACGCACAACTGAACAGTATTCACTCACATTCAGTCATTTTAAGCTGACTGTATCCTAAGATTACTGTTTGATATCTGCCGACGTCAAAAACTCAAAAGCTTCACCAAAAACGCACAACTGAACAGTAGTCACTCATCTGAGTCATTTTAAGATGACTGTATCCTAAGATTACTGTTTGATATCTGCCGACATCAAAAACTCAAAAGCTTCACCAAAAACGCACAACTGAACAGTATTCACTCACATTCAGTCATTTTAAGCTGACTGTATCCTAAGATTACTGTTTGATATCTGTGATGTCAAAAAATCAAAAGCTTCACCAAAAACGCACCACTGAACAGTATTCACTCACATTCAGTCATTTTAAGATGACTGTATCCTAAGATTACTGTTTGATATCTGCCGACGTCAAAAACTCAAAAGCTTCACCAAAAACGCACAACTGAACTGTATTCACTCATCTGAGTCATTTTAAACTGACTGTATCCTAAGATTACTGTTTGATATCTGCCGACGTCAAAAACTCAAAAGCTTCACCAAAAACGCACAACTGAACTGTATTCACTCATCTGAGTCATTTTAAGCTGACTGTATCCTAAGATTACTGTTTGATATCTGCCGACGTCAAAAACTCAAAAGCTTCACCAAAAACGCACAACTGAACAGTATTCTCTCATCTGAGTCATTTTAAGCTGACTGTATCCTAAGATTACTGTTTGATATCTGCCGACATCAAAAACTCAAAAGCTTCACCAAAAACGCACAACTGAACTGTATTCACTAATCTGAGTCATTTTAAGCTGACTGTATCCTAAGATTACTGTTTTCATATCTGCCGACGTCAAAAACTCAAAAGCTTCACCAAAAACGCACAACTGAACTGTATTCACTCATCTGAGTCATTTTAAGCTGACTGTATCCTAAGATTACTGTTTGATATCTGCCGACGTCAAAAACTCAAAAGCTTCACCAAAAACGCACAACTGAACTGTATTCACTCATCTGAGTCATTTTAAGCTGACTGTATCCTAAGATTACTGTTTGATATCTGCCGACGTCAAAAACTCAAAAGCTTCACCAAAAACGCACAACTGAACTGTATTCACTCATCTGAGTCATTTTAAGCTGACTGTATCCCTAAGATTACTGTTTGATATCTGCCGACGTCAAAAACTCAAAAGCTTCACCAAAAACGCACAACTGAACAGTATTCACTCATCTGAGTCATTTTAAGCTGACTGTATCCTAAGATTACTGTTTGATATCTGTGATGTCAAAAACTCAAAAGCTTCACCAAAAACGCACAATTGAACAGTATTCACTCACATTCAGTCATTTTAAGCTGACTGTATCCTAAGATTACTGTTTGATATCTGTGATGTCAAAAAATCAAAAGCTTCACCAAAAACGCACCACTGAACAGTATTCACTCACATTCAGTCATTTTAAGATGACTGTATCCTAAGATTACTGTTTGATATCTGCCGACGTCAAAAACTCAAAAGCTTCACCAAAAACGCACAACTGAACTGTCTTCACTCATCTGAGTCATTTTAAGCTGACTGTATCCTAAGATTACTGTTTGATATCTGCCGACGTCAAAAACTCAAAAGCTTCACCAAAAACGCACAACTGAACTGTATTCACTCATCTGAGTCATTTTAAGCTGACTGTATCCTAAGATTACTGTTTGATATCTGCCGACGTCAAAAACTCAAAAGCTTCACCAAAAACGCACAACTGAACAGTATTCACTCATCTGAGTCATTTTAAGCTGACTGTATCCTAAGATTACTGTTTGATATCTGCCGACGTCAAAAACTCAAAAGCTTCACCAAAAACGCACAACTGAACTGTATTCACTCATCTGAGTCATTTTAAGCTGACTGTATCCTAAGATTACTGTTTGATATCTGTGATGTCAAAAACTCAAAAGCTTCACCAAAAACGCACAACTGAACAGTATTCACTCACATTCAGTCATTTTAAGCTGACTGTATCCTAAGATTACTGTTTGATATCTGCCGACGTCAAAAACTCAAAAGCTTCACCAAAAACGCACAACTGAACAGTATTCTCTCATCTGAGTCATTTTAAGCTGACTGTATCCTAAGATTACTGTTTGATATCTGCCGACGTCAAAAACTCAAAAGCTTCACCAAAAACGCACAACTGAACAGTAGTCACTCATCTGAGTCATTTTAAGCTGACTGTATCCTAAGATTACTGTTTGATATCTGCCGACATCAAAAACTCAAAAGCTTCACCAAAAACGCACAACTGAACAGTATTCACTCACATTCAGTCATTTTAAGCTGACTGTATCCTAAGATTACTGTTTGATATCTGTGATGTCAAAAAATCAAAAGCTTCACCAAAAACGCACCACTGAACAGTATTCACTCACATTCAGTCATTTTAAGATGACTGTATCCTAAGATTACTGTTTGATATCTGCCGACGTCAAAAACTCAAAAGCTTCACCAAAAACGCACAACTGAACTGTATTCACTCATCTGAGTCATTTTAAACTGACTGTATCCTAAGATTACTGTTTGATATCTGCCGACGTCAAAAACTCAAAAGCTTCACCAAAAACGCACAACTGAACTGTATTCACTCATCTGAGTCATTTTAAGGTGACTGTATCCTAAGATTACTGTTTGATATCTGCCGACGTCAAAAACTCAAAAGCTTCACCAAAAACGCACAACTGAACTGTATTCACTCATCTGAGTCATTTTAAGCTGACTGTATCCTAAGATTACTGTTTGATATCTGCCGACGTCAAAAACTCAAAAGCTTCACCAAAAACGCACAACTGAACAGTATTCTCTCATCTGAGTCATTTTAAGCTGACTGTATCCTAAGATTACTGTTTGATATCTGCCGACATCAAAAACTCAAAAGCTTCACCAAAAACGCACAACTGAACAGTATTCACTCACATTCAGTCATTTTAAGCTGACTGTATCCTAAGATTACTGTTTGATATCTGTGATGTCAAAAAATCAAAAGCTTCACCAAAAACGCACCACTGAACAGTATTCACTCACATTCAGTCATTTTAAGCTGACTGTATCCTAAGATTACTGTTTGATATCTGTGATGTCAAAAACTCAAAAGCTTCACCAAAAACGCACAACTGAACAGTATTCACTCACATTCAGTCATTTTAAGCTGACTGTATCCTAAGATTACTGTTTGATATCTGCCGACGTCAAAAACTCAAAAGCTTCACCAAAAACGCACAACTGAACTGTATTCACTCATCTGAGTCATTTTAAGCTGACTGTATCCTAAGATTACTGTTTGATATCTGTGATGTCAAAAACTCAAAAGCTTCACCAAAAACGCAGAACTGAACAGTATTCACTCACATTCAGTCATTTTAAGCTGACTGTATCCTAAGATTACTGTTTGATATCTGTGATGTCAAAAACTCAAAAGCTTCACCAAAAACGCACAACTGAACAGTATTCACTCACATTCAGTCATTTTAAGCTGACTGTATCCTAAGATTACTGTTTGATATCTGCCGACGTCAAAAACTCAAAAGCTTCACCAAAAACGCACAACTGAACAGTAGTCACTCATCTGAGTCATTTTAAGATGACTGTATCCTAAGATTACTGTTTGATATCTGCCGACATCAAAAACTCAAAAGCTTCACCAAAAACGCACAACTGAACAGTATTCACTCACATTCAGTCATTTTAAGCTGACTGTATCCTAAGATTACTGTTTGATATCTGTGATGTCAAAAAATCAAAAGCTTCACCAAAAACGCACCACTGAACAGTATTCACTCACATTCAGTCATTTTAAGATGACTGTATCCTAAGATTACTGTTTGATATCTGCCGACGTCAAAAACTCAAAAGCTTCACCAAAAACGCACAACTGAACTGTATTCACTCATCTGAGTCATTTTAAACTGACTGTATCCTAAGATTACTGTTTGATATCTGCCGACGTCAAAAACTCAAAAGCTTCACCAAAAACGCACAACTGAACAGTATTCTCTCATCTGAGTCATTTTAAGCTGACTGTATCCTAAGATTACTGTTTGATATCTGCCGACATCAAAAACTCAAAAGCTTCACCAAAAACGCACAACTGAACTGTATTCACTCATCTGAGTCATTTTAAGTTGACTGTATCCTAAGATTACTGTTTTCATATCTGCCGACGTCAAAAACTCAAAAGCTTCACCAAAAACGCACAACTGAACTGTATTCACTCATCTGAGTCATTTTAAGCTGACTGTATCCTAAGATTACTGTTTGATATCTGCCGACGTCAAAAACTCAAAAGCTTCACCAAAAACGCACAACTGAACTGTATTCACTCATCTGAGTCATTTTAAGCTGACTGTATCCTAAGATTACTGTTTGATATCTGCCGACGTCAAAAACTCAAAAGCTTCACCAAAAACGCACAACTGAACTGTATTCACTCATCTGAGTCATTTTAAGCTGACTGTATCCCTAAGATTACTGTTTGATATCTGCCGACGTCAAAAACTCAAAAGCTTCACCAAAAACGCACAACTGAACAGTATTCACTCATCTGAGTCATTTTAAGCTGACTGTATCCTAAGATTACTGTTTGATATCTGTGATGTCAAAAACTCAAAAGCTTCACCAAAAACGCACAATTGAACAGTATTCACTCACATTCAGTCATTTTAAGCTGACTGTATCCTAAGATTACTGTTTGATATCTGTGATGTCAAAAAATCAAAAGCTTCACCAAAAACGCACCACTGAACAGTATTCACTCACATTCAGTCATTTTAAGATGACTGTATCCTAAGATTACTGTTTGATATCTGCCGACGTCAAAAACTCAAAAGCTTCACCAAAAACGCACAACTGAACTGTCTTCACTCATCTGAGTCATTTTAAGCTGACTGTATCCTAAGATTACTGTTTGATATCTGCCGACGTCAAAAACTCAAAAGCTTCACCAAAAACGCACAACTGAACTGTATTCACTCATCTGAGTCATTTTAAGCTGACTGTATCCTAAGATTACTGTTTGATATCTGCCGACGTCAAAAACTCAAAAGCTTCACCAAAAACGCACAACTGAACAGTATTCACTCACATTCAGTCATTTTAAGATGACTGTATCCTAAGATTACTGTTTGATATCTGCCGACGTCAAAAACTCAAAAGCTTCACCAAAAACGCACAACTGAACTGTATTCACTCATCTGAGTCATTTTAAGCTGACTGTATCCTAAGATTACTGTTTGATATCTGCCGACGTCAAAAACTCATACGCTTCACCAAAAACGCACAACTGAACAGTATTCACTCACATTCAGTCATTTTAAGCTGACTGTATCCTAAGATTACTGTTTGATATCTGTGATGTCAAAAAACCAAAAGCTTCACCAAAAACGCACCACTGAACAGTATTCACTCACATTCAGTCATTTTAAGATGACTGTATCCTAAGATTACTGTTTGATATCTGCCGACGTCAAAAACTCAAAAGCTTCACCAAAAACGCACAACTGAACTGTATTCACTCATCTGAGTCATTTTAAGCTGACTGTATCCTAAGATTACTGTTTGATATCTGCCGACGTCAAAAACTCAAAAGCTTCACCAAAAACGCAGAACTGAACTGTATTCACTCATCTGAGTCATTTTAAGGTGACTGTATCCTAAGATTACTGTTTGATATCTGCCGACGTCAAAAACTCAAAAGCTTCACCAAAAACGCACAACTGAACAGTATTCACTCATCTGAGTCATTTTAAGATGACTGTATCCTAAGATTACTGTTTGATATCTGCCGACGTCAAAAACTCAAAAGCTTCACCAAAAACGCACAACTGAACTGTATTCACTCATCTGAGTCATTTTAAGGTGACTGTATCCTAAGATTACTGTTTGATATCTGCCGACGTCAAAAACTCAAAAGCTTCACCAAAAACGCACAACTGAACAGTATTCACTCATCTGAGTCATTTTAAGCTGACTGTATCCTAAGATTACTGTTTGATATCTGCCGACGTCAAAAACTCAAAAGCTTCACCAAAAACGCACAACTGAACAGTATTCACTCACATTCAGTCATTTTAAGATGACTGTATCCTAAGATTACTGTTTGATATCTGCCGACGTCAAAAACTCAAAAGCTTCACCAAAAACGCACAACTGAACAATATTCACTCATCTGAGTCATTTTAAGATGACTGTATCCTAAGATTACTGTTTGATATCTGCCGACATCAAATACTCAAAAGCTTCACCAAAAACGCACAACTGAACAGTATTCACTCACATTCAGTCATTTTAAGCTGACTGTATCCTAAGATTACTGTTTGATATCTGTGATGTCAAAAAATCAAAAGCTTCACCAAAAACGCACAACTGAACAGTATTCACTCACATTCAGTCATTTTAAGATGACTGTATCCTAAGATTACTGTTTGATATCTGCCGACGTCAAAAACTCAAAAGCTTCACCAAAAACGCACAACTGAACTGTATTCACTCATCTGAGTCATTTTAAGCTGACTGTATCCTAAGATTACTGTTTGATATCTGTGATGTCAAAAAATCAAAAGCTTCACCAAAAACGCACAACTGAACAGTATTCACTCACATTCAGTCATTTTAAGCTGACTGTATCCTAAGATTACTGTTTGATATCTGTGATGTCAAAAACTCAAAAGCTTCACCAAAAACGCACAACTGAACAGTATTCACTCACATTCAGTCATTTTAAGCTGACTGTATCCTAAGATTACTGTTTGATATCTGCCGACGTCAAAAACTCAAAAGCTTCACCAAAAACGCACAACTGAACAGTATTCTCTCATCTGAGTCATTTTAAGCTGACTGTATCCTAAGATTACTGTTTGATATCTGCCGACATCAAAAACTCAAAAGCTTCACCAAAAACGCACAACTGAACTGTATTCACTCATCTGAGTCATTTTAAGCTGACTGTATCCTAAGATTACTGTTTTCATATCTGCCGAAGTCAAAAACTCAAAAGCTTCACCAAAAACGCACAACTGAACTGTATTCACTCATCTGAGTCATTTTAAGCTGACTGTATCCTAAGATTACTGTTTGATATCTGCCGACGTCAAAAACTCAAAAGCTTCACCAAAAACGCACAACTGAACTGTATTCACTCATCTGAGTCATTTTAAGCTGACTGTATCCTAAGATTACTGTTTGATATCTGCCGACGTCAAAAACTCAAAAGCTTCACCAAAAACGCACAACTGAACTGTATTCACTCATCTGAGTCATTTTAAGCTGACTGTATCCTAAGATTACTGTTTTCATATCTGCCGACGTCAAAAACTCAAAAGCTTCACCAAAAACGCACAACTGAACAGTATTCACTCACATTCAGTCATTTTAAGATGACTGTATCCTAAGATTACTGTTTGATATCTGCCGACGTCAAAAACTCAAAAGCTTCACCAAAAACGCACAACTGAACAGTATTCACTCATCTGAGTCATTTTAAGATGACTGTATCCTAAGATTACTGTTTGATATCTGTGATGTCAAAAAATCAAAAGCTTCACCAAAAACGCACCACTGAACAGTATTCACTCACATTCAGTCATTTTAAGATGACTGTATCCTAAGATTACTGTTTGATATCTGCCGACGTCAAAAACTCAAAAGCTTCACCAAAAACGCACAACTGAACAGTATTCACTCACATTCAGTCATTTTAAGCTGACTGTATCCTAAGATTACTGTTTGATATCTGTGATGTCAAAAACTCAAAAGCTTCACCAAAAACGCACAACTGAACAGTATTCACTCATCTGAGTCACTTTAAGCTGACTGTATCCTAAGATTACTGTTTGATATCTGCCGACGTCAAAAACTCAAAAGCTTCACCAAAAACGCACAACTGAACAGTATTCACTCACATTCAGTCATTTTAAGATGACTGTATCCTAAGATTACTGTTTGATATCTGCCGACATCAAATACTCAAAAGCTTCACCAAAAACGCACAACTGAACAGTATTCACTCACATTCAGTCATTTTAAGCTGACTGTATCCTAAGATTACTGTTTGATATCTGTGATGTCAAAAAATCAAAAGCTTCACCAAAAACGCACAACTGAACAGTATTCACTCACATTCAGTCATTTTAAGATGACTGTATCCTAAGATTACTGTTTGATATCTGCCGACGTCAAAAACTCAAAAGCTTCACCAAAAACGCACAACTGAACTGTATTCACTCATCTGAGTCATTTTAAGCTGACTGTATCCTAAGATTACTGTTTGATATCTGCCGACGTCAAAAACTCAAAAGCTTCACCAAAAACGCACAACTGAACAGTATTCACTCACATTCAGTCATTTTAAGCTGACTGTATCCTAAGATTACTGTTTGATATCTGTGATGTCAAAAAATCAAAAGCTTCACCAAAAACGCACAACTGAACAGTATTCACTCACATTCAGTCATTTTAAGATGACTGTATCCTAAGATTACTGTTTGATATCTGTGATGTCAAAAACTCAAAAGCTTCACCAAAAACGCACAACTGAACTGTATTCACTCATCTGAGTCATTTTAAGCTGACTGTATCCTAAGATTACTGTTTGATATCTGTGATGTCAAAAACTCAAAAGCTTCACCAAAAACGCACAACTGAACAGTATTCACTCACATTCAGTCATTTTAAGCTGACTGTATCCTAAGATTACTGTTTGATATCTGCCGACATCAAAAACTCAAAAGCTTCACCAAAAACGCACAACTGAACAGTATTCTCTCATCTGAGTCATTTTAAGCTGACTGTATCCTAAGATTACTGTTTTATATCTGCGGACATCAAAAACTCAAAAGCTTCACCAAAAACGCACAACTGAACTGTATTCACTCATCTGAGTCATTTTAAGCTGACTGTATCCTAAGATTACTGTTTTCATATCTGCCGACGTCAAAAACTGAAAAGCTTCACCAAAAACGCACAACTGAACTGTATTCACTCATCTGAGTCATTTTAAGCTGACTGTATCCTAAGATTACTGTTTGATATCTGTGATGTCAAAAACTCAAAAGCTTCACCAAAAACGCACAACTGAACAGTATTCACTCACATTCAGTCATTTTAAGCTGACTGTATCCTAAGATTACTGTTTGATATCTGCCGACGTCAAAAACTCAAAAGCTTCACCAAAAACGCACAACTGAACTGTATTCACTCATCTGAGTCATTTTAAGATGACTGTATCCCTAAGATTACTGTTTGATATCTGCCGACGTCAAAAACTCAAAAGCTTCACCAAAAACGCACAACTGAACAGTATTCACTCATCTGAGTCATTTTAAGCTGACTGTATCCTAAGATTACTGTTTGATATCTGTGATGTCAAAAACTCAAAAGCTTCACCAAAAACGCACCACTGAACAGTATTCACTCACATTCAGTCATTTTAAGATGACTGTATCCTAAGATTACTGTTTGATATCTGCCGACGTCAAAAACTCAAAAGCTTCACCAAAAACGCACAACTGAACTGTCTTCACTCATCTGAGTCATTTTAAGCTGACTGTATCCTAAGATTACTGTTTGATATCTGTGATGTCAAAAACTCAAAAGCTTCACCAAAAACGCACAACTGAACAGTATTCACTCACATTCAGTCATTTTAAGCTGACTGTATCCTAAGATTACTGTTTGATATCTGTGATGTCAAAAACTCAAAAGCTTCACCAAAAACGCACCACTGAACAGTATTCACTCACATTCAGTCATTTTAAGATGACTGTATCCTAAGATTACTGTTTGATATCTGCCGACGTCAAAAACTCAAAAGCTTCACCAAAAACGCACAACTGAACTGTCTTCACTCATCTGAGTCATTTTAAGCTGACTGTATCCTAAGATTACTGTTTGATATCTGCCGACGTCAAAAACTCAAAAGCTTCACCAAAAACGCACAACTGAACAGTATTCACTCATCTGAGTCATTTTAAGCTGACTGTATCCTAAGATTACTGTTTGATATCTGCCGACGTCAAAAACTCAAAAGCTTCACCAAAAACGCACAACTGAACAGTATTCACTCACATTCAGTCATTTTAAGCTGACTGTATCCTAAGATTACTGTTTGATATCTGCCGACGTCAAAAACTCAAAAGCTTCACCAAAAACGCACAACTGAACAGTATTCACTCATCTGAGTCATTTTAAGATGACTGTATCCTAAGATTACTGTTTGATATCTGCCGACATCAAATACTCAAAAGCTTCACCAAAAACGCACAACTGAACAGTATTCACTCACATTCAGTCATTTTAAGCTGACTGTATCCTAAGATTACTGTTTGATATCTGTGATGTCAAAAAATCAAAAGCTTCACCAAAAACGCACAACTGAACAGTATTCACTCACATTCAGTCATTTTAAGCTGACTGTATCCTAAGATTACTGTTTGATATCTGCCGACGTCAAAAACTCAAAAGCTTCACCAAAAACGCACAACTGAACAGTATTCACTCATCTGAGTCATTTTAAGATGACTTTATCCTAAGATTACTGTTTGATATCTGCCGACGTCAAAAACTCAAAAGCTTCACCAAAAACGCACAACTGAACTGTATTCACTCATCTGAGTCATTTTAAGCTGACTGTATCCTAAGATTACTGTTTGATATCTGCCGACGTCAAAAACTCAAAAGCTTCACCAAAAACGCACAACTGAACTGTATTCACTCATCTGAGTCATTTTAAGCTGACTGTATCCTAAGATTAATGTTTGATATCTGCCGACGTCAAAAACTCAAAAGCTTCACCAAAAACGCACAACTGAACAGTATTCACTCATCTGAGTCATTTTAAGCTGACTGTATCCTAAGATTACTGTTTGATATCTGCCGACGTCAAAAACTCAAAAGCTTCACCAAAAACGCACAACTGAACTGTATTCACTCATCTGAGTCATTTTAAGCTGACTGTATCCTAAGATTACTGTTTGATATCTGCCGACGTCAAAAACTCAAAAGCTTCACCAAAAACGCACAACTGAACAGTATTCACTCATCTGAGTCATTTTAAGCTGACTGTATCCTAAGATTACTGTTTGATATCTGCCGACGTCAAAAACTCAAAAGCTTCACCAAAAACGCACAACTGAACAGTATTCACTCACATTCAGTCATTTTAAGCTGACTGTATCCTAAGATTACTGTTTGATATCTGCCGACGTCAAAAACTCAAAAGCTTCACCAAAAACGCACAACTGAACAGTATTCACTCACATTCAGTCATTTTAAGCTGACTGTATCCTAAGATTACTGTTTGATATCTGTGATGTCAAAAAATCAAAAGCTTCACCAAAAACGCACAACTGAACAGTATTCACTCACATTCAGTCATTTTAAGATGACTGTATCCTAAGATTACTGTTTGATATCTGTGATGTCAAAAACTCAAAAGCTTCACCAAAAACGCACAACTGAACAGTATTCACTCACATTCAGTCATTTTAAGCTGACTGTATCCAAAGATTACTGTTTGATATCTGCCGACATCAAATACTCAAAAGCTTCACCAAAAACGCACAACTGAACAGTATTCACTCACATTCAGTCATTTTAAGCTGACTGTATCCTAAGATTACTGTTTGATATCTGCCGACGTCAAAAACTCAAAAGCTTCACCAAAAACGCACAACTGAACTGTATTCACTCATCTGAGTCATTTTAAGATGACTGTATCCTAAGATTACTGTTTGATATCTGTGATGTCAAAAACTCAAAAGCTTCACCAAAAACGCACAACTGAACAGTATTCACTCACATTCAGTCATTTTAAGCTGACTGTATCCTAAGATTACTGTTTGATATCTGCCGACGTCAAAAACTCAAAAGCTTCACCAAAAACGCACAACTGAACAGTATTCACTCATCTGAGTCATTTTAAGATGACTTTATCCTAAGATTACTGTTTGATATCTGTGATGTCAAAAACTCAAAAGCTTCACCAAAAACGCACAACTGAACAGTATTCACTCACATTCAGTCATTTTAAGCTGACTGTATCCTAAGATTACTGTTTGATATCTGCCGACGTCAAAAACTCAAAAGCTTCACCAAAAACGCACAACTGAACTGTATTCACTCATCTGAGTCATTTTAAGCTGACTGTATCCTAAGATTACTGTTTGATATCTGCCGACGTCAAAAACTCAAAAGCTTCACCAAAAACGCACAACTGAACTGTATTCACTCATCTGAGTCATTTTAAGCTGACTGTATCCTAAGATTACTGTTTGATATCTGTGATGTCAAAAACTCAAAAGCTTCACCAAAAACGCACAACTGAACTGTATTCACTCATCTGAGTCATTTTAAGCTGACTGTATCCTAAGATTACTGTTTGATATCTGCCGACGTCAAAAACTCAAAAGCTTCACCAAAAACGCACAACTGAACAGTATTCACTCACATTCAGTCATTTTAAGCTGACTGTATCCTAAGATTACTGTTTGATATCTGTGATGTCAAAAAATCAAAAGCTTCACCAAAAACGCACCACTGAACAGTATTCACTCACATTCAGTCATTTTAAGATGACTGTATCCTAAGATTACTGTTTGATATCTGCCGACGTCAAAAACTCAAAAGCTTCACCAAAACCGCACAACTGAACTGTATTCACTCATCTGAGTCATTTTAAGCTGACTGTATCCTAAGATTACTGTTTGATATCTGCCGACGTCAAAAACTCATACGCTTCACCAAAAACGCAGAACTGAACAGTATTCACTCACATTCAGTCATTTTAAGCTGACTGTATCCTAAGATTACTGTTTGATATCTGCCGACGTCAAAAACTCAAAAGCTTCACCAAAAACGCACAACTGAATAGTAGTCACTCATCTGAGTCATTTTAAGCTGACTGTATCCTAAGATTACTGTTTGATATCTGCCGACGTCAAAAACTCAAAAGCTTCACCAAAAACGCACAACTGAACAGTATTCACTCACATTCAGTCATTTTAAGATGACTGTATCCTAAGATTACTGTTTGATATCTGTGACGTCAAAAACTCAAAAGCTTCACCAAAAACGCACAACTGAACAGTATTCACTCATCTGAGTCATTTTAAGCTGACTGTATCCTAAGATTACTGTTTGATATCTGCCGACGTCAAAAACTCAAAAGCTTCACCAAAAACGCACAACTGAACAGTATTCACTCATCTGAGTCATTTTAAGCTGACTGTATCCTAAGATTACTGTTTGATATCTGTGATGTCAAAAACTCAAAAGCTTCACCAAAAACGCACAACTGAACAGTATTCACTCATCTGAGTCATTTTAAGATGACTGCATCCTAAGATTACTGTTTGATATCTGCCGACGTCAAAAACTCAAAAGCTTCACCAAAAACGCACAACTGAATAGTAGTCACTCATCTGAGTCATTTTAAGCTGACTGTATCCTAAGATTACTGTTTGATATCTGCCGACGTCAAAAACTCAAAAGCTTCACCAAAAACGCACAACTGAACAGTATTCACTCATCTGAGTCATTTTAAGCTGACTGTATCCTAAGATTACTGTTTGATATCTGCCGACGTCAAAAACTCAAAAGCTTCACCAAAAACGCACAACTGAACAGTATTCACTCACATTCAGTCATTTTAAGATGTCTGCATCCTAAGATTACTGTTTGATATCTGCCGACGTCAAAAACTCAAAAGCTTCACCAAAAACGCACAACTGAACAGTATTCACTCACATTCAGTCATTTTAAGATGACTGTATCCTAAGATTACTGTTTGATATCTGTGACGTCAAAAACTCAAAAGCTTCACCAAAAACGCACAACTGAACAGTATTCACTCATCTGAGTCATTTTAAGCTGACTGTATCCTAAGATTACTGTTTGATATCTGCCGACGTCAAAAACTCAAAAGCTTCACCAAAAACGCACAACTGAACAGTATTCACTCATCTGAGTCATTTTAAGCTGACTGTATCCTAAGATTACTGTTTGATATCTGCCGACGTCAAAAACTCAAAAGCTTCACCAAAAACGCACAACTGAACAGTATTCACTCACATTCAGTCATTTTAAGATGACTGTATCCTAAGATTACTGTTTGATATCTGTGACGTCAAAAACTCAAAAGCTTCACCAAAAACGCACAACTGAACAGTATTCACTCATCTGAGTCATTTTAAGCTGACTGTATCCTAAGATTACTGTTTGATATCTGCCGACGTCAAAATGACTGAATGTGAGTGAATACTGTTCAGTTGTGCGTTTTTGGTGAAGCTTTTGAGTTAAAAGCTTCACCAAAAACGCACAACTGAACAGTATTCACTCACATTCAGTCATTTTAAGCTGACTGTATCCTAAGATTAATGTTTGATATCTGCCGACGTCAAAAACTCAAAAGCTTCACCAAAAACGCACAACTGAACAGTATTCACTCATCTGAGTCATTTTAAGCTGACTGTATCCTAAGATTACTGTTTGATATCTGTGACGTCATCTGAGTCATTTTAAACTGACTGTATCCTAAGATTAATGTTTGATATCTGTGACGTCAAAAACTCAAAAGCTTCACCAAAAACGCACAACTGAACAGTATTCACTCATCTGAGTCATTTTAAGCTGACTGTATCCTAAGATTACTGTTTGATATCTGCCGAAGTCAAAAACTCAAAAGCTTCACCAAAACCACACAACTGAACAGTATTCACTCATCTCAGTCATTTTAAGCTGACTGTATCCTAAGATTAATGTTTGATATCTGCCGACGTCAAAAACTCAAAAGCTTCACCAAAAACGCACAACTGAACAGTATTCACTCACATTCAGTCATTTTAAGCTGACTGTATCCTAAGATTAATGTTTGATATCTGTGACGTCAAAAACTCAAAAGCTTCACCAAAAACGCACAACTGAACAGTATTCACTCACATTCAGTCATTTTAAGCTGACTGTATCCTAAGATTAATGTTTGATATCTGCCGACGTCAAAAACTCAAAAGCTTCACCAAAAACGCACAACTGAACAGTATTCACTCACATTCAGTCATTTTAAGATGACTGTATCCTAAGATTACTGTTTGATATCTGTGATGTCAAAAACTCAAAAGCTTCACCAAAAACGCACAACTGAACAGTATTCACTCATCTGAGTCATTTTAAGATGACTGTATCCTAAGATTACTGTTTGATATCTGTGATGTCAAAAACTCAAAAGCTTCACCAAAAACGCACAACTGAACAGTATTCACTCACATTCAGTCATTTTAAGCTGACTGTATCCTAAGATTACTGTTTGATATCTGTGACGTCAAAAACTCAAAAGCTTCACCAAAAACGCACAACTGAACAGTATTCACTCATCTGAGTCATTTTAAGATGACTGCATCCTAAGATTACTGTTTGATATCTGTGACGTCAAAAACTCAAAAGCTTCACCAAAAACGCACAACTGAACAGTATTCACTCATCTGAGTCATTTTAAGCTGACTGTATCCTAAGATTACTGTTTGATATCTGCCGACGTCAAAAACTCAAAAGCTTCACCAAAAACGCACAACTGAACAGTATTCACTCATCTGAGTCATTTTAAGCTGACTGTATCCTAAGATTACTGTTTGATATCTGCCGACGTCAAAAACTCAAAAGCTTCACCAAAAACGCACAACTGAACAGTATTCACTCACATTCAGTCATTTTAAGCTGACTCTATCCTAAGATTACTGTTTGATATCTGTGATGTCAAAAACTCAAAAGCTTCACCAAAAACGCACAACTGAACAGTATTCACTCACATTCAGTCATTTTAAGATGACTGTATCCTAAGATTACTGTTTGATATCTGTGACGTCAAAAACTCAAAAGCTTCACCAAAAACGCACAACTGAACAGTATTCACTCATCTGAGTCATTTTAAGCTGACTGTATCCTAAGATTACTGTTTGATATCTGTGACGTCAAAAACTCAAAAGCTTCACCAAAAACGCACAACTGAACAGTATTCACTCATCTGAGTCATTTTAAGCTGACTGTATCCTAAGATTACTGTTTGATATCTGCCGACGTCAAAAACTCAAAAGCTTCACCAAAAACGCACAACTGAACAGTATTCACTCACATTCAGTCATTTTAAGATGACTGTATCCTAAGATTACTGTTTGATATCTGTGACGTCAAAAACTCAAAAGCTTCACCAAAAACGCACAACTGAACAGTATTCACTCATCTGAGTCATTTTAAGCTGACTGTATCCTAAGATTACTGTTTGATATCTGCCGACGTCAAAATGACTGAATGTGAGTGAATACTGTTCAGTTGTGCGTTTTTGGTGAAGCTTTTGAGTTAAAAGCTTCACCAAAAACGCAAAACTGAACAGTATTCACTTTTGAGTTAAAAGCTTCACCAAAAACGCACAACTGAACAGTATTCACTCACATTCAGTCATTTTAAACTGACTGTATCCTAAGATTACTGTTTGATATCTGTGACGTCAAAAACTCAAAAGCTTCACCAAAAACGCACAACTGAACAGTATTCACTCATCTGAGTCATTTTAAGCTGACTGTATCCTAAGATTAATGTTTGATATCTGCCGACGTCAAAAACTCAAAAGCTTCACCAAAAACGCACAACTGAACAGTATTCACTCATCTGAGTCATTTTAAGCTGACTGTATCCTAAGATTACTGTTTGATATCTGCCGACGTCAAAAACTCAAAAGCTTCACCAAAAACGCACAACTGAACAGTATTCACTCACATTCAGTCATTTTAAGATGTCTGCATCCTAAGATTACTGTTTGATATCTGTGACGTCAAAAACTCAAAAGCTTCACCAAAAACGCACAACTGAACAGTATTCACTCATCTGAGTCATTTTAAGCTGACTGTATCCTAAGATTACTGTTTGATATCTGTGATGTCAAAAACTCAAAAGCTTCACCAAAAACGCACAACTGAACAGTATTCACTCACATTCAGTCATTTTAAGCTGACTGTATCCTAAGATTACTGTTTGATATCTGCCGACGTCAAAAACTCAAAAGCTTCACCAAAAACGCACAACTGAACTGTATTCACTCATCTGAGTCATTTTAAGCTGACTGTATCCTAAGATTACTGTTTGATATCTGTGATGTCAAAAACTCAAAAGCTTCACCAAAAACGCACAACTGAACAGTATTCACTCACATTCAGTCATTTTAAGCTGACTGTATCCTAAGATTACTGTTTGATATCTGCCGACGTCAAAAACTCAAAAGCTTCACCAAAAACGCAGAACTGAACTGTATTCACTCATCTGAGTCATTTTAAGATGACTGCATCCTAAGATTACTGTTTGATATCTGCCGACGTCAAAAACTCAAAAGCTTCACCAAAAACGCACAACTGAACAGTATTCACTCATCTGAGTCATTTTAAGCTGACTGTATCCTAAGATTACTGTTTGATATCTGTGATGTCAAAAACTCAAAAGCTTCACCAAAAACGCACAACTGAACAGTATTCACTCACATTCAGTCATTTTAAGCTGACTGTATCCTAAGATTACTGTTTGATATCTGCCGACGTCAAAAACTCAAAAGCTTCACCAAAAACGCACAACTGAACATTATTCACTCACATTCAGTCATTTTAAGATGACTGTATCCTAAGATTACTGTTTGATATCTGCCGACGTCAAAAACTCAAAAGCTTCACCAAAAACGCACAACTGAACAGTATTCACTCATCTGAGTCATTTTAAGCTGACTGTATCCTAAGATTACTGTTTGATATCTGCCGACGTCAAAAACTCAAAAGCTTCACCAAAAACGCACAACTGAACAGTATTCACTCACATTCAGTCATTTTAAGATGTCTGCATCCTAAGATTACTGTTTGATATCTGTGACGTCAAAAACTCAAAAGCTTCACCAAAAACGCACAACTGAACAGTATTCACTCATCTGAGTCATTTTAAGCTGACTGTATCCTAAGATTACTGTTTGATATCTGCCGACGTCAAAAACTCAAAAGCTTCACCAAAAACGCACAACTGAACAGTATTCACTCACATTCAGTCATTTTAAGCTGACTGCATCCTAAGATTACTGTTTGATATCTGCCGACGTCAAAAACTCAAAAGCTTCACCAAAAACGCACAACTGAATAGTAGTCACTCATCTGAGTCATTTTAAGCTGACTGTATCCTAAGATTACTGTTTGATATCTGCCGACGTCAAAAACTCAAAAGCTTCACCAAAAACGCACAACTGAACAGTATTCACTCACATTCAGTCATTTTAAGATGTCTGCATCCTAAGATTACTGTTTGATATCTGCCGACGTCAAAAACTCAAAAGCTTCACCAAAAACGCACAACTGAACAGTATTCACTCATCTGAGTCATTTTAAGCTGACTGTATCCTAAGATTACTGTTTGATATCTGCCGACGTCAAAAACTCAAAAGCTTCACCAAAAACGCACAACTGAACAGTATTCATTTACATTCAGTCATTTTAAGCTGACTGTATCCTAAGATTACTGTTTGATATCTGCCGACGTCAAAAACTCAAAAGCTTCACCAAAAACGCAAAACTGAACAGTATTCACTTTTGAGTTAAAAGCTTCACCAAAAACGCACAACTGAACAGTATTCACTCACATTCAGTCATTTTAAACTGACTGTATCCTAAGATTACTGTTTGATATCTGTGACGTCAAAAACTCAAAAGCTTCACCAAAAACGCACAACTGAACAGTATTCACTCATCTGAGTCATTTTAAGCTGACTGTATCCTAAGATTAATGTTTGATATCTGCCGACGTCAAAATGACTGAATGTGAGTGAATACTGTTCAGTTGTGCGTTTTTGGTGAAGCTTTTAACTCAAAAGCTTCACCAAAAACGCACAACTGAACAGTATTCACTCATCTGAGTCATTTTAAGCTGACTGTATCCTAAGATTAATGTTTGATATCTGCCGACGTCAAAAACTCAAAAGCTTCACCAAAAACGCACAACTGAACAGTATTCACTCACATTCAGTCATTTTAAGCTGACTGTATCCTAAGATTAATGTTTGATATCTGCCGACGTCAAAAACTCAAAAGCTTCACCAAAAACGCACAACTGAACAGTAGTCACTCATCTGAGTCATTTTAAGATGACTGTATCCTAAGATTACTGTTTGATATCTGTGACGTCAAAAACTCAAAAGCTTCACCAAAAACGCACAACTGAACAGTATTCACTCACATTCAGTCATTTTAAGCTGACTGTATCCTAAGATTACTGTTTGATATCTGTGATGTCAAAAACTCAAAAGCTTCAACAAAAACGCACAACTGAACAGTATTCACTCATCTGAGTCATTTTAAGCTGACTGTGTCCTAAGATTAATGTTTGATATCTGACGACGTCAAAAACTCAAAAGCTTCACCAAAAACGCACAACTGAACAGTATTCACTCACATTCAGTCATTTTAAGCTGACTGTATCCTAAGATTAATGTTTGATATCTGCCGACGTCAAAAACTCAAAAGCTTCACCAAAAACGCACAACTGAACAGTATTCACTCACATTCAGTCATTTTAAGCTGACTGTATCCTAAGATTACTGTTTGATATCTGTGACGTCATCTGAGTCATTTTAAACTGACTGTATCCTAAGATTAATGTTTGATATCTGTGACGTCAAAAACTCAAAAGCTTCACCAAAAACGCACAACTGAACAGTATTCACTCATCTGAGTCATTTTAAGCTGACTGTATCCTAAGATTAATGTTTGATATCTGACGACGTCAAAAACTCAAAAGCTTCACCAAAAACGCACAACTGAACAGTATTCACTCACATTCAGTCATTTTAAGCTGACTGTATCCTAAGATTACTGTTTGATATCTGCCGAAGTCAAAAACTCAAAAGCTTCACCAAAACCACACAACTGAACAGTATTCACTCATCTGAGTCATTTTAAGCTGACTGTATCCTAAGATTAATGTTTGATATCTGCCGACGTCAAAAACTCAAAAGCTTCACCAAAAACGCACAACTGAACAGTATTCACTCACATTCAGTCATTTTAAGCTGACTGTATCCTAAGATTAATGTTTGATATCTGTGACGTCAAAAACTCAAAAGCTTCACCAAAAACGCACAACTGAACAGTATTCACTCACATTCAGTCATTTTAAGCTGACTGTATCCTAAGATTAATGTTTGATATCTGCCGACGTCAAAAACTCAAAAGCTTCAACAAAAACGCACAACTGAACAGTATTCACTCACATTCAGTCATTTTAAGCTGACTGTATCCTAAGATTAATGTTTGATATCTGTGACGTCAAAAACTCAAAAGCTTCACCAAAAACGCACAACTGAACAGTATTCACTCATCTGAGTCATTTTAAGCTGACTGTATCCTAAGATTAATGTTTGATATCTGACGACGTCAAAAACTCAAAAGCTTCACCAAAAACGCACAACTGAACAGTATTCACTCACATTCAGTCATTTTAAGCTGACTGTATCCTAAGATTAATGTTTGATATCTGCCGACGTCAATGTGAGTGAATACTGTTCAGTTGTGCGTTTTTGGTGAAGCTTTTGAGTTAAAAGCTTCACCAAAAACGCAAAACTGAACAGTATTCACTTTTGAGTTAAAAGCTTCACCAAAAACGCACAACTGAACAGTATTCACTCACATTCAGTCATTTTAAGCTGACTGTATCCTAAGATTAATGTTTGATATCTGCCAACGTCAAAAACTCAAAAGCTTCACCAAAAACGCACAACTGAACAGTATTCACTCACATTCAGTCATTTTAAGATGACTGTATCCTAAGATTCCTGTTTGATATCTGTGACGTCAAAAACTCAAAAGCTTCACCAAAAACGCACAACTGAACAGTATTCACTCATCTGAGTCATTTTAAGCTGACTGTATCCTAAGATTACTGTTTGATATCTGCCGACTGTTCACTTTCTCCTAAAAGTATTGCTTCACACCTGCAAATCTCAGAAACTGAAATACATCACACAAATCACACAACCACTGATTCTGATAAGTATTCACTCACATTCAATAATTTTCAGTTCACTGTCTCCTAAAACTAGTGCTTCTGTCCTGAAGATCTCAGAAACTGAAATACATCACACGAAACTAACAACTGTTGATTCTGATTTGTTTTCACTCATACTGTGTGATTTTCTATTCACTTTCTCCTAAAAATAGTGCTTCACACCTGCAGACCTCAGAAACTCACAAACTGATGAACATCATGATATGTTGAAGAAGATGCAGCAAAAGATTGTTTAGAATTAATTCTATAAGCTGTCTCAAAACATCACAAAGTATTATGGAGCAAAACTGTAGTCAGACCCCCACACAAACCATCGCAGCAGATCATCATTTCTAGTTCAACACCGATCCACACCAGAACCAGAACCCGTGACATGGTCAACATCACAAAGAGTGAGGCAGATGTCTATACAGCATGTAGGCCTGTTCCTCTGTGCGCGTGTGTCTGTGTCGACTGAATATGCAGCCCTACCTGTATGGGAAACAATGTGTCTACCTACAAATATTGATGTTGAAGCATTTGCAATGCTGACATTAATTTTATGGCGAATTCAGCCCTACAAAAGCTTCTATCAAATTAGTCTTACCTTAAAAAATTGACCACAAAGGTTTGGGTTGACTCTTCTGGCCTGTCCTCCCTGGCATCGACAATGTTAGAAAGCAATGTCCAGCTCTCACCCAGTATGTCAAAAATCCTTCTAGGTCTTCACTGTCCTCTTGACCTCCTCCTGCCTGCTGATGTCATTATGTTCTCCCTCTGCTTGCTTAATACAACAGCACAACCACAGACAACAAACACAGTAATGTCATCTCTGAGTCCTAATTCTTACAAATTTCATCTTACTCTTTTTCAGCAACTTATCTCCACTCCGCTTGCTCATGCTCATCTATGAATTAACTCTTCGATGAAGTAGCCTTTGAACTAATAACAGTGGTGGAGGTAGTATTCAGACCCTTTACTTCAGCAAAGGTACCAATACAGCAAATCCTCCATTGTAAGTCCTGCATGAAAAATCCTGCCTTAGTAAAAGTACATGAGTATTAGCAGCAAAATGTAGTTAAATTACATCAGAAAAGTAATGGTAACTCAGTCCCTCTGACTGAGTGGCAGGAACCTAACCATTATTAATCTGAAGATTAATCTGAGAGGAAACATACATCTATTCAATTCAATTCAATTTTATTTGTATAGCGCCAAATCATAATATACATTATCTCAAGGCACTTTACAGGGTAAGGTCAAGACCTTACTTTGTTACAGAGAAAAACCCAACAGTTCCCACAACGAGCAAGCGCTTGGCGACAGGGGGGAGGAAAAACTCCCTTTTAACAGGAAGAAACCTCCAACAGAACCGGGCTCAGGGTGGGCGGCCGTCTGCCTCGACCGGTTGGGTTTAGGAGAAGATAGAAAGAGGGGGAGGGGGAGGAGAGGGGAGAGGAGAGAGAGAGAGAGAGAGAGAGACCAGGAACAGCTGTGTAGGTAATGGTGTTATCAATAATAATGATGACAGGTAACAGTGGTTAATAGTAAAGATGAGTAGTGGTGGATCTGGATCCTGCTGCTCCCGAGGCAGAGATACCTGCAGAATGAGGACAGAGAGAGGGAGAGAGAGGAGAAGCACAAACTACGGGAGAGAAAAGGAAACAAAGTTAATGGCATGAAGTCATCGAGAGAGAGAGAGGGAGAGAGACAGAAATAGGGAGAGAGCGCCCAGTGAATCATGGGAATCCCCCAGCAGTCTAGCTCTATAGCAGCATAACTAAGGGATGGGTCAGGACATACCCGAGCCAGCCTTAACTATAAGCTTTACTAAACAAGACAGTTTTAAGCCTGATCTTAAAGGTAGAGAGGGGGTCTGCCTCCCGAACCCACACTGGGAGCTGGTTCCACAGGAGAGGAGCCTGATAGCTGAAGGCTCTGCCCCCCATTCTACTCTTACAAACTCTGGGAACCACAAGTTGACCTGCATTTAGAGAGCGAAGTGTCCTATTGGGAAAATAGGGAACTATAAGCTCTCCAAGGTACGATGGTGCCTGACCATTAATGGCTTTGTAGGTGAGGAGGAGGATTTTAAATTCGATTCTGGATTTTGGATCTGTTTTCATCTTTTGGACTTTTCCTCTATTCTTTGATTTTTGTTGAGATATATTGAAATAAAACCATGTGAGAAGTTTACAGGGAAAAATCACTATTTAGTGGAGCTGTTAATAACTCATAGACATCTGAAATGTGACCCTGTCTGCACACTGCTTTTTGTAAAATGTCAGAGGCCAAAAAGCTTTGAAACCACAGGTTTAATCTCTAACTATGCATTGCATTTTAATGCTTGTTAAACTATCCTTTGTGTGAAATACTCATGTTAAAAATAACTACTACTATAAATAACCATCGCCAGATGAGTGTATTGGAGTAAAGAGTACAATATTTCCCTCTGAACTTCAGTGAAAGTATACCATAGCATAAAATTATTTAAAAAAAATATTTCCAGTACCCAAAAGAGGTTAACCATGATGGACAGCACATTCTGTAACAGACCAGCAGGGGGATCCATACACTTTTTAACCTGTGCCAGAGAGTTGATGGAACCAAATTATTCATAATCAGAACTCTTCCTCTGTACAATATGTGAGGTAACAGCTACCTCCACTTGGCCAACCTTCCCTCCACCTTCTCCTCCACTTCCTTCCAGTTCTTCTGTACAGTCTGATCAGATCAGAACAGGTCTGCTAGTATGCCTTTTCTGATTGGAGGTCTTCAATGCCGCCTTTTCACAAGAGATATTGAGAGTGTACTGGTGACAAAGCTGCTTGATTTCCACTTTCCCACAATCCCACCACTGCTTCAACAATGTAAAATCTCCTTTCCAATCTTTCCAAAACTAGAATTACTGCCTCACAGTTGTATGCCTCCACCTGTCAGACTAATTTCAGATCACATCTTTGTTTTTCCAGTCATATAAAATATTAACCATTTGTGTGAAATTTTGTCATAATTGATGTGTGAAGTCTTGAGTAATGCTAAAAAGTATTTTGTGAAGTCACAATACCCTTGACACTGACCACCAAAATCTAATCAGTTCTTTCGTACCAAATTTGAAGAAATAACTGTGTATGGTGAGGTCACCAAGACCTTGACCTTTGACCACAAAAATCTTATCAGTTCATCCTTGAGTCCAACTAAATGTTGGCACAACTTGAGTCCAACATTTAGTTGTGCCAAATTTCAAGAAGTTCTGTCAAAGTGTTACTGAGATGAGTTTCTAAAATGTTAAATGTGCATCTAATAACAAACAAGTGTTACAGTGCCAGTATGCAGACTTGTATTTCAGATTTGCAATAACACATTACACAACACTGTGGGAATGATCTGATCAGAACCCCAGTATCCTGCAGTATCCTACACCCTTTTAAAAATATTGAAATGATGCTTAAAACAAAAAACAACAACAAAAAAAAAACAACAAAAAAGAACCCAACTGTCTCATCTGGCCATAGAAAAATAGGAAAATAGGAAGCAAAAGTCGTAACAAGGTTTCCGTACGTGAACCTGCGGAAGGATCACTACCGTTTCTGAACACCCATGTGTTACTGTCTGTGCATTTCTCTCCATACATCATTTAACCTGTGAGCCTACACCAGCTGCTTTGTGGCACATTTTGAAGCAGCATGAGGCTCAGTGTGGTTAATGTCCAGCTCATTGTTCTCTGTACAGTTGAAATCTCCTCCAAGAATTAAAAACTGTTCAGGACCACACTGACTTAAAATCACACAGAGCTCATTTAAATACTGATCTCTGTGCACTGTGTTGGGTGTGTAGATAGTCTCAGGCTCTGGATGCTCCTCCTGCTGCTGCTCTCTCAACCTGCCTACTACACTATTCTTGGCCTGAAAGCCACTGGTGTTCATCTGCTTTCTCTTGAGAGCAGGGACTTTAAACATTGTCATCCACCATCAGGTCCTCATCAGTGTCCCTCAGAGTGTCCTTTGCTACTCTGTCTGCAGTGTTCAACACAGCCGGCTCTTGTCCTCCTGAGCTCTATCACTATGTCCACACTACTGTTCTCATTTCAAAATGCATCATTTTTGCTACATTTGTGCCTGGCATCCACACTACTCCCGAATTTTCTAAACGGAGACATTTGTAAATGATGCTGGCCCTGTGTTAGTTTGAAAACTCCAGCCATGCGTTTGTAGTCTGGATGGGCAAAACAGAGACCTCTGGAAACAATGATATAGACAACCACAGTCACTCCCTGATTAGGTCTTATCAGCCTTGACTACCAGCTTTGTCTGGATTGAGATCATTTTCATTTCTCTCCAGAAATGTTTTAAACTCTGTAAAAATCTGCTATGATTAATATTTTGTTTAACATGGTTTTCCCGCATAAAAGGTGAAAAAAAAAATCAAAAACCAGGGCTGTAAGCACATCTACACTCCTCGTTGAAAAATCTGGATCAGGCCTTATGCCCCACCCACCACTGCTGCTTGCACTTGGTTTACAGGTGAAACAACAGAGCATATCAAGATGGTTAGTGGAGGAAACATCACAAAGTCTGAGCTGCATGTTTGTGCCTTAGTCATACCCAGACTCAGGAGTTTTTGAGTTTATTGTGACCAAAACTGGTTCCTGGAAGACATATCAGAACTGTATGCGTAGCTCACTGATTACATTGTTTGTTAGCTTGTAACCGCGTCAGTAGCTGTGCTAGTGCTAACTAACACAGTGTCATCAGCTGTGCAAGTGCAAACTCTGGCCCTCTGTCCTGACAAGGTCTTGGGTTTATTTTGTCCGCCCCCTCATCTCCACAAGTTGACAGGATTGGTTCATACAGCTAATATGACCTATTAATCCCTGGCTGTCTGAATCTGTTTTTATGAGACTGTTATTGGTTCACAGTGACCCTCGTTCCTGCAGCACTTCAAAAACACTTAAAGGCCCCAAAGTTGACAAACACCACATATTCAAAGTCATCAGCCTTCACACTTAAACCTAGACGGAGGTCCTCATCTTTTTTACTGAAGATCATGTGAACCTGCCATCTGTGAGAGACAACATGTTTCACCAGTGAAGACCTTCCTGACCATCCTGACTGCAACCTATTGAATGGGGAGACAATCTTCCTGTGTCTTGGCAGTTCCTTCAGAATCTCATCACTGATGAATGGTGATATGTAAGAGATCATCACTATCTTTACTGGTGTACTCATTGGTGAGACTGATACAAAGGTGTTGTTGATCAGTACACTGCTCTCAACCAGTTTCTTTCTTTGCCTTTTCAATCTCTTCCAAAAAAATCATGACTGCACTGTAAATCTGAGCACCTGCTGTAACCCCCAACTCTCTCCACGACCATACTACACTAACCACTAACCAGCTGTAGGGATTAGGATTTTATCTTTATCTTATCCAAAATTGATCCAGCTAATACTATCACTTAAGAATTCGACAAATTAAATAAAGAACACGATTAGAATTGTCTTGAATTTAATTGGCTTTTTTGTCTGAGCAGTTGCTCAATTTGTGGTAAATGAAGACAGCTTTCCTTTTAGCTTTTTCTAACAATTGGCTATTGTTAGAAAGAGTGATGTCATTGTGTAAATAACACTGGGAGACATCGGACAAAATAGTTGAAAATATCTCTTTTATAGATGCTTGTTGAACAGGTTGTTTGATAAAGTTCTTATTAGCCTTTTACTTTTTATTGCACTTAAAATAACATAAAGTACAGCAACAGTGTACTTGAGTCAACTTTTCTTCACCTGGTTCTGTGTCCAGTGCAGCCTCTCTGCCCTGCTGTTTGTTCCGCGTGTGTGTGTATGTGTGTGTATCTGTATCTCGTGCATGTATGTACCTTGCGCAGAAAACAGAGAACAGAGAGCAGAGTTAAGAGCAGAGGAACAGTGCAAACGTAAATGATAAAATAGAAAATAAATATATGTCTATTTTCTATTAATGTTTTGTGGTATTTTAAGTTAATGTTTATGTTGCGGCTGGCTGCCATAAATAAACCAATGTATGAGAAATGACGCGTTGACTTAATAGTATAATAGTAGACTCATCACTGCACCCCAAGCATGCGCACAGACAGACCTCTGATGGTGTTCAAGCACCTGCCTTTTTGGCGTCTGATCAGATAAGTGCTCTTTTTACAATACTTTTTTTATTTATTTCTCCTTTTCTAAGTTTATATTTAAGTTATTAAATTTGTCTCGTGGCATCAGTTCTCATCTAAAAAACATGTTGAATTGACCAATGACTGTGTTTCAGCTTCCCTCGTCACAGTCTCCACAGTTAACCAACCCAGACTGAGAGGACTGCAGAACAGCGCTTTTCACTGACCTACCTTCACCGGTGACAACCAAGTAACGAGTGTTTGTCCTAAGCCTTGGTATTGTTTGTCACTGTTGTGAAATTAAACTACTATTAAAACAGCTCAATACAGACCAATAGCAACATAATGCTCCCTTTACAGGGGTACACAGTGTGTTCCTTGTACAGTACACAGAATACAATGAG
This sequence comes from Trachinotus anak, assembly GCF_046630095.1. NCBI lineage: Eukaryota > Metazoa > Chordata > Actinopteri > Carangiformes > Carangidae > Trachinotus > Trachinotus anak. Next base: position 29,515,816 of record NW_027273872.1, read on the forward strand.
CCTAATTGTTGCTGCATTCTAGTTTGGAAGGTAGATTGGTTGGTTTATCATTATTTTATATAGTTAGAGACCAGCTTTTTTTTTGTTTTACATCAACAAATCTTTATTTTTTGAGACTGAATTATTATTTTATAGACAAATCTATACATGTGAAAATGCCCTAAAACACAGTGTGTCATTGTTTTCTTTGGTGTTGCCTGTTCTTGTGATAAATGTAGAAAAGTACTAAAGACCATTGTCTCTGTGCAAATTGATAATTTTATCTGCAAGTGTAGAGTATTGAAATGAATAAATATGTAAGTAACTTTATTTAATTTAATAATTATGAGAGGAAGGTCCCCTTTTCCCCTTGAGCACCTACCCCTCAAAATGTCTGTGCATGGGCCTGCTGCAGCCCTCCAAAAGATTCCATCAAATCAGTCTTACCTTAAAAAATTGAGGTTTGGGTTCGGGTTGATTCTTCTGGGCTCTCCTCCTTGACGTACACGATGTTGGAAGGCAATGTCCGTCTATCACCCAGGATGTCACAAATGTCCTTCAAAGGTCCTGCCTGCTTACTGTGTCCTCTTGACCTCCTCCTGCCTGCTGACTGTCATTATGGCCTCCCTCTGCTTCAACAGCACATAAATGTAAAACTCACATCACCCATACTTTCCTGTTCAGTTTAAAACCTGCAGGACAGCCACAGAAAATACACACTGCATTATCATCTCTGAGTCCTAATTCTTACAAGTTTCCTCTGAAAGTAACAGTTAGGTCCATCTGACTAATGTATTATTGTATATGACATCATCAGATGATTAATACTGAAGCATCAGTTTTCAGCAGCATGTTACTCTTTGAACTACTTTATATCGAGTTTTATATAAAGGGTCACCAGATAAATCTGAAGGGTTGTCAGATGATAATTTGGAGAGGAAAGAAGAAAGAATAATACCGATACATAGATCTGATACATACATAGGTGGCGCTCATAGGCCCTGTTAAAACCTGAGATTAACATCCATCTCTGGTGATCCAATCACACCCAGACTGCTCTAAGTAGAGTTGTGACTGTACCCAGGACATATTGAGGACACATTTGAGATCCGATCACCCAGACCAAACGCTCTGGGCCACATGGCCACATTCTTTTAGCAGTGTGAATGCAAATGCATCCGTTGCCACTCAGATAACACATGGTTAGGGCTGAAAAAGGAATCACACACCTCAAGCATATCTTCCATAATAATAAACTGGCTTCATTCAATCATGTGACCCAATTGGACACTTCGCTCTCTAAATGCAGGTCTACTTGTGGTTCCCAGAGTTTGTAATAGCAGAATGGGGGGTAGAGCCTTCATCTGTCAGGCTCCACTCCTGTGGAACCCGCTCCCTGTGTGGGTTCAGGAGGCCGACACCCTCTCTACCTTTGAGATCAGGCTTAAAACTGTCCTGTTTGGTAAAGCTTATAGTTAAGGCTGGCTCGGGTATGTCCTGACCCATCCCTTAGTTATGCTGCTATAGAGCTAGAATGGGATTCCCATGATGCACTGGGCTCTCTCTCTCTCTCTCTCTCTCTCTCTCTCTTGACTACTTTATGCCATTAACTTTTTTACTTTTTTTAACGTTTTTTTTTTTTCTCTCCTCAGTAGTTTGTGCTTCTCCTCTCTCTCCCTCTCTCTGTCCTCATTCTGCAGGTATCTCTGCCTCTGGAGCAGCAGGATCCAGATCCACCACGACTCATCATTACTATTAACCACTGTTATCTGTCATTATTATTGATCACACCATTACCTATACAGCTGTTCCTGGTCTCTCTCTCTCTACCCCTATCCTGAAGACTATCCTCATGAACTTGAAATGAAGGAACACCACAACACTCTGGAAAAACGTACTCTGGAATATATCTCTCTAGAATATTCATCAACTCACAATAATAGCCGATACATGGCAACCCTTCATTAATTTTCTACACTACTGAGTTCTTCCTCCTCTCAGTCATTATCATTATCACTGTTCATACTTATTATTGTTATTACTATTATTATCACTATTATGATTATTATTACTTCTCTATTTGATGGTTCCTTTATTTATTCTGTTTTTTCTTTCTCTTTTTGTCCACCAACTTCCAGCATGGTTTCTATATACACACTCCAACAATTAAGTTGCTATCCTTTTTTTTCTCTTTACTATTTTTTTTTTTAACATTATATCTACTATTATTATTGTTATGTACAGAATCCATAGGATTACTCTCTCAGTTTTCTGTGTAATCATGTATACCACCATTACTATCATACTTCAGTTTTTTATTCATTTATTTTTATCCATTTTGTATTCCTGGGTTTGCTTTAGTACATTCTATTCTCTTATTTCATCATTATTAATATTACCATTACTATCACTACAATTATTATTAATTTCTTATTGCTGTTATTATATTATCTTGAAATATTATTAATTCATTTATTTATCCATTCACTTTTTGTTATTGTTAATATCTATTTATTTACTCAATTTATTTTATTTATTAAGGGCAAGGGAAGGATCCCATATCTCTCACGTCTTTTAATACAATACATTAGATAGGGTTAAAAAAAAAAAAGAAAAAAAAGAAATACAAAAGTATTATAACTTGACGTTGTTCAAACGACAAACTGAACCACCGCAGCCACTGATAAACTCTATGGCCTTGTTCATTACCTGCCAATAACATGCGTCTTACAAGTAGACAGATGTAAAATGAACAAATGAGCAAATGAACACTTATGTATTTAGCCAGTCAGACAGACGGGTCCATTGTTCATGTATGTGTGTGTGTGTGTGTGTGTGTGTGTGTGAGAGAGAGAGAGAGAAAGAGAGAGAGAGAGAGAGAGAGAGAGCGGGTGCGGAGGAGCTGGGCAATCATCGGCTCTGCACAGCTCAAATGAGATAAGCCTTAAGCCACTTGACAGAGTCAAATATTCTGGTTTCATTGTGAAACTGTGGCGGCACAACTGAGTAGGCAGTCTTTTAGTGTGGCCCAGGACACGTTTGCGTTCACATTGCTAAAAGAATGTGGCCACAGACATGATCTGATCTCAGTGCCTCTTGCGTGCGTTATCTATACTTAGTGCTGTCCACCTGTGATCGGATCACCCCATCTCTACAACAAAATCCACCAGTCTCACTGCGCACAACTGATCACCCATATTTGAAAGGATACACTATCAGTTAGCCAACATTAGCTAGCTAAACTGTAACTTAGGGCGAAAATTAACTAGCTAATATTAGCTCTCCTCCACAAATACTTGACATAATCAAATTCAGATTCTCTGGTGCTGAGAAAGTAAAGTGTCTTAAACAAGCAAGATCGTTAACCACTGCTACTTACATTTACCTTCATCGTACAGATGGTGATGCGACACGGTGCATGGATGCCAGTGCTTTGCAGGGCATGTGGTTGCAGGATGCTCTGAAGGGAGTAAGGCGGGCAGATCAAAGAGGCGGCGCGAGGTTTTGACGTGGGAGAGAGAGAGACTAACCGTCCACATGAAGAAAGGGTGTGACCCAGGGGCGTCTGGCGGCGGCGATTCTTTGATGTGGGAGAAACAAACGGAGGAGATGCATCATTCAAATTAAGAAAACGTAAGAAAATATCCTGAAACAGAGAGGTCACTGGGTAGCTGAGTAGTTAGTGCGTATAACATATAAAGCGATCTTTTCATCACCGGTTCGACTCCCGGCAGCCCCGACTCTTTCGTGCATGTCATTACATCTCCTTTTGCCCCTTTCCTGTCACTCTCTCCTGTCCTATCTAATAAAAGCAAAAATGCCCCCAAAATTTCTTTAAAAAAAAATACATTCTTCCTGTCCATCACAGTCAGAGGGTGTACCCCGCCCTCGCCCAATATCAGCTGGGATTGGCTCCAGCGCCCCCACCCCCGTGACCGGGCCTCTGATAAGCGGCATGGAAAATGAATGAAAAAAATGAATGAATTAAGTTTTCAAGAGTTCATTTTTGCATTACCTAACATGCCGTGTTTCCTTGTTAAACTAATGCGTTCTCTCCCCTCCCTTGCCTTTCTAAATGGTCGTTTCAATGAGAGATACAAAAATACAGTTAGAAAAAGTAATGATGACGTTGCTGCTCCATAGACACTAGAGACATGACAGCAGCAGAGAGTTATTCAGACCATCAGGGAAAGTGACAAATCAATTATTGTAATATAATTTATATAATTAGTCCCATGCTGCTATGCAGGCAGGTGTGTTGCTCTGTGTCTATATAGTTCTGAAACTGTCTCGTGATTCAATAACAGGTTTTTAGGTTAGTATGCCTTTACGAAAATGATGAATGTAATTGTGCCTCAACACTGAAATCTAGTGATATAATTATGCGTTTTTGGTGAGCATAATTAAAGAATATATGCTGAATGTGCTTCCAGTCCATTAAGTCGGAACATCAGAACACAGTTTGTATGGAGAGGAGCATGACATGCAGGGAAGAGTCGGGCCGGTCGAGAGTCGAACCGGTGACTGCCTGCTAAGAGCGTTTGCGCTCACGTGGTACGCGCCCCAACCACTTGAGTATCCGGACCGCCGTGTACATTGTAATTTTTTAACCCAGACAAAGTGAAGTACAAAACATTAAGTGAATACTGGTCAGGATCAACAGTTGTGTGATTTGTGTTAAATATTTGAGTTTCTCATGTCGCCAGGAATGAATCCCTGCTTTTAGATCACATTGCACAGAAACAAAATCAAAATGACGGAATACTGTTCTGAAACAACAGTTGTGCGATCTTTGTAGAACTTTTCAGTATCTGAGGACGGCAGAGATGACGCTCAGATTTTAGGTCACATTGCACAGAAAATCATTCAGACTGACGGAATACTGATCAGAAACAACAGTTATGCGATCTTTGTGAAACTTTTCAGTTTCTGTGGTCGGCAGGCATGATTCTCTGCTTTTGGGTCAAATTGCACAGAAAATGACTCAGATGAAGTGAATACAGATCAGAAACAACAGTTATGCGATCTCAGTGAAACGTTTAAGTTTCTGAGGTCCGCATGTATTTCGTGTTACTCTTATGTCAAATTGCACAGAAAATGACTCAGATGAAGTGAATACAGATCAGAAACAACAGTTATGCGATCACAGTGTAACGTTTCAGTTTCTGAGGACGGCATGTATGTCTTACTACTGTTATGTCAAATTGCAAGAAAAATGACTTAGACTGAGTGAATACAGATCAGAAACAACAGTTATGCGACTTTGTGAAACTTTTCAGTTTCTGAGGTCGGCATGTGTGTCTTACTACACTTATGTCAAATTGCACAGAAAGTGACTCAGATGAAGTGAATACAGATCAGAAACAACAGCTGTGCGATCTTTGTGAAACTTTTCAAGTTTTTGACGTTGACTTAATGAATCCCTGCTTTTAGGTCACATTGCACAGAAAATGACTCAGATGAAGTGAATACAGATCAGAAACAACAGCTCTGCGATCTCAGTATAACGTTTCAGTTTCTGAGGTCGGCATGTATGTCTTACTACTCTTATGTCAAATTGCACAGAAAATGACTCAGATGAAGTGAATACAGATCAGAAACAACAGCTGTGCGATCTTTGTGAAACTTTTCAAGTTTTTGACGTTGACTTAATGAATCCCTGCTTTTAGGTCACATTGCACAGAAAATGACTCAGATGAAGTGAATACTGATCACAAACAACAGCTGTGCGATCTTTGTGAAACTTTTCAGTTTCTGAGGACGGCATGTATGTCGTACTACTTTTATGTCAAATTGCACAGAAAATGACTTAGACTGAGTGAATACAGATCAGAAACAACAATTATGCGACTTTGTGAAACTTTTCAGTTTCTGAGGTCGGCATGTGTGTCTTACTACACTTATGTCAAATTGCACAGAAAATGACTCAGATGAAGTGAATACAGATCAGAAAAAACAGTTATGCGATCTCAGTGAAACGTTTCAGTTTCTGAGGTCGGCATGTATGTCTTACTACTGTTATGTCAAATTGCACAGAAAATGACTCAGATGAACTGAATACAGAACAGAAACAACAGTTATGCGATCTCAGCGAAACTTTTCAGTTTCTGAGGTCGGCATGTGTGTCTTACTACTCTTATGTCAAATTGCACAAAAAATGACTCAGCTTGAGTGAATACTGATCAGAAACAACAGCTGTGCGATCTTTGTGAAACTTTTCAAGTTTTTACGTTGACTTAATGAATCCCTGCTTTTAGGTCACATTGCACAGAAAATGACTCAGATTGAGTGAATACTGATCAGAAACAACAGTTATGCGATCTCAGCGAAACGTTTCAGTTTCTGAGGTCGGCATGTATGTCGTACTACTTTTATGTCAAATTGCACAGAAAATGACTTAGACTGAGTGAATACTGATCACAAACAACAGCTGTGCGATCTTTGTGAAACTTTCCAGTTTCTGAGGTCGGCATGTATGTCTTACTACTGTTATGTCAAATTGCACAGAAAATGACTCAGATGAAGTGAATACAGATCAGAAACAACAGTTATGCGATCTCAGTGAAACGTTTAAGTTTCTGAGGTCCGCATGTATTTCGTGTTACTCTTATGTCAAATTGCACAGAAAATGACTCAGATGAAGTGAATACAGATCAGAAACAACATTTATGCGATCACAGTGTAACGTTTCAGTTTCTGAGGACGGCATGTATGTCTTACTACTGTTATGTCAAATTGCAAGGAAAATGACTTAGACTGAGTGAATACAGATCAGAAACAACAGTTATGCGACTTTGTGAAACTTTTCAGTTTCTGAGGTCGGCATGTGTGTCTTACTACACTTATGTCAAATTGCACAGAAAATGACTCAGATGAAGTGAATACAGATCAGAAACAACAGCTCTGCGATCTTTGTGAAACTTTTCAGTTCCTGAGGTCGGCATGTATGTCTTACTACTGTCATGTCAAATTGCACAGAAAATGACTCAGATGAAGTGAATACAGATCAGAAACAACAGCTGTGCGAGCTTTGTGAAACTTTTCAAGTTTTTGACGTTGACTTAATGAATCCCTGCTTTTAAGTCACATTGCACAGAAAATGATTCAGATGAAGTGAATACAGATCAGAAACAACAGCTGTGCGATCTTTGTGAAACTTTTCAAGTTTTTGACGTTGACTTAATGAATCCCTGCTTTTAGGTCACATTGCACAGAAAATGACTCAGATGAAGTGAATACTGATCACAAACAACAGTTATGCGATCTCAGCGAAACGTTTCAGTTTCTGAATTCGGCATGTATGTCTTTCTACTGTTGTGTCAAATTGCACAGAAAATGACTCAGATGAACTGAATACAGATCAGAAACAACAGCTGTGCGATCTTTGTGAAACTTTTCAGTTTCTGAGGACGGCATGTATGTCGAACTACTTTTATGTCAAATTGCACAGAAAATGACTTAGACTGAGTGAATACAGATCAGAAACAACAGTTATGCGACTTTGTGAAACTTTTCAGTTTCTGAGGACGGCATGTGTGTCTTACTACTCTTATGTCAAATTGCACAGAAAATGACTCAGATGAAGTGAATACAGATCAGAAACAACAGCTGTGCGATCTTTGTGAAACTTTTCAAGTTTTTGACGTTGACTTAATGAATCCCTGCTTTTAGGTCACATTGCACAGAAAATGACTCAGATGAAGTGAATACAGATCAGAAACAACAGTTATGCGATCTCAGTGAAACGTTTCAGTTTCTGAGGTCGGCATGTATGTCTTACTACTGTTATGTCAAATTGCACAGAAAATGACTCAGATGAAGTGAATACAGATCAGAAACAACAGCTCTGCGATCTCAGTGTAACGTTTCAGTTTCTGAGGTCGGCATGTATGTCTTACTACTCTTATGTCAAATTGCACAGAAAATGAGTCTGATGAAGTGAATACAGATCAGAAACAACAGCTATGCGATCTTTGTGATACTTTCCAGTTTCTGAGGTCGGCATGTATGTCTTACTACTCTTATGTCAAATTGCACAGAAAATGACTCAGATGAAGTGAATACAGATCAGAAACAACAGTTATGCGATCTCAGTATAACGTTTCAGTTTCTGAGGTCGGCATGTATGTCTTACTACTCTTATGTCAAATTGCACAGAAAATGACTCAGATGACGTGAATACAGATCAGAAACAACAGCTGTGCGATCTTTGTGAAACTTTTCAAGTTTTTGACGTTGACTTAATGAATCCCTGCTTTTAGGTCACATTGCACAGAAAATGACTCAGATTGAGTGAATACTGATCACAAACAACAGTTATGCGATCTCAGTGTAACGTTTCAGTTTCTGAGGTCGGCATGTATGTCTTACTACTGTTATGTCAAATTGCACAGAAAATGACTCAGATGAAGTGAATACAGATCAGAAACAACAGTTATGCGATCTCAGTGAAACGTTTAAGTTTCTGAGGTCCGCATGTATTTCGTGTTACTCTTATGTCAAATTGCACAGAAAATGACTCAGATGAAGTGAATACAGATCACAGTTATGCGATCACAGTGTAACGTTTCAGTTTCTGAGGACGGCATGTATGTCTTACTACTCTTATGTCAAATTGCACAGAAAATGACTCAGATGAAGTGAATACAGATCACAGTTATGCGATCACAGTGTAACGTTTCAGTTTCTGAGGACGGCATGTATGTCTTACTACTCTTATGTCAAATTGCACAGAAAATGACTCAGATGAAGTGAATACAGATCAGAAACAACAGCTGTGCGATCTTTGTGAAACTTTTCAAGTTTTTGACGTTGACTTAATGAATCCCTGCTTTTAGGTCACATTGCACAGAAAATGACTCAGATGAAGTGAATACTGATCACAAACAACAGTTATGCGATCTCAGCGAAACGTTTCAGTTTCTGAGGTCGGCATGTATGTCTTTCTACTGTTGTGTCAAATTGCACAGAAAATGACTCAGATGAACTGAATACAGATCAGAAACAACAGCTCTGCGATCTCAGTATAACGTTTCAGTTTCTGAGGTCGGCATGTATGTCTTACTACTCTTATGTCAAATTGCACAGAAAATGACTCAGATGAAGTGAATACAGATCAGAAACAACAGCTGTGCGATCTTTGTGAAACTTTTCAAGTTTTTGACGTTGACTTAATGAATCCCTGCTTTTAGGTCACATTGCACAGAAAATGACTCAGATTGAGTGAATACTGATCACAAACAACAGTTATGCGATCTCAGTGTAACGTTTCAGTTTCTGAGGTCGGCATGTATGTCTTACTACTGTTATGTCAAATTGCACAGAAAATGACTCAGATGAAGTGAATACAGATCAGAAACAACAGCTGTGCGATCTTTGTGAAACTTTTCAAGTTTTTGACGTTGACTTAATGAATCCCTGCTTTTAGGTCACATTGCACAGAAAATGACTCAGATGAAGTGAATACTGATCACAAACAACAGTTATGCGATCTCAGCGAAACGTTTCAGTTTCTGAGGTCGGCATGTATGTCTTTCTACTGTTGTGTCAAATTGCACAGAAAATGACTCAGATGAACTGAATACAGATCAGAAACAACAGCTGTGCGATCTTTGTGAAACTTTTCAAGTTTTTGACGTTGACTTAATGAATCCCTGCTTTTAGGTCACATTGCACAGAAAATGACTCAGATGAAGTGAATACAGATCAGAAACAACAGTTATGCGATCTCAGTGAAACGTTTAAGTTTCTGAGGTCCGCATGTATTTCGTGTTACTCTTATGTCAAATTGCACAGAAAATGACTCAGATGAAGTGAATACAGATCAGAAACAACAGTTATGCGATCACAGTGTAACGTTTCAGTTTCTGAGGACGGCATGTATGTCTTACTACTGTTATGTCAAATTGCAAGAAAAATGACTTAGACTGAGTGAATACAGATCAGAAACAACAGTTATGCGACTTTGTGAAACTTTTCAGTTTCTGAGGTCGGCATGTGTGTCTTACTACACTTATGTCAAATTGCACAGAAAGTGACTCAGATGAAGTGAATACAGATCAGAAACAACAGCTGTGCGATCTTTGTGAAACTTTTCAAGTTTTTGACGTTGACTTAATGAATCCCTGCTTTTAAGTCACATTGCACAGAAAATGATTCAGATGAAGTGAATACAGATCAGAAACAACAGCTGTGCGATCTTTGTGAAACTTTTCAAGTTTTTGACGTTGACTTAATGAATCCCTGCTTTTAGGTCACATTGCACAGAAAATGACTCAGATGAAGTGAATACTGATCACAAACAACAGTTATGCGATCTCAGCGAAACGTTTCAGTTTCTGAATTCGGCATGTATGTCTTTCTACTGTTGTGTCAAATTGCACAGAAAATGAATCAGACTGAGTGAATACAGATCAGAAACAACAGCTCTGCGATCTCAGCGAAACTTTTCAGTTTCTTAGGTCGGCATGTATGTCTTACTACTGTTATGTCAAATTGCACAGAAAATGACTCAGATGAAGTGAATACAGATCAGAAACAACAGCTCTGCGATCTCAGTGTAACGTTTCAGTTTCTGAGGTCGGCATGTATGTCTTACTACTGTTATATCAAATTGCACAGAAAATGACTCAGATGAAGTGAATACAGATCAGAAACAACAGTTATGCGATCTCAGTGTAACGTTTCAGTTTCTGAGGTCGGCATGTATGTCTTACTACTGTTATGTCAAATTGCACAGAAAATGACTCAGATGAAGTGAATACAGATCAGAAACAACAGCTGTGCGATCTTTGTGAAACTTTTCAAGTTTTTGACGTTGACTTAATGAATCCCTGCTTTTAGGTCACATTGCACAGAAAATGACTCAGATTGAGTGAATACTGATCACAAACAACAGTTATGCGATCTCAGCGAAACGTTTCAGTTTCTGAGGTCGGCATGTATGTCGTACTACTGTTATGTCAAATTGCACAGAAAATGAATCAGACTGAGTGAATACAGATCAGAAACAACAGTTATGCGATCTCAGTGAAACGTTTCAGTTTCTGAGGTCGGCATGTATGTCTTACTACTGTTATGTCAAATTGCACAGAAAATGACTCAGATGAAGTGAATACAGATCAGAAACAACAGCTCTGCGATCTCAGTGTAACGTTTCAGTTTCTGAGGTCGGCATGTATGTCGTACTACTCTTATGTCAAATTGCACAGAAAATGACTCAGATGAACTGAATACAGATCACAAACAACAGCTGTGCGATCTTTGTGAAACTTTTCAGTTTCTGAGGACGGCATGTATGTCGAACTACTTTTATGTCAAATTGCACAGAAAATGAATCAGACTGAGTGAATACAGATCAGAAACAACAGTTATGCGATCTCAGTGAAACGTTTCAGTTTCTGAGGTCGGCATGTATGTCTTACTACTCTTATGTCAAATTGCACAGAAAATGACTCAGATGAAGTGAATACAGATCAGAAACAACAGCTCTGCGATCTCAGTGTAACGTTTCAGTTTCTGAGGTCGGCATGTATGTCTTACTACTCTTATGTCAAATTGCACAGAAAATGAGTCTGATGAAGTGAATACAGATCAGAAACAACAGCTGTGCGATCTTTGTGAAACTTTCCAGTTTCTGAGGTCGGCATGTATGTCTTACTACTGTTATGTCAAATTGCACAGAAAATGACTCAGATGAAGTGAATACAGATCAGAAACAACAGTTATGCGATCTCAGTGAAACGTTTAAGTTTCTGAGGTCCGCATGTATTTCGTGTTACTCTTATGTCAAATTGCACAGAAAATGACTCAGATGAAGTGAATACAGATCACAGTTATGCGATCACAGTGTAACGTTTCAGTTTCTGAGGACGGCATGTATGTCTTACTACTCTTATGTCAAATTGCACAGAAAATGACTCAGATGAAGTGAATACAGATCAGAAACAACAGCTGTGCGATCTTTGTCAAACTTTTCAAGTTTTTGACGTTGACTTAATGAATCCCTGCTTTTAGGTCACATTGCACAGAAAATGACTCAGATTGAGTGAATACTGATCACAAACAACAGTTATGCGATCTCAGTGTAACGTTTCAGTTTCTGAGGTCGGCATGTATGTCTTACTACTGTTATGTCAAATTGCACAGAAAATGACTCAGATGAAGTGAATACAGATCAGAAACAACAGTTATGCGATCACAGTGTAACGTTTCAGTTTCTGAGGACGGCATGTATGTCTTACTACTGTTATGTCAAATTGCAAGAAAAATGACTTAGACTGAGTGAATACAGATCAGAAACAACAGTTATGCGACTTTGTGAAACTTTTCAGTTTCTGAGGTCGGCATGTGTGTCTTACTACACTTATGTCAAATTGCACAGAAAGTGACTCAGATGAAGTGAATACAGATCAGAAACAACAGCTGTGCGATCTTTGTGAAACTTTTCAAGTTTTTGACGTTGACTTAATGAATCCCTGCTTTTAAGTCACATTGCACAGAAAATGATTCAGATGAAGTGAATACAGATCAGAAACAACAGCTATGCGATCTTTGTGATACTTTCCAGTTTCTGAGGTCGGCATGTATGTCGTACTACTCTTATGTCAAATTGCACAGAAAATGACTCAGATGAAGTGAATACAGATCAGAAACAACAGTTATGCGATCTCAGTGAAACGTTTAAGTTTCTGAGGTCCGCATGTATTTCGTGTTACTCTTATGTCAAATTGCAAAGAAAATGACTCAGATGAAGTGAATACAGATCAGAAACAACAGTTATGCGACTTTGTGAAACTTTTCAGTTTCTGAGGTCGGCATGTGTGTCTTACTACACTTATGTCAAATTGCACAGAAAGTGACTCAGATGAAGTGAATACAGATCAGAAACAACAGCTGTGCGATCTTTGTGAAACTTTTCAAGTTTTTGACGTTGACTTAATGAATCCCTGCTTTTAAGTCACATTGCACAGAAAATGATTCAGATGAAGTGAATACAGATCAGAAACAACAGCTGTGCGATCTTTGTGAAACTTTTCATTTTCTGAGGACGGCATGTGTGTCTTACTACTGTTATGTCAAATTGCACAGAAAATGACTCAGATGAAGTGAATACAGATCAGAAACAACAGCTGTGCGATCTTTGTGAAACTTTTCAAGTTTTTGACGTTGACTTAATGAATCCCTGCTTTTAGGTCACATTGCACAGAAAATGACTCAGATTGAGTGAATACTGATCAGAAACAACAGTTATGCGATCTCAGTGAAACGTTTCAGTTTCTGAGGTCGGCATGTATGTCTTACTACTCTTATGTCAAATTGCACAGAAAATGAGTCTGATGAAGTGAATACAGATCAGAAACAACAGCTATGCGATCTTTGTGATACTTTCCAGTTTCTGAGGTCGGCATGTATGTCGTACTACTCTTATGTCAAATTGCACAGAAAATGACTCAGATGAAGTGAATACAGATCAGAAACAACAGTTATGCGATCTCAGTGAAACGTTTAAGTTTCTGAGGTCCGCATGTATTTCGTGTTACTCTTATGTCAAATTGCACAGAAAATGACTCAGATGAAGTGAATACAGATCAGAAACAACAGTTATGCGACTTTGTGAAACTTTTCAGTTTCTGAGGTCGGCATGTGTGTCTTACTACACTTATGTCAAATTGCACAGAAAGTGACTCAGATGAAGTGAATACAGATCAGAAACAACAGCTGTGCGATCTTTGTGAAACTTTTCAAGTTTTTGACGTTGACTTAATGAATCCCTGCTTTTAGGTCACATTGCACAGAAAATGACTCAGATTGAGTGAATACTGATCACAAACAACAGTTATGCGATCTCAGTGTAACGTTTCAGTTTCTGAGGTCGGCATGTATGTCTTACTACTGTTATGTAAAATTGCACAGAAAATGACTCAGATGAAGTGAATACAGATCAGAAACAACAGTTATGCGATCACAGTGTAACGTTTCAGTTTCTGAGGACGGCATGTATGTCTTACTACTGTTATGTCAAATTGCAAGAAAAATGACTTAGACTGAGTGAATACAGATCAGAAACAACAGTTATGCGACTTTGTGAAACTTTTCAGTTTCTGAGGTCGGCATGTGTGTCTTACTACACTTATGTCAAATTGCACAGAAAGTGACTCAGATGAAGTGAATACAGATCAGAAACAACAGCTGTGCGATCTTTGTGAAACTTTTCAAGTTTTTGACGTTGACTTAATGAATCCCTGCTTTTAAGTCACATTGCACAGAAAATGATTCAGATGAAGTGAATACAGATCAGAAACAACAGCTATGCGATCTTTGTGATACTTTCCAGTTTCTGAGGTCGGCATGTATGTCGTACTACTCTTATGTCAAATTGCACAGAAAATGACTCAGATGAAGTGAATACAGATCAGAAACAACAGTTATGCGATCTCAGTGAAACGTTTAAGTTTCTGAGGTCCGCATGTATTTCGTGTTACTCTTATGTCAAATTGCACAGAAAATGACTCAGATGAAGTGAATACAGATCAGAAACAACAGTTATGCGACTTTGTGAAACTTTTCAGTTTCTGAGGTCGGCATGTGTGTCTTACTACACTTATGTCAAATTGCACAGAAAGTGACTCAGATGAAGTGAATACAGATCAGAAACAACAGCTGTGCGATCTTTGTGAAACTTTTCAAGTTTTTGACGTTGACTTAATGAATCCCTGCTTTTAAGTCACATTGCACAGAAAATGATTCAGATGAAGTGAATACAGATCAGAAACAACAGTTATGCGATCTCAGCGAAACGTTTCAGTTTCTGAGGTCGGCATGTATGTCTTTCTACTGTTGTGTCAAATTGCACAGAAAATGACTCAGATGAACTGAATACAGATCAGAAACAACAGCTGTGCGATCTTTGTGAAACTTTTCAAGTTTTTGACGTTGACTTAATGAATCCCTGCTTTTAGGTCACATTGCACAGAAAATGACTCAGATTGAGTGAATACTGATCAGAAACAACAGTTATGCGATCTCAGTGAAACGTTTAAGTTTCTGAGGACGGCATGTATGTCTTACTACTGTTATGTCAAATTGCACAGAAAATGACTCAGATGAAGTGAATACAGATCAGAAACAACAGTTATGCGATCTCAGTGAAACGTTTCAGTTTCTGAGGTCGGCATGTATGTCTTACTACTGTTATATCAAATTGCACAGAAAATGACTCAGATGAAGTGAATACAGATCAGAAACAACAGCTCTGCGATCTCAGTGAAACTTTTCAGTTTCTGAGGTCGGCATGTATGTCGTACTACTCTTATGTCAAATTGCACAGAAAATGACTCAGATGAAGTGAATACAGATCAGAAACAACAGCTGTGCGATCTTTGTGAAACTTTTCAAGTTTTTGACGTTGACTTAATGAATCCCTGCTTTTAGGTCACATTGCACAGAAAATGACTCAGATTGAGTGAATACTGATCACAAACAACAGTTATGCGATCTCAGCGAAACGTTTCAGTTTCTGAGGTCGGCATGTATGTCTTAATTCGGTTGCCATGGCGCCGCGGATGGCTGCCTCGGTGTTTTGGTGCGCATTTTTTTGCCTTATTTTCTTTATAAATCCAGTTTTCTGCTTTGGTTTCCGGAGCTCTTTCACCAGAGAAGAGCTCATTAATATCAGAGAAACAACTCCAGTGGATTTTTTTCCTACTTTTCTCGACTCATCTGTGGGATTATTGGACATTTTGGTCAGAGGTGCACTGACCGTTGCTCTCGCAGTGAAACGCCGGAGGAGAGGAAAACGTGCCGGTGCGCTTGCGCGTCTCCGCCGGCGCGCACTCCGCACACCTCTCCCAGGTATCTTTCTCTCCAACGTGCGTTCACTGCCCAACAAACTGGATGAACTTCAGCTACTGGTGCAGAAGAACAGAGACTTTTCTTCATCTGCCGTCCTGTGCTTCACGGAGACGTGGCTGTGTGGATCGATTCCGGACTCTGCGCTGGAGCTGGCCGGCTTCCAGCTCTTCAGAGCGGATCGCGACACAGAGCTGTCCGGCAAAACCAAAGGTGGAGGAATCTGCTTTTATGCAAACAGTGGCTGGTGCAAAGACGTGACAGTGATCCTGCAGCACTGTTCTCCTGACCTGGAGACTTTCATCATAAACTGCAGGCCCTTCTACTCCCCCCGTGAGTTCACCTCAATCATCCTGGTCGGTGTTTACATCCCACCACAGGCCAACGTGCAGGAGGCACAGCGGGCGCTCGCAGACCAGATACTGTGTGTGGAGCAGACCTACCCGGACTCCGTAGTTATTGTCCTTGGTGACTTTAACAAAGGGAACCTCAGTCATGAACTGCCCAAATACAGACAGTTTGTTAATTGCCCGACCAGAGAGGGGAACACTCTGGACCACTGTTACACCACAATCAGTGGTGCTTATCACGCCGTCCCCCGGGCTGCACTGGGCCACTCTGACCATGTCATGGTCCACCTGATTCCCACATACAGGCAGAAACTAAAACTGTGTAAACCTGTTGCGAGGACATCAAAGCAGTGGAGCAGTGAAGCCATAGAGGATCTGCGGGCATGTTTGGACTGCACTGACTGGGAGGTGTTCAGGACTGCTTCCAACAGTCTGGATGAGTTCACAGAGGCTGTGACGTCATACATCAGCTTCTGTGAGGACTGCTGTATCCCATCACGCACAAGGGTGAGTTATAACAATGACAAACCCTGGTTCACAGCTAAGCTCAGTCAGCTCAGGAGGCAAAAGGAGGAAGCTTTCAGGAGTGGGGACAGGGACAAGTTTAAAGAGTCCAAGTACAGGTTTAGCAAAGCGGTGAGAGAAGCTAAACGACTGTACTCTGAGAAACTTCAGCTCCAGTTCTCAGCCAATGACTCTGCTTCTGTCTGGAAAGGGCTCAGACAGATCACTAACTACAAACCTAAACCCCCCCACTCCATTAATGACTTCCGTCTGGCCAACGATCTGAATGAGTTCTACTGCCGCTTTGAAAGACAGTGGGACAAGCCTGACACTAACCTCCACATCAGAGCCACATCAGAACCCCCCTCCTCCTCCTCTACCAAAGGAACGTCTCTCTCTATCCTGGAGAGAGATGTCAACAGGCTTTTTAAGAAGCAGAACCCCCGCAAAGCAGCCGGTCCTGACTCTGTCTCTCCATCATCCCTGAAGCACTGTGCTGATCAGCTGTCTCCAGTGTTCACAGACATCTTCAACACCTCACTGGAGATCTGCCACGTGCCAGCCTGCTTCAAATCCTCCACCATCATCCCTGTCCCCAAAAAACCAAGGCCCACAGGACTAAATGACTATAGACCCATTGCCCTGACCTCTGTGGTCATGAAATCATTTGAGCGTCTTGTCCTGTCCCACCTCAAATCCATCACTGACCCACTCCTGGACCCCCTGCAGTTCGCCTACAGAGCCAACAGGTCTGTAGACGACGCCGTCAATATGGCTCTCCACTTCATCCTCCAGCACCTGGACTCCTCAGGGACCTATGCCAGGATCCTGTTTGTGGACTTCAGCTCTGCCTTCAACACCATCATCCCGGCTCTGCTGCAGGACAAGCTCTCCCAGCTGAGCGTGCCTGACTCCACCTGCAGGTGGATCACCGACTTCCTGTCTGACAGGAGGCAGCACGTGAAGCTAGGAAAGCACGTGTCTGACTCCCAGACCATCAGCACTGGATCCCCACAAGGCTGCGTTCTTTCTCCTCTGCTCTTCTCCCTGTACACCAACACCTGCACCTCCAGCCATCAGTCTGTCAAGCTCCTGAAGTTTGCAGACGACACCACTCTCATTGGACTCATCTCTGATGGCGATGAGTCTGCCTACAGGTGGGAGACTGAGCGTCTGGTGACCTGGTGCAGGCAGAACAACCTAGAGCTAAACGCTCTGAAGACAGTGGAAATGATAGTGGACTTCAGGAAGAGCCCAGCCCCACCCACCCCCATCTCCCTGTGTGACTCCCCCGTGGCTACCGTGGAGCATTTTCGCTTCTTGGGAACCACCATCACACAGGATCTCAAATGGGAGCTAAACATCAGCTCCCTCATCAAAAAAGCTCAGCAGAGGATGTATTTCCTGAGGCAGCTGAAGAAGTTCAACCTGCCAAGGACTATGATGGTGAACTTCTACACCTCCATCATTGAGTCCATCCTCACCTCCTCCATCACCATCTGGTACGCTGCTGCCACGGAGAGGGACAATAACAGACTGCAGCGTATCATCCACTCTGCTGAGAAGGTGATTGGCTGCAATCTTCCGTCCCTCCAGGACCTGTACGCCTCAAGGACTCTGAGGCGTGCAGGGAAGATTGTAGCTGACTCCTCCCACCCTGGACACAAACTCTTTGAGACACTCCCCTCTGGCAGGAGGCTGCGGTCCTTCAGGACCAAAACCTCTCGCCACAAAAATAGCTTCTTCCCATCTGCTATTAGCCTTATCAACAAGGCTAGAGAGCCCCACTGTTGCTGATCAATTGCACCAATCACCAGAAAAAATTCCTTGTATGTGAAAGCATACTTGGCAATAAAACTGATTCTGATTCTGATTCTGATTCTGATTACTACTGTTATGTCAAATTGCACAGAAAATGAATCAGACTGAGTGAATACAGATCAGAAACAACAGCTCTGCGATCTCAGCGAAACGTTTCAGTTTCTGAGGTCGGCATGTATGTCTTACTACTGTTATGTCAAATTGCACAGAAAATGACTCAGATGAAGTGAATACAGATCAGAAACAACAGCTCTGCGATCTCAGTGTAACGTTTCAGTTTCTGAGGTCGGCATGTATGTCTTACTACTCTTATGTCAAATTGCACAGAAAATGACTCAGATGAAGTGAATACAGATCAGAAACAACAGCTGTGCGATCTTTGTGAAACTTTTCAAGTTTTTGACGTTGACTTAATGAATCCCTGCTTTTAGGTCACATTGCACAGAAAATGACTCAGATGGAGTGAATACAGATCAGAAACAACAGTTATGCGATCTCAGTGTAACGTTTCAGTTTCTGAGGTCGGCATGTATGTCTTACTACTGTTATATCAAATTGCACAGAAAATGACTCAGATGAAGTGAATACAGATCAGAAACAACAGCTCTGCGATCTCAGTGAAACTTTTCAGTTTCTGAGGTCGGCATGTATGTCGTACTACTCTTATGTCAAATTGCACAGAAAATGACTCAGATGAAGTGAATACAGATCAGAAACAACAGCTGTGCGATCTTTGTGAAACTTTTCAAGTTTTTGACGTTGACTTAATGAATCCCTGCTTTTAGGTCACATTGCACAGAAAATGACTCAGATTGAGTGAATACTGATCACAAACAACAGTTATGCGATCTCAGCGAAACGTTTCAGTTTCTGAGGTCGGCATGTATGTCGTACTACTGTTATGTCAAATTGCACAGAAAATGACTCAGATGAAGTGAATACAGATCAGAAACAACAGCTGTGCGATCTCAGTGTAACGTTTCAGTTTCTGAGGTCGGCATGTATGTCGTACTACTCTTATGTCAAATTGCACAGAAAATGACTCAGATGAACTGAATACAGATCACAAACAACAGCTGTGCGATCTTTGTGAAACTTTTCAGTTTCTGAGGACGGCATGTATGTCGAACTACTTTTATGTCAAATTGCACAGAAAATGAATCAGACTGAGTGAATACAGATCAGAAACAACAGTTATGCGATCTCAGTGAAACGTTTAAGTTTCTGAGGTCCGCATGTATTTCGTGTTACTCTTATGTCAAATTGCACAGAAAATGACTCAGATGAAGTGAATACAGATCAGAAACAACAGTTATGCGACTTTGTGAAACTTTTCAGTTTCTGAGGTCGGCATGTATGTCTTACTACTGTTATGTCAAATTGCACAGAAAATGACTCAGATGAAGTGAATACAGATCAGAAACAACAGTTATGCGATCTCAGTGAAACGTTTAAGTTTCTGAGGTCCGCATGTATTTCGTGTTACTCTTATGTCAAATTGCACAGAAAATGACTCAGATGAAGTGAATACAGATCACAGTTATGCGATCACAGTGTAAAGTTTCAGTTTCTGAGGACGGCATGTATGTCTTACTACTCTTATGTCAAATTGCACAGAAAATGACTCAGATGAAGTGAATACAGATCACAGTTATGCGATCACAGTGTAACGTTTCAGTTTCTGAGGACGGCATGTATGTCTTACTACTCTTATGTCAAATTGCACAGAAAATGACTCAGATGAAGTGAATACAGATCAGAAACAACAGCTGTGCGATCTTTGTGAAACTTTTCAGTTTCTGAGGTCGGCATGTATGTCTTACTACTGTTATGTCAAATTGCACAGAAAATGACTCAGATGAAGTGAATACAGATCAGAAACAACAGTTATGCGATCTCAGTGAAACGTTTAAGTTTCTGAGGTCCGCATGTATTTCGTGTTACTCTTATGTCAAATTGCACAGAAAATGACTCAGATGAAGTGAATACAGATCACAGTTATGCGATCACAGTGTAACGTTTCAGTTTCTGAGGACGGCATGTATGTCTTACTACTCTTATGTCAAATTGCACAGAAAATGACTCAGATGAAGTGAATACAGATCAGAAACAACAGCTGTGCGATCTTTGTGAAACTTTTCAAGTTTTTGACGTTGACTTAATGAATCCCTGCTTTTAGGTCACATTGCACAGAAAATGACTCAGATTGAGTGAATACTGATCACAAACAACAGTTATGCGATCTCAGTGTAACGTTTCAGTTTCTGAGGTCGGCATGTATGTCTTACTACTGTTATGTCAAATTGCACAGAAAATGACTCAGATGAAGTGAATACAGATCAGAAACAACAGTTATGCGATCTCAGTGAAACGTTTAAGTTTCTGAGGTCCGCATGTATTTCGTGTTACTCTTATGTCAAATTGCACAGAAAATGACTCAGATGAAGTGAATACAGATCAGAAACAACAGTTATGCGATCACAGTGTAACGTTTCAGTTTCTGAGGACGGCATGTATGTCTTACTACTGTTATGTCAAATTGCAAGAAAAATGACTTAGACTGAGTGAATACAGATCAGAAACAACAGTTATGCGACTTTGTGAAACTTTTCAGTTTCTGAGGTCGGCATGTGTGTCTTACTACACTTATGTCAAATTGCACAGAAAGTGACTCAGATGAAGTGAATACAGATCAGAAACAACAGCTGTGCGATCTTTGTGAAACTTTTCAAGTTTTTGACGTTGACTTAATGAATCCCTGCTTTTAAGTCACATTGCACAGAAAATGATTCAGATGAAGTGAATACAGATCAGAAACAACAGCTGTGCGATCTTTGTGAAACTTTTCAAGTTTTTGACGTTGACTTAATGAATCCCTGCTTTTAGGTCACATTGCACAGAAAATGACTCAGATGAAGTGAATACTGATCACAAACAACAGTTATGCGATCTCAGCGAAACGTTTCAGTTTCTGAGGTCGGCATGTATGTCTTTCTACTGTTGTGTCAAATTGCACAGAAAATGACTCAGATGAACTGAATACAGATCAGAAACAACAGCTGTGCGATCTTTGTGAAACTTTTCAGTTTCTGAGGACGGCATGTGTGTCTTACTACTGTTATGTCAAATTGCACAGAAAATGACTCAGATGAAGTGAATACAGATCAGAAACAACAGCTGTGCGATCTTTGTGAAACTTTTCAAGTTTTTGACGTTGACTTAATGAATCCCTGCTTTTAGGTCACATTGCACAGAAAATGACTCAGATTGAGTGAATACTGATCACAAACAACAGTTATGCGATCTCAGTGTAACGTTTCAGTTTCTGAGGTCGGCATGTATGTCTTACTACTGTTATGTCAAATTGCACAGAAAATGACTCAGATGAAGTGAATACAGATCAGAAACAACAGTTATGCGATCTCAGTGAAACGTTTAAGTTTCTGAGGTCCGCATGTATTTCGTGTTACTCTTATGTCAAATTGCACAGAAAATGACTCAGATGAAGTGAATACAGATCAGAAACAACAGTTATGCGATCACAGTGTAACGTTTCAGTTTCTGAGGACGGCATGTATGTCTTACTACTGTTATGTCAAATTGCAAGAAAAATGACTTAGACTGAGTGAATACAGATCAGAAACAACAGTTATGCGACTTTGTGAAACTTTTCAGTTTCTGAGGTCGGCATGTGTGTCTTACTACACTTATGTCAAATTGCACAGAAAGTGACTCAGATGAAGTGAATACAGATCAGAAACAACAGCTGTGCGATCTTTGTGAAACTTTTCAAGTTTTTGACGTTGACTTAATGAATCCCTGCTTTTAAGTCACATTGCACAGAAAATGATTCAGATGAAGTGAATACAGATCAGAAACAACAGCTGTGCGATCTTTGTGAAACTTTTCAAGTTTTTGACGTTGACTTAATGAATCCCTGCTTTTAGGTCACATTGCACAGAAAATGACTCAGATGAAGTGAATACTGATCACAAACAACAGTTATGCGATCTCAGCGAAACGTTTCAGTTTCTGAGGTCGGCATGTATGTCTTTCTACTGTTGTGTCAAATTGCACAGAAAATGACTCAGATGAACTGAATACAGATCAGAAACAACAGCTGTGCGATCTTTGTGAAACTTTTCAGTTTCTGAGGACGGCATGTGTGTCTTACTACTGTTATGTCAAATTGCACAGAAAATGACTCAGATGAAGTGAATACAGATCAGAAACAACAGCTGTGCGATCTTTGTGAAACTTTTCAAGTTTTTGACGTTGACTTAATGAATCCCTGCTTTTAGGTCACATTGCACAGAAAATGACTCAGATTGAGTGAATACTGATCAGAAACAACAGTTATGCGATCTCAGTGAAACGTTTCAGTTCCTGAGGTCGGCATGTATGTCTTACTACTGTCATGTCAAATTGCACAGAAAATGACTCAGATGAAGTGAATACAGATCAGAAACAACAGCTGTGCGATCTTTGTGAAACTTTTCAAGTTTTTGACGTTGACTTAATGAATCCCTGCTTTTAGGTCACATTGCACAGAAAATGACTCAGATGAAGTGAATACTGATCACAAACAACAGTTATGCGATCTCAGCGAAACGTTTCAGTTTCTGAGGTCGGCATGTATGTCTTTCTACTCTTATGTCAAATTGCACAGAAAATGACTCAGATGAAGTGAATACAGATCAGAAACAACAGCTGTGCGATCTTTGTGAAACTTTTCAAGTTTTTGACGTTGACTTAATGAATCCCTGCTTTTAGGTCACATTGCACAGAAAATGACTCAGATTGAGTGAATACTGATCACAAACAACAGTTATGCGATCTCAGTGTAACGTTTCAGTTTCTGAGGACGGCATGTATGTCTTACTACTGTTATGTCAAATTGCACAGAAAATGACTCAGATGAAGTGAATACAGATCAGAAACAACAGTTATGCGATCACAGTGTAACGTTTCAGTTTCTGAGGACGGCATGTATGTCTTACTACTGTTATGTCAAATTGCAAGGAAAATGACTTAGACTGAGTGAATACAGATCAGAAACAACAGTTATGCGACTTTGTGAAACTTTTCAGTTTCTGAGGTCGGCATGTGTGTCTTACTACACTTATGTCAAATTGCACAGAAAATGACTCAGATGAAGTGAATACAGATCAGAAACAACAGCTGTGCGATCTTTGTGAAACTTTTCAAGTTTTTGACGTTGACTTAATGAATCCCTGCTTTTAAGTCACATTGCACAGAAAATGATTCAGATGAAGTGAATACAGATCAGAAACAACAGCTGTGCGATCTTTGTGAAACTTTTCAAGTTTTTGACGTTGACTTAATGAATCCCTGCTTTTAGGTCACATTGCACAGAAAATGACTCAGATTGAGTGAATACTGATCACAAACAACAGCTGTGCGATCTTTGTGAAACGTTTCAGTTTCTGAGGACGGCATGTATGTCGTACTACTCTTCTGTCAAATTGCACAGAATATGAATCAGACTGAGTGAATACAGATCAGAAACAACAGTTATCTCAGTGAAACGTTTCAGTTTTTCAGTTCTGCAGGCATGACTCCCTGATTTTCGTTTACCTCTCACAGACAATCACTCAGACTGACTGAATTGTAAATCTGAGCCGTTTCTGCCATAGGTCTCATTCCACACTCCCAGAGAGGACACGCGTCTGTGACGTTTGTCGCTTTTCAGCGTTGCCGGTCTCAGACGTGGTCCGGACCAGAGCGTTCATGAGTCCTCTGTGGGAGCTTGTGGTGGGCAGCCCTTGAGGAGCACCGGGACACTTCCCAGTTGCCACAGTGTTGCTTTGGCCTGTTTTAGTGTTTTATACCTACAAACATCAGAAACTGAAAAGCTTCACAAACATCACACAAGTGCTGATTCCGACCAGTATTCACTCACACTGAATGGTTTTCAGTTGACTGTGCTTTAAAATTAGTGTTTCATGCCTGCAGACCTCAGAAACTGAATAGTTTCTCAAAAATCACACAAGCATAGACTCTGACCAGTATTCACTCACACTTTGTGGTTTTCAGTTGACTATCTATTAAAATTAGTGTTTCATGCCTGCAGACCTCAGAAACTGAAAAGCTTCACAAAAATCACACAAGCAATGATTATGACCACTATTCACTCACTGAGTGGTTTTAAGTTGACTATGTTTGAAAATGAATATTTCAGGCCTGTAAAGCTCAAACTGAAAAGCTTCACAAAAACCACACAAGCATTGATTATGACCACTATTCACTCACACGGAGTGGTTTTCATTTGACCATATTTGAAAATGAATATTTCAGGCCTGCAAACATCAGAAACTGAAAAGCTTCACAAACATCACACAAGTGCTGATTCCGACCAGTATTCACTCACACTGAGTGGTTTTCAGTTGACTTTTTTCTAAAATTTGTGTGTCATTCCTGCAAACCTCAGAAACTGAAAAGCTTCACGATAAACACAATAGTGTTGATTCTGCCCACTTTTCACTCACACTGAGTCATTTTCAGTTGACTGTGCTTTAAAATGACTGTTTCATGCCTGCAAACCTCAGAAACTGAAAAGCTTCACATAAAACACACTGTTATGTTAGAAACCAGAGAACACAAATGCACTCCAGGCCTGAATGGGGCAAAGTAACAAGTGATGATGTTAATGAGCTCTTCTCTGGTGAAAGAGCTCCGGAAACCATGGGTGTTATTTCTGCCATAGGTCTCATTCCACACTCCCAGAGAGGACACGCGTCTGTGACGTTTGTCGCTTTTCAGCGTTGCCGGTCTCAGACGTGGTCCGGACCAGAGCGTTCATGAGTCCTCTGTGGGAGCTTGTGGTGGGCAGCCCTTGAGGAGCACCGGGACACTTCCCAGTTGCCTCAGTGTTGAGTGTTGCCTTGGCCTGCGCCGCGACACGGGCCTGCTCCCTGTTGGTGTCCCATCCAACTCACGCGACAGCCTGCGGGTCCTCGGAACGCAAAGCTCCTCGCAAAAACAGAGCATACACTCTTACACAAAAAACACAGGGGAAAAACACTTACAAGTCAATAATACGGCCAGGACCTCAGGAGCTCAACTTATACTTAAACGTATACTTTTGTCTGTGGAGGGAGGTTTCCTGCTGAAGTGTTGGCTCGTTAAACTGTCTGTTCCTGATGAGAGGAGCTGCTGTGATTGGCTTTATCGAAGCGTCCCGTAGATCCACTTTGCTGCTGAAACATATGCTTGAGCAAGAATCAGTTAAAAGTGAAAATCATTTGATCATTATGTTGGGCGTCATTTTGGTATTGACATGATTCTAGAGGCGGAAGGAGCGTGCGTAAAAGCCACAATTACTGCCATGAGGCAGTTACAATGATCTATAGTGTTCAATTGACTGGGGAAAAACAATGATTGCCACAGCCGAGAGAAACCAAAAGACTAATAATACAATCACAAATAAAAACAACTACATAAACCACAAGGAAACAAAACAGCAGTGGCAGTCAATGTCTCTCCTGCCTCATTATTGCGCAGTCACCACACGGCTGGCTCAACACATGGCAAAGGGAATCGCTGTAACACTGGACCTGAAACAGAATAAAGCACACAGCAGCAAAGCCTCGACTTCAAAGCAAAATGAGCGGGATCCTCCTTTGATACGTCCCTGGCTTGGTGACGTCACATTCGATATGACTACTTCACCTTGGGAAGATTTTAAATAGGAGCCGTTTGTGCCATAGGTCTCATTCCACACTCCCAGAGAGGACACGCGTCTGTGACGTTTGTCGCTTTTCAGCGTTGCCGGTCTCAGACGTGGTCCGGACCAGAGCGTTCATGAGTCCTCTGTGGGAGCTTGTGGTGGGCAGCCCTTGAGGAGCACCGGGACACTTCCCAGTTGCCTCAGTGTTGAGTGTTGCCTTGGCCTGCGCCGCGACACGGGCCTGCTCCCTGTTGGTGTCCCATCCAACTCACGCGACAGCCTGCGGGTCCTCGGAACGCAAAGCTCCTCGCAAAAACAGAGCATACACTCCTACACAAAAAACACAGGGGAAAAACACTTACAAGTCAATAATACGGCCAGGACCTCAGGAGCTCAACTTATACTTAAACGTATACTTTTGTCTGTGGAGGGAGGTTTCCTGCTGAAGTGTTGGCTCGTTAAACTGTCTGTTCCTGATGAGAGGAGCTGCTGTGATTGGCTTTATCGAAGCGTCCCGTAGATCCACTTTGCTGCTGAAACATATGCTTGAGCAAGAATCAGTGAAAGTGAAAATCATTTGATCATTATGTTGGGCGTCATTTTGGTATTGACATGATTCTAGAGGCGGAAGGAGCGTGCGTAAAAGCCACAATTACTGCCATGAGGCAGTTACAATGATCTATGATGTTCAATTGACTGGGGAAAAACAATGATTGCCACAGCCGAGAGAAACCAAAAGACTAATAATACAATCACAAATAAAAACAACTACATAAACCACAAGGAAACAAAACAGCAGTGGCAGTCAATGTCTCTCCTGCCTCATTATTGCGCAGTCACCACACGGCTGGCTCAACACATGGCAAAGGGAATCGCTGTAACACTGGACCTGAAACAGAATAAAGCACACAGCAGCAAAGCCTCGACTTCAAAGCAAAATGAGCAGGATCCTCCTTTGATACGTCCCTGGCTTGGTGACGTCACATTCGATATGACTACTTCACCCTCGGAAGATTTTAAATAGGAGCCGTTTCTGCCATAGGTCTCATTCCACACTCCCAGAGAGGACACGCGTCTGTGACGTTTGTCGCTTTTCAGCGTTGCCGGTCTCAGACGTGGTCCGGACCAGAGCGTTCATGAGTCCTCTGTGGGAGCTTGTGGTGGGCAGCCCTTGAGGAGCACCGGGACACTTCCCAGTTGCCTCAGTGTTGAGTGTTGCCTTGGCCTGCGCCGCGACACGGGCCTGCTCCCTGTTGGTGTCCCATCCAACTCACGACAGCCTGCGGGTCCTCGGAACGCAAAGCTCCTCGCAAAAACAGAGCATACACTCTTACACAAAAAACACAGGGGAAAAACACTTACAAGTCAATAATACGGCCAGGACCTCAGGAGCTCAACTTATACTTAAACGTATACTTTTGTCTGTGGAGGGAGGTTTCCTGCTGAAGTGTTGGCTCGTTAAACTGTCTGTTCCTGATGAGAGGAGCTGCTGTGATTGGCTTTATCGAAGCGTCCCGTAGATCCACTTTGCTGCTGAAACATATGCTTGAGCAAGAATCAGTGAAAGTGAAAATCATTTGATCATTATGTTGGGCGTCATTTTGGTATTGACATGATTCTAGAGGCGGAAGGAGCGTGCGTAAAAGCCACAATTACTGCCATGAGGCAGTTACAATGATCTATGATGTTCAATTGACTGGGGAAAAACAATGATTGCCACAGCCGAGAGAAACCAAAAGACTAATAATACAATCACAAATAAAAACAACTACATAAACCACAAGGAAACAAAACAGCAGTGGCAGTCAATGTCTCTCCTGCCTCATTATTGCGCAGTCACCACACGGCTGGCTCAACACATGGCAAAGGGAATCGCTGTAACACTGGACCTGAAACAGAATAAAGCACACAGCAGCAAAGCCTCGACTTCAAAGCAAAATGAGCGGGATCCTCCTTTGATACGTCCCTGGCTTGGTGACGTCACATTCGATATGACTACTTCACCTTGGGAAGATTTTAAATAGGAGCCGTTTCTGCCATAGGTCTCATTCCACACTCCCAGAGAGGACACGCGTCTGTGACGTTTGTCGCTTTTCAGCGTTGCCGGTCTCAGACGTGGTCCGGACCAGAGCGTTCATGAGTCCTCTGTGGGAGCTTGGGACACTTCCCAGTTGCATCATTGTTGCTTGTTTCATTCCTGCAAACTTCAGAAACTGAAAAGTTTCACAAACATCACACAAGCGTTGATTCTGACCACGATTCAATCACACTGAGTCATTTTCAGTTGTTTCAGGCCTGCAGACCTCACAAACTGAAAAGCTTGACAAAAAACACAGAAGTGCTGATTCTGACCAGTATTCACTGACACTGAGTGGTTTTCAGTTGACTTTTTTCTAAAAATTGTGTGTCATTCCTGCAAACCTCAGAAACTGAAAAGCTTCACGATAAACACAATAGTGTTGATTCTGACCACTTTTCACTCACACTGAGTCATTTTCAGTTGACTGTGCTTTAAAATGACTGTTTCATGCCTGCAAACCTCAGAAACTGAAAAGCTTCACATAAAACACACTGTTATGTTAGAAACCAGAGAACACAAATGCACTCCAGGCCTGAATGGGGCAAAGTTACAAGTGATGATGTTAATGAGCTCTTCTCTGGTGAAAGAGCTCCGGAAACCATGGGTGTTATTTCTGCCATAGGTCTCATTCCACACTCCCAGAGAGGACACGCGTCTGTGACGTTTGTCGCTTTTCAGCGTTGCCGGTCTCAGACGTGGTCCGGACCAGAGCGTTCATGAGTCCTCTGTGGGAGCTTGTGGTGGGCAGCCCTTGAGGAGCACCGGGACACTTCCCAGTTGCCTCAGTGTTGAGTGTTGCCTTGGCCTGCGCCGCGACACGGGCCTGCTCCCTGTTGGTGTCCCATCCAACTCACACGACAGCCTGCGGGTCCTCGGAACGCAAAGCTCCTCGCAAAAACAGAGCATACACTCTTACACAAAAAACACAGGGGAAAAACACTTACAAGTCAATAATACGGCCAGGACCTCAGGAGCTCAACTTATACTTAAACGTATACTTTTGTCTGTGGAGGGAGGTTTCCTGCTGAAGTGTTGGCTCGTTAAACTGTCTGTTCCTGATGAGAGGAGCTGCTGTGATTGGCTTTATCGAAGCGTCCCGTAGATCCACTTTGCTGCTGAAACATATGCTTGAGCAAGAATCAGTGAAAGTGAAAATCATTTGATCATTATGTTGGGCGTCATTTTGGTATTGACATGATTCTAGAGGCGGAAGGAGCGTGCGTAAAAGCCACAATTACTGCCATGAGGCAGTTACAATGATCTATGATGTTCAATTGACTGGGGAAAAACAATGATTGCCACAGCCGAGAGAAACCAAAAGACTAATAATACAATCACAAATAAAAACAACTACATAAACCACAAGGAAACAAAACAGCAGTGGCAGTCAATGTCTCTCCTGCCTCATTATTGCGCAGTCACCACACGGCTGGCTCAACACATGGCAAAGGGAATCGCTGTAACACTGGACCTGAAACAGAATAAAGCACACAGCAGCAAAGCCTCGACTTCAAAGCAAAATGAGCGGGATCCTCCTTTGATACGTCCCTGGCTTGGTGACGTCACATTCGATATGACTACTTCACCTTGGGAAGATTTTAAATAGGAGCCGTTTCTGCCATAGGTCTCATTCCACACTCCCAGAGAGGACACGCGTCTGTGACGTTTGTCGCTTTTCAGCGTTGCCGGTCTCAGACGTGGTCCGGACCAGAGCGTTCATGAGTCCTCTGTGGGAGCTTGGGACACTTCCCAGTTGCATCATTGTTGCTTGTTTCATTCCTGCAAACTTCAGAAACTGAAAAGTTTCACAAACATCACACAAGCGTTGATTCTGACCACGATTCAATCACACTGAGTCATTTTCAGTTGTTTCAGGCTTGCAGACCTCACAAACTGAAAAGCTTGACAAAAAACACAGAAGTGCTGATTCTGACCAGTATTCACTGACACTGAGTGGTTTTCAGTTGACTTTTTTCTAAAAATTGTGTGTCATTCCTGCAAACCTCAGAAACTGAAAAGCTTCACGATAAACACAATAGTGTTGATTCTGACCACTTTTCACTCACACTGAGTCATTTTCAGTTGACTGTGCTTTAAAATGACTGTTTCATGCCTGCAAACCTCAGAAACTGAAAAGCTTCACATAAAACACACTGTTATGTTAGAAACCAGAGAACACAAATGCACTCCAGGCCTGAATGGGGCAAAGTAACAAGTGATGATGTTAATGAGCTCTTCTCTGGTGAAAGAGCTCCGGAAACCATGGGTGTTATTTCTGCCATAGGTCTCATTCCACACTCCCAGAGAGGACACGCGTCTGTGACGTTTGTCGCTTTTCAGCGTTGCCGGTCTCAGACGTGGTCCGGACCAGAGCGTTCATGAGTCCTCTGTGGGAGCTTGTGGTGGGCAGCCCTTGAGGAGCACCGGGACACTTCCCAGTTGCCTCAGTGTTGAGTGTTGCCTTGGCCTGCGCCGCGACACGGGCCTGCTCCCTGTTGGTGTCCCATCCAACTCACACGACAGCCTGCGGGTCCTCGGAACGCAAAGCTCCTCGCAAAAACAGAGCATACACTCTTACACAAAAAACACAGGGGAAAAACACTTACAAGTCA
Source organism: Trachinotus anak (assembly GCF_046630095.1). Classification (NCBI taxonomy): domain Eukaryota; kingdom Metazoa; phylum Chordata; class Actinopteri; order Carangiformes; family Carangidae; genus Trachinotus; species Trachinotus anak. Next base: position 29,546,701 of record NW_027273872.1, read on the forward strand.
ATAATACGGCCAGGACCTCAGGAGCTCAACTTATACTTAAACGTATACTTTTGTCTGTGGAGGGAGGTTTCCTGCTGAAGTGTTGGCTCGTTAAACTGTCTGTTCCTGATGAGAGGAGCTGCTGTGATTGGCTTTATCGAAGCGTCCCGTAGATCCACTTTGCTGCTGAAACATATGCTTGAGCAAGAATCAGTGAAAGTGAAAATCATTTGATCATTACATGAAATCATTATGTTGGGCGTCATTTTGGTATTGACATGATTCTAGAGGCGGAAGGAGCGTGCGTAAAAGCCACAATTACTGCCATGAGGCAGTTACAATGATCTATGATGTTCAATTGACTGGGGAAAAACAATGATTGCCACAGCCGAGAGAAACCAAAAGACTAATAATACAATCACAAATAAAAACAACTACATAAACCACAAGGAAACAAAACAGCAGTGGCAGTCAATGTCTCTCCTGCCTCATTATTGCGCAGTCACCACACGGCTGGCTCAACACATGGCAAAGGGAATCGCTGTAACACTGGACCTGAAACAGAATAAAGCACACAGCAGCAAAGCCTCGACTTCAAAGCAAAATGAGCGGGATCCTCCTTTGATACGTCCCTGGCTTGGTGACGTCACATTCGATATGACTACTTCACCCTCGGAAGATTTTAAATAGGAGCCGTTTCTGCCATAGGTCTCATTCCACACTCCCAGAGAGGACACGCGTCTGTGACGTTTGTCGCTTTTCAGCGTTGCCGGTCTCAGACGTGGTCCGGACCAGAGCGTTCATGAGTCCTCTGTGGGAGCTTGGGACACTTCCCAGTTGCCTCATTGTTGCTTGTTTCATTCCTGCAAACTTCAGAAACTGAAAAGTTTCACAAACATCACACAAGCGTTGATTCTGACCACGATTCAATCACACTGAGTCATTTTCAGTTGTTTCAGACTTGCAGACCTCACAAACTGAAAAGCTTGACAAAAAACACAGAAGTGCTGATTCTGACCAGTATTCACTGACACTGAGTGGTTTTCAGTTGACTTTTTTCTAAAATTTGTGTGTCATTCCTGCAAACCTCAGAAACTGAAAAGCTTCACGATAAACACAATAGTGTTGATTCTGACCACTTTTCACTCACACTGAGTCATTTTCAGTTGACTGTGCTTTAAAATGACTGTTTCATGCCTGCAAACCTCAGAAACTGAAAAGCTTCACATAAAACACACTGTTATGTTAGAAACCAGAGAACACAAATGCACTCCAGGCCTGAATGGGGCAAAGTTACAAGTGATGATGTTAATGAGCTCTTCTCTGGTGAAAGAGCTCCGGAAACCATGGGTGTTATTTCTGCCATAGGTCTCATTCCACACTCCCAGAGAGGACACGCGTCTGTGACGTTTGTCGCTTTTCAGCGTTGCCGGTCTCAGACGTGGTCCGGACCAGAGCGTTCATGAGTCCTCTGTGGGAGCTTGTGGTGGGCAGCCCTTGAGGAGCACCGGGACACTTCCCAGTTGCCTCAGTGTTGAGTGTTGCCTTGGCCTGCGCCGCGACACGGGCCTGCTCCCTGTTGGTGTCCCATCCAACTCACACGACAGCCTGCGGGTCCTCGGAACGCAAAGCTCCTCGCAAAAACAGAGCATACACTCTTACACAAAAAACACAGGGGAAAAACACTTACAAGTCAATAATACGGCCAGGACCTCAGGAGCTCAACTTATACTTAAACGTATACTTTTGTCTGTGGAGGGAGGTTTCCTGCTGAAGTGTTGGCTCGTTAAACTGTCTGTTCCTGATGAGAGGAGCTGCTGTGATTGGCTTTATCGAAGCGTCCCGTAGATCCACTTTGCTGCTGAAACATATGCTTGAGCAAGAATCAGTGAAAGTGAAAATCATTTGATCATTACATGAAATCATTATGTTGGGCGTCATTTTGGTATTGACATGATTCTAGAGGCGGAAGGAGTGTGCGTAAAAGCCACAATTACTGCCATGAGGCAGTTACAATGATCTATGATGTTCAATTGACTGGGGAAAAACAATGATTGCCACAGCCGAGAGAAACCAAAAGACTAATAATACAATCACAAATAAAAACAACTACATAAACCACAAGGAAACAAAACAGCAGTGGCAGTCAGTGTCTCTCCTGCCTCATTATTGCGCAGTCACCACACGGCTGGCTCAACACATGGCAAAGGGAATCGCTGTAACACTGGACCTGAAACAGAATAAAGCACACAGCAGCAAAGCCTCGACTTCAAAGCAAAATGAGCGGGATCCTCCTTTGATACGTCCCTGGCTTGGTGACGTCACATTCGATATGACTACTTCACCCTCGGAAGATTTTAAATAGGAGCCGTTTCTGCCATAGGTCTCATTCCACACTCCCAGAGAGGACACGCGTCTGTGACGTTTGTCGCTTTTCAGCGTTGCCGGTCTCAGACGTGGTCCGGACCAGAGCGTTCATGAGTCCTCTGTGGGAGCTTGTGGTGGGCAGCCCTTGAGGAGCGCCGGGACACTTCCCAGTTGCCTCAGTGTTGAGTGTTGCCTTGGCCTGCGCCGCGACACGGGCCTGCTCCCTGTTGGTGTCCCATCCAACTCACGCGACAGCCTGCGGGTCCTCGGAACGCAAAGCTCCTCGCAAAAACAGAGCATACACTCTTACACAAAAAACACAGGGGAAAAACACTTACAAGTCAATAATACGGCCAGGACCTCAGGAGCTCAACTTATACTTAAACGTATACTTTTGTCTGTGGAGGGAGGTTTCCTGCTGAAGTGTTGGCTCGTTAAACTGTCTGTTCCTGATGAGAGGAGCTGCTGTGATTGGCTTTATCGAAGCGTCCCGTAGATCCACTTTGCTGCTGAAACATATGCTTGAGCAAGAATCAGTGAAAGTGAAAATCATTTGATCATTACATGAAATCATTATGTTGGGCGTCATTTTGGTATTGACATGATTCTAGAGGCGGAAGGAGCGTGCGTAAAAGCCACAATTACTGCCATGAGGCAGTTACAATGATCTATAGTGTTCAATTGACTGGGGAAAAACAATGATTGCCACAGCCGAGAGAAACCAAAAGACTAATAATACAATCACAAATAAAAACAACTACATAAACCACAAGGAAACCAAACAGCAGTGGCAGTCAATGTCTCTCCTGCCTCATTATTGCGCAGTCACCACACGGCTGGCTCAACACATGGCAAAGGGAATCGCTGTAACACTGGACCTGAAACAGAATAAAGCACACAGCAGCAAAGCCTCGACTTCAAAGCAAAATGAGCGGGATCCTCCTTTGATACGTCCCTGGCTTGGTGACGTCACATTCGATATGACTACTTCACCCTCGGAAGATTTTAAATAGGAGCCGTTTCTGCCATAGGTCTCATTCCACACTCCCAGAGAGGACACGCGTCTGTGACGTTTGTCGCTTTTCAGCGTTGCCGGTCTCAGACGTGGTCCGGACCAGAGCGTTCATGAGTCCTCTGTGGGAGCTTGGGACACTTCCCAGTTGCCTCATTGTTGCTTGTTTCATTCCTGCAAACTTCAGAAACTGAAAAGTTTCACAAACATCACACAAGCGTTGATTCTGACCACGATTCAATCACACTGAGTCATTTTCAGTTGTTTCAGGCTTGCAGACCTCACAAACTGAAAAGCTTGACAAAAAACACAGAAGTGCTGATTCTGACCAGTATTCACTGACACTGAGTGGTTTTCAGTTGACTTTTTTCTAAAATTTGTGTGTCATTCCTGCAAACCTCAGAAACTGAAAAGCTTCACGATAAACACAATAGTGTTGATTCTGACCACTTTTCACTCACACTGAGTCATTTTCAGTTGACTGTGCTTTAAAATGACTGTTTCATGCCTGCAAACCTCAGAAACTGAAAAGCTTCACATAAAACACACTGTTATGTTAGAAACCAGAGAACACAAATGCACTCCAGGCCTGAATGGGGCAAAGTTACAAGTGATGATGTTAATGAGCTCTTCTCTGGTGAAAGAGCTCCGGAAACCATGGGTGTTATTTCTGCCATAGGTCTCATTCCACACTCCCAGAGAGGACACGCGTCTGTGACGTTTGTCGCTTTTCAGCGTTGCCGGTCTCAGACGTGGTCCGGACCAGAGCGTTCATGAGTCCTCTGTGGGAGCTTGTGGTGGGCAGCCCTTGAGGAGCACCGGGACACTTCCCAGTTGCCTCAGTGTTGAGTGTTGCCTTGGCCTGCGCCGCGACACGGGCCTGCTCCCTGTTGGTGTCCCATCCAACTCACACGACAGCCTGCGGGTCCTCGGAACGCAAAGCTCCTCGCAAAAACAGAGCATACACTCTTACACAAAAAACACAGGGGAAAAACACTTACAAGTCAATAATACGGCCAGGACCTCAGGAGCTCAACTTATACTTAAACGTATACTTTTGTCTGTGGAGGGAGGTTTCCTGCTGAAGTGTTGGCTCGTTAAACTGTCTGTTCCTGATGAGAGGAGCTGCTGTGATTGGCTTTATCGAAGCGTCCCGTAGATCCACTTTGCTGCTGAAACATATGCTTGAGCAAGAATCAGTGAAAGTGAAAATCATTTGATCATTATGTTGGGCGTCATTTTGGTATTGACATGATTCTAGAGGCGGAAGGAGCGTGCGTAAAAGCCACAATTACTGCCATGAGGCAGTTACAATGATCTATGATGTTCAATTGACTGGGGAAAAACAATGATTGCCACAGCCGAGAGAAACCAAAAGACTAATAATACAATCACAAATAAAAACAACTACATAAACCACAAGGAAACAAAACAGCAGTGGCAGTCAATGTCTCTCCTGCCTCATTATTGCGCAGTCACCACACGGCTGGCTCAACACATGGCAAAGGGAATCGCTGTAACACTGGACCTGAAACAGAATAAAGCACACAGCAGCAAAGCCTCGACTTCAAAGCAAAATGAGCAGGATCCTCCTTTGATACGTCCCTGGCTTGGTGACGTCACATTCGATATGACTACTTCACCCTCGGAAGATTTTAAATAGGAGCCGTTTCTGCCATAGGTCTCATTCCACACTCCCAGAGAGGACACGCGTCTGTGACGTTTGTCGCTTTTCAGCGTTGCCGGTCTCAGACGTGGTCCGGACCAGAGCGTTCATGAGTCCTCTGTGGGAGCTTGTGGTGGGCAGCCCTTGAGGAGCGCCGGGACACTTCCCAGTTGCCTCAGTGTTGAGTGTTGCCTTGGCCTGCGCCGCGACACGGGCCTGCTCCCTGTTGGTGTCCCATCCAACTCACACGACAGCCTGCGGGTCCTCGGAACGCAAAGCTCCTCGCAAAAACAGAGCATACACTCTTACACAAAAAACACAGGGGAAAAACACTTACAAGTCAATAATACGGCCAGGACCTCAGGAGCTCAACTTATACTTAAACGTATACTTTTGTCTGTGGAGGGAGGTTTCCTGCTGAAGTGTTGGCTCGTTAAACTGTCTGTTCCTGATGAGAGGAGCTGCTGTGATTGGCTTTATCGAAGCGTCCCGTAGATCCACTTTGCTGCTGAAACATATGCTTGAGCAAGAATCAGTGAAAGTGAAAATCATTTGATCATTATGTTGGGCGTCATTTTGGTATTGACATGATTCTAGAGGCGGAAGGAGCGTGCGTAAAAGCCACAATTACTGCCATGAGGCAGTTACAATGATCTATAGTGTTCAATTGACTGGGGAAAAACAATGATTGCCACAGCCGAGAGAAACCAAAAGACTAATAATACAATCACAAATAAAAACAACTACATAAACCACAAGGAAACAAAACAGCAGTGGCAGTCAATGTCTCTCCTGCCTCATTATTGCGCAGTCACCACACGGCTGGCTCAACACATGGCAAAGGGAATCGCTGTAACACTGGACCTGAAACAGAATAAAGCACACAGCAGCAAAGCCTCGACTTCAAAGCAAAATGAGCGGGATCCTCCTTTGATACGTCCCTGGCTTGGTGACGTCACATTCGATATGACTACTTCACCCTCGGAAGATTTTAAATAGGAGCCGTTTCTGCCATAGGTCTCATTCCACACTCCCAGAGAGGACACGCGTCTGTGACGTTTGTCGCTTTTCAGCGTTGCCGGTCTCAGACGTGGTCCGGACCAGAGCGTTCATGAGTCCTCTGTGGGAGCTTGTGGTGGGCAGCCCTTGAGGAGCACCGGGACACTTCCCAGTTGCCTCAGTGTTGAGTGTTGCCTTGGCCTGCGCCGCGACACGGGCCTGCTCCCTGTTGGTGTCCCATCCAACTCACACGACAGCCTGCGGGTCCTCGGAACGCAAAGCTCCTCGCAAAAACAGAGCATACACTCTTACACAAAAAACACAGGGGAAAAACACTTACAAGTCAATAATACGGCCAGGACCTCAGGAGCTCAACTTATACTTAAACGTATACTTTTGTCTGTGGAGGGAGGTTTCCTGCTGAAGTGTTGGCTCGTTAAACTGTCTGTTCCTGATGAGAGGAGCTGCTGTGATTGGCTTTATCGAAGCGTCCCGTAGATCCACTTTGCTGCTGAAACATATGCTTGAGCAAGAATCAGTGAAAGTGAAAATCATTTGATCATTATGTTGGGCGTCATTTTGGTATTGACATGATTCTAGAGGCGGAAGGAGCGTGCGTAAAAGCCACAATTACTGCCATGAGGCAGTTACAATGATCTATGATGTTCAATTGACTGGGGAAAAACAATGATTGCCACAGCCGAGAGAAACCAAAAGACTAATAATACAATCACAAATAAAAACAACTACATAAACCACAAGGAAACCAAACAGCAGTGGCAGTCAATGTCTCTCCTGCCTCATTATTGCGCAGTCACCACACGGCTGGCTCAACACATGGCAAAGGGAATCGCTGTAACACTGGACCTGAAACAGAATAAAGCACACAGCAGCAAAGCCTCGACTTCAAAGCAAAATGAGCGGGATCCTCCTTTGATACGTCCCTGGCTTGGTGACGTCACATTCGATATGACTACTTCACCCTCGGAAGATTTTAAATAGGAGCCGTTTCTGCCATAGGTCTCATTCCACACTCCCAGAGAGGACACGCGTCTGTGACGTTTGTCGCTTTTCAGCGTTGCCGGTCTCAGACGTGGTCCGGACCAGAGCGTTCATGAGTCCTCTGTGGGAGCTTGGGACACTTCCCAGTTGCCTCATTGTTGCTTGTTTCATTCCTGCAAACTTCAGAAACTGAAAAGTTTCACAAACATCACACAAGCGTTGATTCTGACCACGATTCAATCACACTGAGTCATTTTCAGTTGTTTCAGGCTTGCAGACCTCACAAACTGAAAAGCTTGACAAAAAACACAGAAGTGCTGATTCTGACCAGTATTCACTGACACTGAGTGGTTTTCAGTTGACTTTTTTCTAAAATTTGTGTGTCATTCCTGCAAACCTCAGAAACTGAAAAGCTTCACGATAAACACAATAGTGTTGATTCTGACCACTTTTCACTCACACTGAGTCATTTTCAGTTGACTGTGCTTTAAAATGACTGTTTCATGCCTGCAAACCTCAGAAACTGAAAAGCTTCACATAAAACACACTGTTATGTTAGAAACCAGAGAACACAAATGCACTCCAGGCCTGAATGGGGCAAAGTAACAAGTGATGATGTTAATGAGCTCTTCTCTGGTGAAAGAGCTCCGGAAACCATGGGTGTTATTTCTGCCATAGGTCTCATTCCACACTCCCAGAGAGGACACGCGTCTGTGACGTTTGTCGCTTTTCAGCGTTGCCGGTCTCAGACGTGGTCCGGACCAGAGCGTTCATGAGTCCTCTGTGGGAGCTTGTGGTGGGCAGCCCTTGAGGAGCACCGGGACACTTCCCAGTTGCCTCAGTGTTGAGTGTTGCCTTGGCCTGCGCCGCGACACGGGCCTGCTCCCTGTTGGTGTCCCATCCAACTCACACGACAGCCTGCGGGTCCTCGGAACGCAAAGCTCCTCGCAAAAACAGAGCATACACTCTTACACAAAAAACACAGGGGAAAAACACTTACAAGTCAATAATACGGCCAGGACCTCAGGAGCTCAACTTATACTTAAACGTATACTTTTGTCTGTGGAGGGAGGTTTCCTGCTGAAGTGTTGGCTCGTTAAACTGTCTGTTCCTGATGAGAGGAGCTGCTGTGATTGGCTTTATCGAAGCGTCCCGTAGATCCACTTTGCTGCTGAAACATATGCTTGAGCAAGAATCAGTGAAAGTGAAAATCATTTGATCATTATGTTGGGCGTCATTTTGGTATTGACATGATTCTAGAGGCGGAAGGAGCGTGCGTAAAAGCCACAATTACTGCCATGAGGCAGTTACAATGATCTATAGTGTTCAATTGACTGGGGAAAAACAATGATTGCCACAGCCGAGAGAAACCAAAAGACTAATAATACAATCACAAATAAAAACAACTACATAAACCACAAGGAAACCAAACAGCAGTGGCAGTCAATGTCTCTCCTGCCTCATTATTGCGCAGTCACCACACGGCTGGCTCAACACATGGCAAAGGGAATCGCTGTAACACTGGACCTGAAACAGAATAAAGCACACAGCAGCAAAGCCTCGACTTCAAAGCAAAATGAGCGGGATCCTCCTTTGATACGTCCCTGGCTTGGTGACGTCACATTCGATATGACTACTTCACCCTCGGAAGATTTTAAATAGGAGCCGTTTCTGCCATAGGTCTCATTCCACACTCCCAGAGAGGACACGCGTCTGTGACGTTTGTCGCTTTTCAGCGTTGCCGGTCTCAGACGTGGTCCGGACCAGAGCGTTCATGAGTCCTCTGTGGGAGCTTGGGACACTTCCCAGTTGCCTCATTGTTGCTTGTTTCATTCCTGCAAACTTCAGAAACTGAAAAGTTTCACAAACATCACACAAGCGTTGATTCTGACCACGATTCAATCACACTGAGTCATTTTCAGTTGTTTCAGGCTTGCAGACCTCACAAACTGAAAAGCTTGACAAAAAACACAGAAGTGCTGATTCTGACCAGTATTCACTGACACTGAGTGGTTTTCAGTTGACTTTTTTCTAAAATTTGTGTGTCATTCCTGCAAACCTCAGAAACTGAAAAGCTTCACGATAAACACAATAGTGTTGATTCTGACCACTTTTCACTCACACTGAGTCATTTTCAGTTGACTGTGCTTTAAAATGACTGTTTCATGCCTGCAAACCTCAGAAACTGAAAAGCTTCACATAAAACACACTGTTATGTTAGAAACCAGAGAACACAAATGCACTCCAGGCCTGAATGGGGCAAAGTTACAAGTGATGATGTTAATGAGCTCTTCTCTGGTGAAAGAGCTCCGGAAACCATGGGTGTTATTTCTGCCATAGGTCTCATTCCACACTCCCAGAGAGGACACGCGTCTGTGACGTTTGTCGCTTTTCAGCGTTGCCGGTCTCAGACGTGGTCCGGACCAGAGCGTTCATGAGTCCTCTGTGGGAGCTTGTGGTGGGCAGCCCTTGAGGAGCACCGGGACACTTCCCAGTTGCCTCAGTGTTGAGTGTTGCCTTGGCCTGCGCCGCGACACGGGCCTGCTCCCTGTTGGTGTCCCATCCAACTCACACGACAGCCTGCGGGTCCTCGGAACGCAAAGCTCCTCGCAAAAACAGAGCATACACTCTTACACAAAAAACACAGGGGAAAAACACTTACAAGTCAATAATACGGCCAGGACCTCAGGAGCTCAACTTATACTTAAACGTATACTTTTGTCTGTGGAGGGAGGTTTCCTGCTGAAGTGTTGGCTCGTTAAACTGTCTGTTCCTGATGAGAGGAGCTGCTGTGATTGGCTTTATCGAAGCGTCCCGTAGATCCACTTTGCTGCTGAAACATATGCTTGAGCAAGAATCAGTGAAAGTGAAAATCATTTGATCATTATGTTGGGCGTCATTTTGGTATTGACATGATTCTAGAGGCGGAAGGAGCGTGCGTAAAAGCCACAATTACTGCCATGAGGCAGTTACAATGATCTATGATGTTCAATTGACTGGGGAAAAACAATGATTGCCACAGCCGAGAGAAACCAAAAGACTAATAATACAATCACAAATAAAAACAACTACATAAACCACAAGGAAACAAAACAGCAGTGGCAGTCAATGTCTCTCCTGCCTCATTATTGCGCAGTCACCACACGGCTGGCTCAACACATGGCAAAGGGAATCGCTGTAACACTGGACCTGAAACAGAATAAAGCACACAGCAGCAAAGCCTCGACTTCAAAGCAAAATGAGCAGGATCCTCCTTTGATACGTCCCTGGCTTGGTGACGTCACATTCGATATGACTACTTCACCCTCGGAAGATTTTAAATAGGAGCCGTTTCTGCCATAGGTCTCATTCCACACTCCCAGAGAGGACACGCGTCTGTGACGTTTGTCGCTTTTCAGCGTTGCCGGTCTCAGACGTGGTCCGGACCAGAGCGTTCATGAGTCCTCTGTGGGAGCTTGTGGTGGGCAGCCCTTGAGGAGCACCGGGACACTTCCCAGTTGCCTCAGTGTTGAGTGTTGCCTTGGCCTGCGCCGCGACACGGGCCTGCTCCCTGTTGGTGTCCCATCCAACTCACACGACAGCCTGCGGGTCCTCGGAACGCAAAGCTCCTCGCAAAAACAGAGCATACACTCTTACACAAAAAACACAGGGGAAAAACACTTACAAGTCAATAATACGGCCAGGACCTCAGGAGCTCAACTTATACTTAAACGTATACTTTTGTCTGTGGAGGGAGGTTTCCTGCTGAAGTGTTGGCTCGTTAAACTGTCTGTTCCTGATGAGAGGAGCTGCTGTGATTGGCTTTATCGAAGCGTCCCGTAGATCCACTTTGCTGCTGAAACATATGCTTGAGCAAGAATCAGTGAAAGTGAAAATCATTTGATCATTATGTTGGGCGTCATTTTGGTATTGACATGATTCTAGAGGCGGAAGGAGCGTGCGTAAAAGCCACAATTACTGCCATGAGGCAGTTACAATGATCTATGATGTTCAATTGACTGGGGAAAAACAATGATTGCCACAGCCGAGAGAAACCAAAAGACTAATAATACAATCACAAATAAAAACAACTACATAAACCACAAGGAAACAAAACAGCAGTGGCAGTCAATGTCTCTCCTGCCTCATTATTGCGCAGTCACCACACGGCTGGCTCAACACATGGCAAAGGGAATCGCTGTAACACTGGACCTGAAACAGAATAAAGCACACAGCAGCAAAGCCTCGACTTCAAAGCAAAATGAGCGGGATCCTCCTTTGATACGTCCCTGGCTTGGTGACGTCACATTCGATATGACTACTTCACCCTCGGAAGATTTTAAATAGGAGCCGTTTCTGCCATAGGTCTCATTCCACACTCCCAGAGAGGACACGCGTCTGTGACGTTTGTCGCTTTTCAGCGTTGCCGGTCTCAGACGTGGTCCGGACCAGAGCGTTCATGAGTCCTCTGTGGGAGCTTGGGACACTTCCCAGTTGCCTCATTGTTGCTTGTTTCATTCCTGCAAACTTCAGAAACTGAAAAGTTTCACAAACATCACACAAGCGTTGATTCTGACCACGATTCAATCACACTGAGTCATTTTCAGTTGTTTCAGACTTGCAGACCTCACAAACTGAAAAGCTTGACAAAAAACACAGAAGTGCTGATTCTGACCAGTATTCACTGACACTGAGTGGTTTTCAGTTGACTTTTTTCTAAAATTTGTGTGTCATTCCTGCAAACCTCAGAAACTGAAAAGCTTCACGATAAACACAATAGTGTTGATTCTGACCACTTTTCACTCACACTGAGTCATTTTCAGTTGACTGTGCTTTAAAATGACTGTTTCATGCCTGCAAACCTCAGAAACTGAAAAGCTTCACATAAAACACACTGTTATGTTAGAAACCAGAGAACACAAATGCACTCCAGGCCTGAATGGGGCAAAGTTACAAGTGATGATGTTAATGAGCTCTTCTCTGGTGAAAGAGCTCCGGAAACCATGGGTGTTATTTCTGCCATAGGTCTCATTCCACACTCCCAGAGAGGACACGCGTCTGTGACGTTTGTCGCTTTTCAGCGTTGCCGGTCTCAGACGTGGTCCGGACCAGAGCGTTCATGAGTCCTCTGTGGGAGCTTGTGGTGGGCAGCCCTTGAGGAGCACCGGGACACTTCCCAGTTGCCTCAGTGTTGAGTGTTGCCTTGGCCTGCGCCGCGACACGGGCCTGCTCCCTGTTGGTGTCCCATCCAACTCACACGACAGCCTGCGGGTCCTCGGAACGCAAAGCTCCTCGCAAAAACAGAGCATACACTCTTACACAAAAAACACAGGGGAAAAACACTTACAAGTCAATAATACGGCCAGGACCTCAGGAGCTCAACTTATACTTAAACGTATACTTTTGTCTGTGGAGGGAGGTTTCCTGCTGAAGTGTTGGCTCGTTAAACTGTCTGTTCCTGATGAGAGGAGCTGCTGTGATTGGCTTTATCGAAGCGTCCCGTAGATCCACTTTGCTGCTGAAACATATGCTTGAGCAAGAATCAGTGAAAGTGAAAATCATTTGATCATTACATGAAATCATTATGTTGGGCGTCATTTTGGTATTGACATGATTCTAGAGGCGGAAGGAGCGTGCGTAAAAGCCACAATTACTGCCATGAGGCAGTTACAATGATCTATAGTGTTCAATTGACTGGGGAAAAACAATGATTGCCACAGCCGAGAGAAACCAAAAGACTAATAATACAATCACAAATAAAAACAACTACATAAACCACAAGGAAACAAAACAGCAGTGGCAGTCAGTGTCTCTCCTGCCTCATTATTGCGCAGTCACCACACGGCTGGCTCAACACATGGCAAAGGGAATCACTGTAACACTGGACCTGAAACAGAATAAAGCACACAGCAGCAAAGCCTCGACTTCAAAGCAAAATGAGCGGGATCCTCCTTTGATACGTCCCTGGCTTGGTGACGTCACATTCGATATGACTACTTCACCCTCGGAAGATTTTAAATAGGAGCCGTTTCTGCCATAGGTCTCATTCCACACTCCCAGAGAGGACACGCGTCTGTGACGTTTGTCGCTTTTCAGCGTTGCCGGTCTCAGACGTGGTCCGGACCAGAGCGTTCATGAGTCCTCTGTGGGAGCTTGTGGTGGGCAGCCCTTGAGGAGCACCGGGACACTTCCCAGTTGCCTCAGTGTTGAGTGTTGCCTTGGCCTGCGCCGCGACACGGGCCTGCTCCCTGTTGGTGTCCCATCCAACTCACGCGACAGCCTGCGGGTCCTCGGAACGCAAAGCTCCTCGCAAAAACAGAGCATACACTCTTACACAAAAAACACAGGGGAAAAACACTTACAAGTCAATAATACGGCCAGGACCTCAGGAGCTCAACTTATACTTAAACGTATACTTTTGTCTGTGGAGGGAGGTTTCCTGCTGAAGTGTTGGCTCGTTAAACTGTCTGTTCCTGATGAGAGGAGCTGCTGTGATTGGCTTTATCGAAGCGTCCCGTAGATCCACTTTGCTGCTGAAACATATGCTTGAGCAAGAATCAGTGAAAGTGAAAATCATTTGATCATTATGTTGGGCGTCATTTTGGTATTGACATGATTCTAGAGGCGGAAGGAGCGTGCGTAAAAGCCACAATTACTGCCATGAGGCAGTTACAATGATCTATAGTGTTCAATTGACTGGGGAAAAACAATGATTGCCACAGCCGAGAGAAACCAAAAGACTAATAATACAATCACAAATAAAAACAACTACATAAACCACAAGGAAACAAAACAGCAGTGGCAGTCAATGTCTCTCCTGCCTCATTATTGCGCAGTCACCACACGGCTGGCTCAACACATGGCAAAGGGAATCGCTGTAACACTGGACCTGAAACAGAATAAAGCACACAGCAGCAAAGCCTCGACTTCAAAGCAAAATGAGCGGGATCCTCCTTTGATACGTCCCTGGCTTGGTGACGTCACATTCGATATGACTACTTCACCCTCGGAAGATTTTAAATAGGAGCCGTTTCTGCCATAGGTCTCATTCCACACTCCCAGAGAGGACACGCGTCTGTGACGTTTGTCGCTTTTCAGCGTTGCCGGTCTCAGACGTGGTCCGGACCAGAGCGTTCATGAGTCCTCTGTGGGAGCTTGTGGTGGGCAGCCCTTGATGAGCACCGGGACACTTCCCAGTTGCCTCAGTGTTGAGTGTTGCCTTGGCCTGCGCCGCGACACGGGCCTGCTCCCTGTTGGTGTCCCATCCAACTCACACGACAGCCTGCGGGTCCTCGGAACGCAAAGCTCCTCGCAAAAACAGAGCATACACTCTTACACAAAAAACACAGGGGAAAAACACTTACAAGTCAATAATACGGCCAGGACCTCAGGAGCTCAACTTATACTTAAACGTATACTTTTGTCTGTGGAGGGAGGTTTCCTGCTGAAGTGTTGGCTCGTTAAACTGTCTGTTCCTGATGAGAGGAGCTGCTGTGATTGGCTTTATCGAAGCGTCCCGTAGATCCACTTTGCTGCTGAAACATATGCTTGAGCAAGAATCAGTGAAAGTGAAAATCATTTGATCATTATGTTGGGCGTCATTTTGGTATTGACATGATTCTAGAGGCGGAAGGAGCGTGCGTAAAAGCCACAATTACTGCCATGAGGCAGTTACAATGATCTATGATGTTCAATTGACTGGGGAAAAACAATGATTGCCACAGCCGAGAGAAACCAAAAGACTAATAATACAATCACAAATAAAAACAACTACATAAACCACAAGGAAACAAAACAGCAGTGGCAGTCAATGTCTCTCCTGCCTCATTATTGCGCAGTCACCACACGGCTGGCTCAACACATGGCAAAGGGAATCGCTGTAACACTGGACCTGAAACAGAATAAAGCACACAGCAGCAAAGCCTCGACTTCAAAGCAAAATGAGCAGGATCCTCCTTTGATACGTCCCTGGCTTGGTGACGTCACATTCGATATGACTACTTCACCCTCGGAAGATTTTAAATAGGAGCCGTTTCTGCCATAGGTCTCATTCCACACTCCCAGAGAGGACACGCGTCTGTGACGTTTGTCGCTTTTCAGCGTTGCCGGTCTCAGACGTGGTCCGGACCAGAGCGTTCATGAGTCCTCTGTGGGAGCTTGTGGTGGGCAGCCCTTGAGGAGCGCCGGGACACTTCCCAGTTGCCTCAGTGTTGAGTGTTGCCTTGGCCTGCGCCGCGACACGGGCCTGCTCCCTGTTGGTGTCCCATCCAACTCACACGACAGCCTGCGGGTCCTCGGAACGCAAAGCTCCTCGCAAAAACAGAGCATACACTCTTACACAAAAAACACAGGGGAAAAACACTTACAAGTCAATAATACGGCCAGGACCTCAGGAGCTCAACTTATACTTAAACGTATACTTTTGTCTGTGGAGGGAGGTTTCCTGCTGAAGTGTTGGCTCGTTAAACTGTCTGTTCCTGATGAGAGGAGCTGCTGTGATTGGCTTTATCGAAGCGTCCCGTAGATCCACTTTGCTGCTGAAACATATGATTGAGCAAGAATCAGTGAAAGTGAAAATCATTTGATCATTATGTTGGGCGTCATTTTGGTATTGACATGATTCTAGAGGCGGAAGGAGCGTGCGTAAAAGCCACAATTACTGCCATGAGGCAGTTACAATGATCTATAGTGTTCAATTGACTGGGGAAAAACAATGATTGCCACAGCCGAGAGAAACCAAAAGACTAATAATACAATCACAAATAAAAACAACTACATAAACCACAAGGAAACAAAACAGCAGTGGCAGTCAATGTCTCTCCTGCCTCATTATTGCGCAGTCACCACACGGCTGGCTCAACACATGGCAAAGGGAATCGCTGTAACACTGGACCTGAAACAGAATAAAGCACACAGCAGCAAAGCCTCGACTTCAAAGCAAAATGAGCGGGATCCTCCTTTGATACGTCCCTGGCTTGGTGACGTCACATTCGATATGACTACTTCACCCTCGGAAGATTTTAAATAGGAGCCGTTTCTGCCATAGGTCTCATTCCACACTCCCAGAGAGGACACGCGTCTGTGACGTTTGTCGCTTTTCAGCGTTGCCGGTCTCAGACGTGGTCCGGACCAGAGCGTTCATGAGTCCTCTGTGGGAGCTTGTGGTGGGCAGCCCTTGAGGAGCACCGGGACACTTCCCAGTTGCCTCAGTGTTGAGTGTTGCCTTGGCCTGCGCCGCGACACGGGCCTGCTCCCTGTTGGTGTCCCATCCAACTCACACGACAGCCTGCGGGTCCTCGGAACGCAAAGCTCCTCGCAAAAACAGAGCATACACTCTTACACAAAAAACACAGGGGAAAAACACTTACAAGTCAATAATACGGCCAGGACCTCAGGAGCTCAACTTATACTTAAACGTATACTTTTGTCTGTGGAGGGAGGTTTCCTGCTGAAGTGTTGGCTCGTTAAACTGTCTGTTCCTGATGAGAGGAGCTGCTGTGATTGGCTTTATCGAAGCGTCCCGTAGATCCACTTTGCTGCTGAAACATATGATTGAGCAAGAATCAGTGAAAGTGAAAATCATTTGATCATTATGTTGGGCGTCATTTTGGTATTGACATGATTCTAGAGGCGGAAGGAGCGTGCGTAAAAGCCACAATTACTGCCATGAGGCAGTTACAATGATCTATAGTGTTCAATTGACTGGGGAAAAACAATGATTGCCACAGCCGAGAGAAACCAAAAGACTAATAATACAATCACAAATAAAAACAACTACATAAACCACAAGGAAACAAAACAGCAGTGGCAGTCAATGTCTCTCCTGCCTCATTATTGCGCAGTCACCACACGGCTGGCTCAACACATGGCAAAGGGAATCGCTGTAACACTGGACCTGAAACAGAATAAAGCACACAGCAGCAAAGCCTCGACTTCAAAGCAAAATGAGCGGGATCCTCCTTTGATACGTCCCTGGCTTGGTGACGTCACATTCGATATGACTACTTCACCCTCGGAAGATTTTAAATAGGAGCCGTTTCTGCCATAGGTCTCATTCCACACTCCCAGAGAGGACACGCGTCTGTGACGTTTGTCGCTTTTCAGCGTTGCCGGTCTCAGACGTGGTCCGGACCAGAGCGTTCATGAGTCCTCTGTGGGAGCTTGTGGTGGGCAGCCCTTGAGGAGCACCGGGACACTTCCCAGTTGCCTCAGTGTTGAGTGTTGCCTTGGCCTGCGCCGCGACACGGGCCTGCTCCCTGTTGGTGTCCCATCCAACTCACACGACAGCCTGCGGGTCCTCGGAACGCAAAGCTCCTCGCAAAAACAGAGCATACACTCTTACACAAAAAACACAGGGGAAAAACACTTACAAGTCAATAATACGGCCAGGACCTCAGGAGCTCAACTTATACTTAAACGTATACTTTTGTCTGTGGAGGGAGGTTTCCTGCTGAAGTGTTGGCTCGTTAAACTGTCTGTTCCTGATGAGAGGAGCTGCTGTGATTGGCTTTATCGAAGCGTCCCGTAGATCCACTTTGCTGCTGAAACATATGCTTGAGCAAGAATCAGTGAAAGTGAAAATCATTTGATCATTATGTTGGGCGTCATTTTGGTATTGACATGATTCTAGAGGCGGAAGGAGCGTGCGTAAAAGCCACAATTACTGCCATGAGGCAGTTACAATGATCTATGATGTTCAATTGACTGGGGAAAAACAATGATTGCCACAGCCGAGAGAAACCAAAAGACTAATAATACAATCACAAATAAAAACAACTACATAAACCACAAGGAAACAAAACAGCAGTGGCAGTCAATGTCTCTCCTGCCTCATTATTGCGCAGTCACCACACGGCTGGCTCAACACATGGCAAAGGGAATCGCTGTAACACTGGACCTGAAACAGAATAAAGCACACAGCAGCAAAGCCTCGACTTCAAAGCAAAATGAGCGGGATCCTCCTTTGATACGTCCCTGGCTTGGTGACGTCACATTCGATATGACTACTTCACCCTCGGAAGATTTTAAATAGGAGCCGTTTCTGCCATAGGTCTCATTCCACACTCCCAGAGAGGACACGCGTCTGTGACGTTTGTCGCTTTTCAGCGTTGCCGGTCTCAGACGTGGTCCGGACCAGAGCGTTCATGAGTCCTCTGTGGGAGCTTGTGGTGGGCAGCCCTTGAGGAGCACCGGGACACTTCCCAGTTGCCTCAGTGTTGAGTGTTGCCTTGGCCTGCGCCGCGACACGGGCCTGCTCCCTGTTGGTGTCCCATCCAACTCACACGACAGCCTGCGGGTCCTCGGAACGCAAAGCTCCTCGCAAAAACAGAGCATACACTCTTACACAAAAAACACAGGGGAAAAACACTTACAAATCAATAATACGGCCAGGACCTCAGGAGCTCAACTTATACTTAAACGTATACTTTTGTCTGTGGAGGGAGGTTTCCTGCTGAAGTGTTGGCTCGTTAAACTGTCTGTTCCTGATGAGAGGAGCTGCTGTGATTGGCTTTATCGAAGCGTCCCGTAGATCCACTTTGCTGCTGAAACATATGCTTGAGCAAGAATCAGTGAAAGTGAAAATCATTTGATCATTACATGAAATCATTATGTTGGGCGTCATTTTGGTATTGACATGATTCTAGAGGCGGAAGGAGCGTGCGTAAAAGCCACAATTACTGCCATGAGGCAGTTACAATGATCTATGATGTTCAATTGACTGGGGAAAAACAATGATTGCCACAGCCGAGAGAAACCAAAAGACTAATAATACAATCACAAATAAAAACAACTACATAAACCACAAGGAAACAAAACAGCAGTGGCAGTCAGTGTCTCTCCTGCCTCATTATTGCGCAGTCACCACACGGCTGGCTCAACACATGGCAAAGGGAATCACTGTAACACTGGACCTGAAACAGAATAAAGCACACAGCAGCAAAGCCTCGACTTCAAAGCAAAATGAGCGGGATCCTCCTTTGATACGTCCCTGGCTTGGTGACGTCACATTCGATATGACTACTTCACCCTCGGAAGATTTTAAATAGGAGCCGTTTCTGCCATAGGTCTCATTCCACACTCCCAGAGAGGACACGCGTCTGGGACGTTTGTCGCTTTTCAGCGTTGCCGGTCTCAGACGTGGTCCGGACCAGAGCGTTCATGAGTCCTCTGTGGGAGATTGGGACACTTCCCAGTTGCTTCATTGTTGCTTGTTTCATTCCTGCAAACTTCAGAAACTGAAAAGTTTCACAAACATCACACAAGCGTTGATTCTGACCACGATTCAATCACACTGAGTCATTTTCAGTTGTTTCAGGCTTGCAGACCTCACAAACTGAAAAGCTTGACAAAAAACACAGAAGTGCTGATTCTGACCAGTATTCACTGACACTGAGTGGTTTTCAGTTGACTTTTTTCTAAAATTTGTGTGTCATTCCTGCAAACCTCAGAAACTGAAAAGCTTCACGATAAACACAATAGTGTTGATTCTGACCACTTTTCACTCACACTGAGTCATTTTCAGTTGACTGTGCTTTAAAATGACTGTTTCATGCCTGCAAACCTCAGAAACTGAAAAGCTTCACATAAAACACACTGTTATGTTAGAAACCAGAGAACACAAATGCACTCCAGGCCTGAATGGGGCAAAGTTACAAGTGATGATGTTAATGAGCTCTTCTCTGGTGAAAGAGCTCCGGAAACCATGGGTGTTATTTCTGCCATAGGTCTCATTCCACACTCCCAGAGAGGACACGCGTCTGTGACGTTTGTCGCTTTTCAGCGTTGCCGGTCTCAGACGTGGTCCGGACCAGAGCGTTCATGAGTCCTCTGTGGGAGCTTGTGGTGGGCAGCCCTTGAGGAGCACCGGGACACTTCCCAGTTGCCTCAGTGTTGAGTGTTGCCTTGGCCTGCGCCGCGACACGGGCCTGCTCCCTGTTGGTGTCCCATCCAACTCACGCGACAGCCTGCGGGTCCTCGGAACGCAAAGCTCCTCGCAAAAACAGAGCATACACTCTTACACAAAAAACACAGGGGAAAAACACTTACAAGTCAATAATACGGCCAGGACCTCAGGAGCTCAACTTATACTTAAACGTATACTTTTGTCTGTGAAGGGGGAGGTTTCCTGCTGAAGTGTTGGCTCGTTAAACTGTCTGTTCCTGATGAGAGGAGCTGCTGTGATTGGCTTTATCGAAGCGTCCCGTAGATCCACTTTGCTGCTGAAACATATGCTTGAGCAAGAATCAGTGAAAGTGAAAATCATTTGATCATTATGTTGGGCGTCATTTTGGTATTGACATGATTCTAGAGGCGGAAGGAGCGTGCGTAAAAGCCACAATTACTGCCATGAGGCAGTTACAATGATCTATAGTGTTCAATTGACTGGGGAAAAACAATGATTGCCACAGCCGAGAGAAACCAAAAGACTAATAATACAATCACAAATAAAAACAACTACATAAACCACAAGGAAACCAAACAGCAGTGGCAGTCAATGTCTCTCCTGCCTCATTATTGCGCAGTCACCACACGGCTGGCTCAACACATGGCAAAGGGAATCGCTGTAACACTGGACCTGAAACAGAATAAAGCACACAGCAGCAAAGCCTCGACTTCAAAGCAAAATGAGCGGGATCCTCCTTTGATACGTCCCTGGCTTGGTGACGTCACATTCGATATGACTACTTCACCCTCGGAAGATTTTAAATAGGAGCCGTTTCTGCCATAGGTCTCATTCCACACTCCCAGAGAGGACACGCGTCTGTGACGTTTGTCGCTTTTCAGCGTTGCCGGTCTCAGACGTGGTCCGGACCAGAGCGTTCATGAGTCCTCTGTGGGAGCTTGGGACACTTCCCAGTTGCCCCAGTGTTGCTTGTTTCATTCCTGCAAACTTCAGAAACTGAAAAGTGTCACAAACATCACACAAGCGTTGATTCTGACCACGATTCAATCACACTGAGTCATTTTCAGTTGTTTCATTCCTGCAGACCTCACAAACTGAAAAGCTTGACAAAAAACACAGAAGTGCTGATTCTGACCAGTATTCACTGACACTGAGTGGTTTTCAGTTGACTTTTTTCTAAAATTTGTGTGTCATTCCTGCAAACCTCAGAAACTGAAAAGCTTCACGATAAACACAATAGTGTTGATTCTGACCACTTTTCACTCACACTGAGTCATTTTCAGTTGACTGTGCTTTAAAATGACTGTTTCATGCCTGCAAACCTCAGAAACTGAAAAGCTTCACATAAAACACACTGTTATGTTAGAAACCAGAGAACACAAATGCACTCCAGGCCTGAATGGGGCAAAGTTACAAGTGATGATGTTAATGAGCTCTTCTCTGGTGAAAGAGCTCCGGAAACCATGGGTGTTATTTCTGCCATAGGTCTCATTCCACACTCCCAGAGAGGACACGCGTCTGTGACGTTTGTCGCTTTTCAGCGTTGCCGGTCTCAGACGTGGTCCGGACCAGAGCGTTCATGAGTCCTCTGTGGGAGCTTGTGGTGGGCAGCCCTTGAGGAGCACCGGGACACTTCCCAGTTGCCTCAGTGTTGAGTGTTGCCTTGGCCTGCGCCGCGACACGGGCCTGCTCCCTGTTGGTGTCCCATCCAACTCACACGACAGCCTGCGGGTCCTCGGAACGCAAAGCTCCTCGCAAAAACAGAGCATACACTCTTACACAAAAAACACAGGGGAAAAACACTTACAAGTCAATAATACGGCCAGGACCTCAGGAGCTCAACTTATACTTAAACGTATACTTTTGTCTGTGGAGGGAGGTTTCCTGCTGAAGTGTTGGCTCGTTAAACTGTCTGTTCCTGATGAGAGGAGCTGCTGTGATTGGCTTTATCGAAGCGTCCCGTAGATCCACTTTGCTGCTGAAACATATGCTTGAGCAAGAATCAGTGAAAGTGAAAATCATTTGATCATTATGTTGGGCGTCATTTTGGTATTGACATGATTCTAGAGGCGGAAGGAGCGTGCGTAAAAGCCACAATTACTGCCATGAGGCAGTTACAATGATCTATGATGTTCAATTGACTGGGGAAAAACAATGATTGCCACAGCCGAGAGAAACCAAAAGACTAATAATACAATCACAAATAAAAACAACTACATAAACCACAAGGAAACAAAACAGCAGTGGCAGTCAATGTCTCTCCTGCCTCATTATTGCGCAGTCACCACACGGCTGGCTCAACACATGGCAAAGGGAATCGCTGTAACACTGGACCTGAAACAGAATAAAGCACACAGCAGCAAAGCCTCGACTTCAAAGCAAAATGAGCAGGATCCTCCTTTGATACGTCCCTGGCTTGGTGACGTCACATTCGATATGACTACTTCACCCTCGGAAGATTTTAAATAGGAGCCGTTTCTGCCATAGGTCTCATTCCACACTCCCAGAGAGGACACGCGTCTGTGACGTTTGTCGCTTTTCAGCGTTGCCGGTCTCAGACGTGGTCCGGACCAGAGCGTTCATGAGTCCTCTGTGGGAGCTTGTGGTGGGCAGCCCTTGAGGAGCACCGGGACACTTCCCAGTTGCCTCAGTGTTGAGTGTTGCCTTGGCCTGCGCCGCGACACGGGCCTGCTCCCTGTTGGTGTCCCATCCAACTCACACGACAGCCTGCGGGTCCTCGGAACGCAAAGCTCCTCGCAAAAACAGAGCATACACTCTTACACAAAAAACACAGGGGAAAAACACTTACAAGTCAATAATACGGCCAGGACCTCAGGAGCTCAACTTATACTTAAACGTATACTTTTGTCTGTGGAGGGAGGTTTCCTGCTGAAGTGTTGGCTCGTTAAACTGTCTGTTCCTGATGAGAGGAGCTGCTGTGATTGGCTTTATCGAAGCGTCCCGTAGATCCACTTTGCTGCTGAAACATATGCTTGAGCAAGAATCAGTGAAAGTGAAAATCATTTGATCATTATGTTGGGCGTCATTTTGGTATTGACATGATTCTAGAGGCGGAAGGAGCGTGCGTAAAAGCCACAATTACTGCCATGAGGCAGTTACAATGATCTATGATGTTCAATTGACTGGGGAAAAACAATGATTGCCACAGCCGAGAGAAACCAAAAGACTAATAATACAATCACAAATAAAAACAACTACATAAACCACAAGGAAACAAAACAGCAGTGGCAGTCAATGTCTCTCCTGCCTCATTATTGCGCAGTCACCACACGGCTGGCTCAACACATGGCAAAGGGAATCGCTGTAACACTGGACCTGAAACAGAATAAAGCACACAGCAGCAAAGCCTCGACTTCAAAGCAAAATGAGCGGGATCCTCCTTTGATACGTCCCTGGCTTGGTGACGTCACATTCGATATGACTACTTCACCCTCGGAAGATTTTAAATAGGAGCCGTTTCTGCCATAGGTCTCATTCCACACTCCCAGAGAGGACACGCGTCTGTGACGTTTGTCGCTTTTCAGCGTTGCCGGTCTCAGACGTGGTCCGGACCAGAGCGTTCATGAGTCCTCTGTGGGAGCTTGGGACACTTCCCAGTTGCCTCATTGTTGCTTGTTTCATTCCTGCAAACTTCAGAAACTGAAAAGTTTCACAAACATCACACAAGCGTTGATTCTGACCACGATTCAATCACACTGAGTCATTTTCAGTTGTTTCAGACTTGCAGACCTCACAAACTGAAAAGCTTGACAAAAAACACAGAAGTGCTGATTCTGACCAGTATTCACTGACACTGAGTGGTTTTCAGTTGACTTTTTTCTAAAATTTGTGTGTCATTCCTGCAAACCTCAGAAACTGAAAAGCTTCACGATAAACACAATAGTGTTGATTCTGACCACTTTTCACTCACACTGAGTCATTTTCAGTTGACTGTGCTTTAAAATGACTGTTTCATGCCTGCAAACCTCAGAAACTGAAAAGCTTCACATAAAACACACTGTTATGTTAGAAACCAGAGAACACAAATGCACTCCAGGCCTGAATGGGGCAAAGTTACAAGTGATGATGTTAATGAGCTCTTCTCTGGTGAAAGAGCTCCGGAAACCATGGGTGTTATTTCTGCCATAGGTCTCATTCCACACTCCCAGAGAGGACACGCGTCTGTGACGTTTGTCGCTTTTCAGCGTTGCCGGTCTCAGACGTGGTCCGGACCAGAGCGTTCATGAGTCCTCTGTGGGAGCTTGTGGTGGGCAGCCCTTGAGGAGCACCGGGACACTTCCCAGTTGCCTCAGTGTTGAGTGTTGCCTTGGCCTGCGCCGCGACACGGGCCTGCTCCCTGTTGGTGTCCCATCCAACTCACACGACAGCCTGCGGGTCCTCGGAACGCAAAGCTCCTCGCAAAAACAGAGCATACACTCTTACACAAAAAACACAGGGGAAAAACACTTACAAGTCAATAATACGGCCAGGACCTCAGGAGCTCAACTTATACTTAAACGTATACTTTTGTCTGTGGAGGGAGGTTTCCTGCTGAAGTGTTGGCTCGTTAAACTGTCTGTTCCTGATGAGAGGAGCTGCTGTGATTGGCTTTATCGAAGCGTCCCGTAGATCCACTTTGCTGCTGAAACATATGCTTGAGCAAGAATCAGTGAAAGTGAAAATCATTTGATCATTACATGAAATCATTATGTTGGGCGTCATTTTGGTATTGACATGATTCTAGAGGCGGAAGGAGCGTGCGTAAAAGCCACAATTACTGCCATGAGGCAGTTACAATGATCTATAGTGTTCAATTGACTGGGGAAAAACAATGATTGCCACAGCCGAGAGAAACCAAAAGACTAATAATACAATCACAAATAAAAACAACTACATAAACCACAAGGAAACAAAACAGCAGTGGCAGTCAGTGTCTCTCCTGCCTCATTATTGCGCAGTCACCACACGGCTGGCTCAACACATGGCAAAGGGAATCACTGTAACACTGGACCTGAAACAGAATAAAGCACACAGCAGCAAAGCCTCGACTTCAAAGCAAAATGAGCGGGATCCTCCTTTGATACGTCCCTGGCTTGGTGACGTCACATTCGATATGACTACTTCACCCTCGGAAGATTTTAAATAGGAGCCGTTTCTGCCATAGGTCTCATTCCACACTCCCAGAGAGGACACGCGTCTGTGACGTTTGTCGCTTTTCAGCGTTGCCGGTCTCAGACGTGGTCCGGACCAGAGCGTTCATGAGTCCTCTGTGGGAGCTTGTGGTGGGCAGCCCTTGAGGAGCACCGGGACACTTCCCAGTTGCCTCAGTGTTGAGTGTTGCCTTGGCCTGCGCCGCGACACGGGCCTGCTCCCTGTTGGTGTCCCATCCAACTCACGCGACAGCCTGCGGGTCCTCGGAACGCAAAGCTCCTCGCAAAAACAGAGCATACACTCTTACACAAAAAACACAGGGGAAAAACACTTACAAGTCAATAATACGGCCAGGACCTCAGGAGCTCAACTTATACTTAAACGTATACTTTTGTCTGTGGAGGGAGGTTTCCTGCTGAAGTGTTGGCTCGTTAAACTGTCTGTTCCTGATGAGAGGAGCTGCTGTGATTGGCTTTATCGAAGCGTCCCGTAGATCCACTTTGCTGCTGAAACATATGCTTGAGCAAGAATCAGTGAAAGTGAAAATCATTTGATCATTATGTTGGGCGTCATTTTGGTATTGACATGATTCTAGAGGCGGAAGGAGCGTGCGTAAAAGCCACAATTACTGCCATGAGGCAGTTACAATGATCTATAGTGTTCAATTGACTGGGGAAAAACAATGATTGCCACAGCCGAGAGAAACCAAAAGACTAATAATACAATCACAAATAAAAACAACTACATAAACCACAAGGAAACAAAACAGCAGTGGCAGTCAATGTCTCTCCTGCCTCATTATTGCGCAGTCACCACACGGCTGGCTCAACACATGGCAAAGGGAATCGCTGTAACACTGGACCTGAAACAGAATAAAGCACACAGCAGCAAAGCCTCGACTTCAAAGCAAAATGAGCGGGATCCTCCTTTGATACGTCCCTGGCTTGGTGACGTCACATTCGATATGACTACTTCACCCTCGGAAGATTTTAAATAGGAGCCGTTTCTGCCATAGGTCTCATTCCACACTCCCAGAGAGGACACGCGTCTGTGACGTTTGTCGCTTTTCAGCGTTGCCGGTCTCAGACGTGGTCCGGACCAGAGCGTTCATGAGTCCTCTGTGGGAGCTTGTGGTGGGCAGCCCTTGATGAGCACCGGGACACTTCCCAGTTGCCTCAGTGTTGAGTGTTGCCTTGGCCTGCGCCGCGACACGGGCCTGCTCCCTGTTGGTGTCCCATCCAACTCACACGACAGCCTGCGGGTCCTCGGAACGCAAAGCTCCTCGCAAAAACAGAGCATACACTCTTACACAAAAAACACAGGGGAAAAACACTTACAAGTCAATAATACGGCCAGGACCTCAGGAGCTCAACTTATACTTAAACGTATACTTTTGTCTGTGGAGGGAGGTTTCCTGCTGAAGTGTTGGCTCGTTAAACTGTCTGTTCCTGATGAGAGGAGCTGCTGTGATTGGCTTTATCGAAGCGTCCCGTAGATCCACTTTGCTGCTGAAACATATGCTTGAGCAAGAATCAGTGAAAGTGAAAATCATTTGATCATTATGTTGGGCGTCATTTTGGTATTGACATGATTCTAGAGGCGGAAGGAGCGTGCGTAAAAGCCACAATTACTGCCATGAGGCAGTTACAATGATCTATGATGTTCAATTGACTGGGGAAAAACAATGATTGCCACAGCCGAGAGAAACCAAAAGACTAATAATACAATCACAAATAAAAACAACTACATAAACCACAAGGAAACAAAACAGCAGTGGCAGTCAATGTCTCTCCTGCCTCATTATTGCGCAGTCACCACACGGCTGGCTCAACACATGGCAAAGGGAATCGCTGTAACACTGGACCTGAAACAGAATAAAGCACACAGCAGCAAAGCCTCGACTTCAAAGCAAAATGAGCAGGATCCTCCTTTGATACGTCCCTGGCTTGGTGACGTCACATTCGATATGACTACTTCACCCTCGGAAGATTTTAAATAGGAGCCGTTTCTGCCATAGGTCTCATTCCACACTCCCAGAGAGGACACGCGTCTGTGACGTTTGTCGCTTTTCAGCGTTGCCGGTCTCAGACGTGGTCCGGACCAGAGCGTTCATGAGTCCTCTGTGGGAGCTTGTGGTGGGCAGCCCTTGAGGAGCGCCGGGACACTTCCCAGTTGCCTCAGTGTTGAGTGTTGCCTTGGCCTGCGCCGCGACACGGGCCTGCTCCCTGTTGGTGTCCCATCCAACTCACACGACAGCCTGCGGGTCCTCGGAACGCAAAGCTCCTCGCAAAAACAGAGCATACACTCTTACACAAAAAACACAGGGGAAAAACACTTACAAGTCAATAATACGGCCAGGACCTCAGGAGCTCAACTTATACTTAAACGTATACTTTTGTCTGTGGAGGGAGGTTTCCTGCTGAAGTGTTGGCTCGTTAAACTGTCTGTTCCTGATGAGAGGAGCTGCTGTGATTGGCTTTATCGAAGCGTCCCGTAGATCCACTTTGCTGCTGAAACATATGATTGAGCAAGAATCAGTGAAAGTGAAAATCATTTGATCATTATGTTGGGCGTCATTTTGGTATTGACATGATTCTAGAGGCGGAAGGAGCGTGCGTAAAAGCCACAATTACTGCCATGAGGCAGTTACAATGATCTATAGTGTTCAATTGACTGGGGAAAAACAATGATTGCCACAGCCGAGAGAAACCAAAAGACTAATAATACAATCACAAATAAAAACAACTACATAAACCACAAGGAAACAAAACAGCAGTGGCAGTCAATGTCTCTCCTGCCTCATTATTGCGCAGTCACCACACGGCTGGCTCAACACATGGCAAAGGGAATCGCTGTAACACTGGACCTGAAACAGAATAAAGCACACAGCAGCAAAGCCTCGACTTCAAAGCAAAATGAGCGGGATCCTCCTTTGATACGTCCCTGGCTTGGTGACGTCACATTCGATATGACTACTTCACCCTCGGAAGATTTTAAATAGGAGCCGTTTCTGCCATAGGTCTCATTCCACACTCCCAGAGAGGACACGCGTCTGTGACGTTTGTCGCTTTTCAGCGTTGCCGGTCTCAGACGTGGTCCGGACCAGAGCGTTCATGAGTCCTCTGTGGGAGCTTGTGGTGGGCAGCCCTTGAGGAGCACCGGGACACTTCCCAGTTGCCTCAGTGTTGAGTGTTGCCTTGGCCTGCGCCGCGACACGGGCCTGCTCCCTGTTGGTGTCCCATCCAACTCACACGACAGCCTGCGGGTCCTCGGAACGCAAAGCTCCTCGCAAAAACAGAGCATACACTCTTACACAAAAAACACAGGGGAAAAACACTTACAAGTCAATAATACGGCCAGGACCTCAGGAGCTCAACTTATACTTAAACGTATACTTTTGTCTGTGGAGGGAGGTTTCCTGCTGAAGTGTTGGCTCGTTAAACTGTCTGTTCCTGATGAGAGGAGCTGCTGTGATTGGCTTTATCGAAGCGTCCCGTAGATCCACTTTGCTGCTGAAACATATGATTGAGCAAGAATCAGTGAAAGTGAAAATCATTTGATCATTATGTTGGGCGTCATTTTGGTATTGACATGATTCTAGAGGCGGAAGGAGCGTGCGTAAAAGCCACAATTACTGCCATGAGGCAGTTACAATGATCTATAGTGTTCAATTGACTGGGGAAAAACAATGATTGCCACAGCCGAGAGAAACCAAAAGACTAATAATACAATCACAAATAAAAACAACTACATAAACCACAAGGAAACAAAACAGCAGTGGCAGTCAATGTCTCTCCTGCCTCATTATTGCGCAGTCACCACACGGCTGGCTCAACACATGGCAAAGGGAATCGCTGTAACACTGGACCTGAAACAGAATAAAGCACACAGCAGCAAAGCCTCGACTTCAAAGCAAAATGAGCGGGATCCTCCTTTGATACGTCCCTGGCTTGGTGACGTCACATTCGATATGACTACTTCACCCTCGGAAGATTTTAAATAGGAGCCGTTTCTGCCATAGGTCTCATTCCACACTCCCAGAGAGGACACGCGTCTGTGACGTTTGTCGCTTTTCAGCGTTGCCGGTCTCAGACGTGGTCCGGACCAGAGCGTTCATGAGTCCTCTGTGGGAGCTTGTGGTGGGCAGCCCTTGAGGAGCACCGGGACACTTCCCAGTTGCCTCAGTGTTGAGTGTTGCCTTGGCCTGCGCCGCGACACGGGCCTGCTCCCTGTTGGTGTCCCATCCAACTCACACGACAGCCTGCGGGTCCTCGGAACGCAAAGCTCCTCGCAAAAACAGAGCATACACTCTTACACAAAAAACACAGGGGAAAAACACTTACAAGTCAATAATACGGCCAGGACCTCAGGAGCTCAACTTATACTTAAACGTATACTTTTGTCTGTGGAGGGAGGTTTCCTGCTGAAGTGTTGGCTCGTTAAACTGTCTGTTCCTGATGAGAGGAGCTGCTGTGATTGGCTTTATCGAAGCGTCCCGTAGATCCACTTTGCTGCTGAAACATATGCTTGAGCAAGAATCAGTGAAAGTGAAAATCATTTGATCATTATGTTGGGCGTCATTTTGGTATTGACATGATTCTAGAGGCGGAAGGAGCGTGCGTAAAAGCCACAATTACTGCCATGAGGCAGTTACAATGATCTATGATGTTCAATTGACTGGGGAAAAACAATGATTGCCACAGCCGAGAGAAACCAAAAGACTAATAATACAATCACAAATAAAAACAACTACATAAACCACAAGGAAACAAAACAGCAGTGGCAGTCAATGTCTCTCCTGCCTCATTATTGCGCAGTCACCACACGGCTGGCTCAACACATGGCAAAGGGAATCGCTGTAACACTGGACCTGAAACAGAATAAAGCACACAGCAGCAAAGCCTCGACTTCAAAGCAAAATGAGCGGGATCCTCCTTTGATACGTCCCTGGCTTGGTGACGTCACATTCGATATGACTACTTCACCCTCGGAAGATTTTAAATAGGAGCCGTTTCTGCCATAGGTCTCATTCCACACTCCCAGAGAGGACACGCGTCTGTGACGTTTGTCGCTTTTCAGCGTTGCCGGTCTCAGACGTGGTCCGGACCAGAGCGTTCATGAGTCCTCTGTGGGAGCTTGTGGTGGGCAGCCCTTGAGGAGCACCGGGACACTTCCCAGTTGCCTCAGTGTTGAGTGTTGCCTTGGCCTGCGCCGCGACACGGGCCTGCTCCCTGTTGGTGTCCCATCCAACTCACACGACAGCCTGCGGGTCCTCGGAACGCAAAGCTCCTCGCAAAAACAGAGCATACACTCTTACACAAAAAACACAGGGGAAAAACACTTACAAATCAATAATACGGCCAGGACCTCAGGAGCTCAACTTATACTTAAACGTATACTTTTGTCTGTGGAGGGAGGTTTCCTGCTGAAGTGTTGGCTCGTTAAACTGTCTGTTCCTGATGAGAGGAGCTGCTGTGATTGGCTTTATCGAAGCGTCCCGTAGATCCACTTTGCTGCTGAAACATATGCTTGAGCAAGAATCAGTGAAAGTGAAAATCATTTGATCATTACATGAAATCATTATGTTGGGCGTCATTTTGGTATTGACATGATTCTAGAGGCGGAAGGAGCGTGCGTAAAAGCCACAATTACTGCCATGAGGCAGTTACAATGATCTATGATGTTCAATTGACTGGGGAAAAACAATGATTGCCACAGCCGAGAGAAACCAAAAGACTAATAATACAATCACAAATAAAAACAACTACATAAACCACAAGGAAACAAAACAGCAGTGGCAGTCAGTGTCTCTCCTGCCTCATTATTGCGCAGTCACCACACGGCTGGCTCAACACATGGCAAAGGGAATCACTGTAACACTGGACCTGAAACAGAATAAAGCACACAGCAGCAAAGCCTCGACTTCAAAGCAAAATGAGCGGGATCCTCCTTTGATACGTCCCTGGCTTGGTGACGTCACATTCGATATGACTACTTCACCCTCGGAAGATTTTAAATAGGAGCCGTTTCTGCCATAGGTCTCATTCCACACTCCCAGAGAGGACACGCGTCTGGGACGTTTGTCGCTTTTCAGCGTTGCCGGTCTCAGACGTGGTCCGGACCAGAGCGTTCATGAGTCCTCTGTGGGAGATTGGGACACTTCCCAGTTGCTTCATTGTTGCTTGTTTCATTCCTGCAAACTTCAGAAACTGAAAAGTTTCACAAACATCACACAAGCGTTGATTCTGACCACGATTCAATCACACTGAGTCATTTTCAGTTGTTTCAGGCTTGCAGACCTCACAAACTGAAAAGCTTGACAAAAAACACAGAAGTGCTGATTCTGACCAGTATTCACTGACACTGAGTGGTTTTCAGTTGACTTTTTTCTAAAATTTGTGTGTCATTCCTGCAAACCTCAGAAACTGAAAAGCTTCACGATAAACACAATAGTGTTGATTCTGACCACTTTTCACTCACACTGAGTCATTTTCAGTTGACTGTGCTTTAAAATGACTGTTTCATGCCTGCAAACCTCAGAAACTGAAAAGCTTCACATAAAACACACTGTTATGTTAGAAACCAGAGAACACAAATGCACTCCAGGCCTGAATGGGGCAAAGTTACAAGTGATGATGTTAATGAGCTCTTCTCTGGTGAAAGAGCTCCGGAAACCATGGGTGTTATTTCTGCCATAGGTCTCATTCCACACTCCCAGAGAGGACACGCGTCTGTGACGTTTGTCGCTTTTCAGCGTTGCCGGTCTCAGACGTGGTCCGGACCAGAGCGTTCATGAGTCCTCTGTGGGAGCTTGTGGTGGGCAGCCCTTGAGGAGCACCGGGACACTTCCCAGTTGCCTCAGTGTTGAGTGTTGCCTTGGCCTGCGCCGCGACACGGGCCTGCTCCCTGTTGGTGTCCCATCCAACTCACGCGACAGCCTGCGGGTCCTCGGAACGCAAAGCTCCTCGCAAAAACAGAGCATACACTCTTACACAAAAAACACAGGGGAAAAACACTTACAAGTCAATAATACGGCCAGGACCTCAGGAGCTCAACTTATACTTAAACGTATACTTTTGTCTGTGAAGGGGGAGGTTTCCTGCTGAAGTGTTGGCTCGTTAAACTGTCTGTTCCTGATGAGAGGAGCTGCTGTGATTGGCTTTATCGAAGCGTCCCGTAGATCCACTTTGCTGCTGAAACATATGCTTGAGCAAGAATCAGTGAAAGTGAAAATCATTTGATCATTATGTTGGGCGTCATTTTGGTATTGACATGATTCTAGAGGCGGAAGGAGCGTGCGTAAAAGCCACAATTACTGCCATGAGGCAGTTACAATGATCTATAGTGTTCAATTGACTGGGGAAAAACAATGATTGCCACAGCCGAGAGAAACCAAAAGACTAATAATACAATCACAAATAAAAACAACTACATAAACCACAAGGAAACCAAACAGCAGTGGCAGTCAATGTCTCTCCTGCCTCATTATTGCGCAGTCACCACACGGCTGGCTCAACACATGGCAAAGGGAATCGCTGTAACACTGGACCTGAAACAGAATAAAGCACACAGCAGCAAAGCCTCGACTTCAAAGCAAAATGAGCGGGATCCTCCTTTGATACGTCCCTGGCTTGGTGACGTCACATTCGATATGACTACTTCACCCTCGGAAGATTTTAAATAGGAGCCGTTTCTGCCATAGGTCTCATTCCACACTCCCAGAGAGGACACGCGTCTGTGACGTTTGTCGCTTTTCAGCGTTGCCGGTCTCAGACGTGGTCCGGACCAGAGCGTTCATGAGTCCTCTGTGGGAGCTTGGGACACTTCCCAGTTGCCCCAGTGTTGCTTGTTTCATTCCTGCAAACTTCAGAAACTGAAAAGTGTCACAAACATCACACAAGCGTTGATTCTGACCACGATTCAATCACACTGAGTCATTTTCAGTTGTTTCATTCCTGCAGACCTCACAAACTGAAAAGCTTGACAAAAAACACAGAAGTGCTGATTCTGACCAGTATTCACTGACACTGAGTGGTTTTCAGTTGACTTTTTTCTAAAATTTGT
Organism: Trachinotus anak; assembly: GCF_046630095.1. Lineage (NCBI taxonomy): Eukaryota > Metazoa > Chordata > Actinopteri > Carangiformes > Carangidae > Trachinotus > Trachinotus anak. The sequence continues at coordinate 29,579,824 of NW_027273872.1, forward strand.
GTGTCATTCCTGCAAACCTCAGAAACTGAAAAGCTTCACGATAAACACAATAGTGTTGATTCTGACCACTTTTCACTCACACTGAGTCATTTTCAGTTGACTGTGCTTTAAAATTACTGTTTCATGTCTGCAAACCTCAGAAACTGAAAAGCTTCACATAAAACACACTGTTATGTTATAAACCAGAGAACACAAATGCACTCCAGGCCTGAATGGGGCAAAGTTACAAGTGATGATGTTAATGAGCTCTTCTCTGGTGAAAGAGCTCCGGAAACCATGGGTGTTATTTCTGCCATAGGTCTCATTCCACACTCCCAGAGAGGACACGCGTCTGTGACGTTTGTCGCTTTTCAGCGTTGCCGGTCTCAGACGTGGTCCGGACCAGAGCGTTCATGAGTCCTCTGTGGGAGCTTGTGGTGGGCAGCCCTTGAGGAGCACCGGGACACTTCCCAGTTGCCTCAGTGTTGAGTGTTGCCTTGGCCTGCGCCGCGACACGGGCCTGCTCCCTGTTGGTGTCCCATCCAACTCACGCGACAGCCTGCGGGTCCTCGGAACGCAAAGCTCCTCGCAAAAACAGAGCATACACTCTTACACAAAAAACACAGGGGAAAAACACTTACAAGTCAATAATACGGCCAGGACCTCAGGAGCTCAACTTATACTTAAACGTATACTTTTGTCTGTGGAGGGAGGTTTCCTGCTGAAGTGTTGGCTCGTTAAACTGTCTGTTCCTGATGAGAGGAGCTGCTGTGATTGGCTTTATCGAAGCGTCCCGTTGATCCACTTTGCTGCTGAAACATATGCTTGAGCAAGAATCAGTGAAAGTGAAAATCATTTGATCATTACATGAAATCATTATGTTGGGCGTCATTTTGGTATTGACATGATTCTAGAGGCGGAAGGAGCGTGCGTAAAAGCCACAATTACTGCCATGAGGCAGTTACAATGATCTATGATGTTCAATTGACTGGGGAAAAACAATGATTGCCACAGCCGAGAGAAACCAAAAGACTAATAATACAATCACAAATAAAAACAACTACATAAACCACAAGGAAACAAAACAGCAGTGGCAGTCAATGTCTCTCCTGCCTCATTATTGCGCAGTCACCACACGGCTGGCTCAACACATGGCAAAGGGAATCGCTGTAACACTGGACCTGAAACAGAATAAAGCACACAGCAGCAAAGCCTCGACTTCAAAGCAAAATGAGCGGGATCCTCCTTTGATACGTCCCTGGCTTGGTGACGTCACATTCGATATGACTACTTCACCCTCGGAAGATTTTAAATAGGAGCCGTTTCTGCCATAGGTCTCATTCCACACTCCCAGAGAGGACACGCGTCTGTGACGTTTGTCGCTTTTCAGCGTTGCCGGTCTCAGACGTGGTCCGGACCAGAGCGTTCATGAGTCCTCTGTGGGAGCTTGTGGTGGGCAGCCCTTGAGGAGCGCCGGGACACTTCCCAGTTGCCTCAGTGTTGAGTGTTGCCTTGGCCTGCGCCGCGACACGGGCCTGCTCCCTGTTGGTGTCCCATCCAACTCACACGACAGCCTGCGGGTCCTCGGAACGCAAAGCTCCTCGCAAAAACAGAGCATACACTCTTACACAAAAAACACAGGGGAAAAACACTTACAAGTCAATAATACGGCCAGGACCTCAGGAGCTCAACTTATACTTAAACGTATACTTTTGTCTGTGGAGGGAGGTTTCCTGCTGAAGTGTTGGCTCGTTAAACTGTCTGTTCCTGATGAGAGGAGCTGCTGTGATTGGCTTTATCGAAGCGTCCCGTAGATCCACTTTGCTGCTGAAACATATGCTTGAGCAAGAATCAGTGAAAGTGAAAATCATTTGATCATTATGTTGGGCGTCATTTTGGTATTGACATGATTCTAGAGGCGGAAGGAGCGTGCGTAAAAGCCACAATTACTGCCATGAGGCAGTTACAATGATCTATAGTGTTCAATTGACTGGGGAAAAACAATGATTGCCACAGCCGAGAGAAACCAAAAGACTAATAATACAATCACAAATAAAAACAACTACATAAACCACAAGGAAACAAAACAGCAGTGGCAGTCAATGTCTTTCCTGCCTCATTATTGCGCAGTCACCACACGGCTGGCTCAACACATGGCAAAGGGAATCGCTGTAACACTGGACCTGAAACAGAATAAAGCACACAGCAGCAAAGCCTCGACTTCAAAGCAAAATGAGCGGGATCCTCCTTTGATACGTCCCTGGCTTGGTGACGTCACATTCGATATGACTACTTCACCCTCGGAAGATTTTAAATAGGAGCCGTTTCTGCCATAGGTCTCATTCCACACTCCCAGAGAGGACACGCGTCTGTGACGTTTGTCGCTTTTCAGCGTTGCCGGTCTCAGACGTGGTCCGGACCAGAGCGTTCATGAGTCCTCTGTGGGAGCTTGTGGTGGGCAGCCCTTGATGAGCACCGGGACACTTCCCAGTTGCCTCAGTGTTGAGTGTTGCCTTGGCCTGCGCCGCGACACGGGCCTGCTCCCTGTTGGTGTCCCATCCAACTCACACGACAGCCTGCGGGTCCTCGGAACGCAAAGCTCCTCGCAAAAACAGAGCATACACTCTTACACAAAAAACACAGGGGAAAAACACTTACAAGTCAATAATACGGCCAGGACCTCAGGAGCTCAACTTATACTTAAACGTATACTTTTGTCTGTGGAGGGAGGTTTCCTGCTGAAGTGTTGGCTCGTTAAACTGTCTGTTCCTGATGAGAGGAGCTGCTGTGATTGGCTTTATCGAAGCGTCCCGTAGATCCACTTTGCTGCTGAAACATATGATTGAGCAAGAATCAGTGAAAGTGAAAATCATTTGATCATTATGTTGGGCGTCATTTTGGTATTGACATGATTCTAGAGGCGGAAGGAGCGTGCGTAAAAGCCACAATTACTGCCATGAGGCAGTTACAATGATCTATAGTGTTCAATTGACTGGGGAAAAACAATGATTGCCACAGCCGAGAGAAACCAAAAGACTAATAATACAATCACAAATAAAAACAACTACATAAACCACAAGGAAACAAAACAGCAGTGGCAGTCAATGTCTCTCCTGCCTCATTATTGCGCAGTCACCACACGGCTGGCTCAACACATGGCAAAGGGAATCGCTGTAACACTGGACCTGAAACAGAATAAAGCACACAGCAGCAAAGCCTCGACTTCAAAGCAAAATGAGCGGGATCCTCCTTTGATACGTCCCTGGCTTGGTGACGTCACATTCGATATGACTACTTCACCCTCGGAAGATTTTAAATAGGAGCCGTTTCTGCCATAGGTCTCATTCCACACTCCCAGAGAGGACACGCGTCTGTGACGTTTGTCGCTTTTCAGCGTTGCCGGTCTCAGACGTGGTCCGGACCAGAGCGTTCATGAGTCCTCTGTGGGAGCTTGTGGTGGGCAGCCCTTGAGGAGCACCGGGACACTTCCCAGTTGCCTCAGTGTTGAGTGTTGCCTTGGCCTGCGCCGCGACACGGGCCTGCTCCCTGTTGGTGTCCCATCCAACTCACACGACAGCCTGCGGGTCCTCGGAACGCAAAGCTCCTCGCAAAAACAGAGCATACACTCTTACACAAAAAACACAGGGGAAAAACACTTACAAGTCAATAATACGGCCAGGTCCTCAGGAGCTCAACTTATACTTAAACGTATACTTTTGTCTGTGGAGGGAGGTTTCCTGCTGAAGTGTTGGCTCGTTAAACTGTCTGTTCCTGATGAGAGGAGCTGCTGTGATTGGCTTTATCGAAGCGTCCCGTAGATCCACTTTGCTGCTGAAACATATGCTTGAGCAAGAATCAGTGAAAGTGAAAATCATTTGATCATTATGTTGGGCGTCATTTTGGTATTGACATGATTCTAGAGGCGGAAGGAGCGTGCGTAAAAGCCACAATTACTGCCATGAGGCAGTTACAATGATCTATGATGTTCAATTGACTGGGGAAAAACAATGATTGCCACAGCCGAGAGAAACCAAAAGACTAATAATACAATCACAAATAAAAACAACTACATAAACCACAAGGAAACAAAACAGCAGTGGCAGTCAATGTCTCTCCTGCCTCATTATTGCGCAGTCACCACACGGCTGGCTCAACACATGGCAAAGGGAATCGCTGTAACACTGGACCTGAAACAGAATAAAGCACACAGCAGCAAAGCCTCGACTTCAAAGCAAAATGAGCGGGATCCTCCTTTGATACGTCCCTGGCTTGGTGACGTCACATTCGATATGACTACTTCACCCTCGGAAGATTTTAAATAGGAGCCGTTTCTGCCATAGGTCTCATTCCACACTCCCAGAGAGGACACGCGTCTGTGACGTTTGTCGCTTTTCAGCGTTGCCGGTCTCAGACGTGGTCCGGACCAGAGCGTTCATGAGTCCTCTGTGGGAGCTTGTGGTGGGCAGCCCTTGATGAGCACCGGGACACTTCCCAGTTGCCTCAGTGTTGAGTGTTGCCTTGGCCTGCGCCGCGACACGGGCCTGCTCCCTGTTGGTGTCCCATCCAACTCACACGACAGCCTGCGGGTCCTCGGAACGCAAAGCTCCTCGCAAAAACAGAGCATACACTCTTACACAAAAAACACAGGGGAAAAACACTTACAAGTCAATAATACGGCCAGGACCTCAGGAGCTCAACTTATACTTAAACGTATACTTTTGTCTGTGGAGGGAGGTTTCCTGCTGAAGTGTTGGCTCGTTAAACTGTCTGTTCCTGATGAGAGGAGCTGCTGTGATTGGCTTTATCGAAGCGTCCCGTAGATCCACTTTGCTGCTGAAACATATGCTTGAGCAAGAATCAGTGAAAGTGAAAATCATTTGATCATTATGTTGGGCGTCATTTTGGTATTGACATGATTCTAGAGGCGGAAGGAGCGTGCGTAAAAGCCACAATTACTGCCATGAGGCAGTTACAATGATCTATGATGTTCAATTGACTGGGGAAAAACAATGATTGCCACAGCCGAGAGAAACCAAAAGACTAATAATACAATCACAAATAAAAACAACTACATAAACCACAAGGAAACAAAACAGCAGTGGCAGTCAATGTCTCTCCTGCCTCATTATTGCGCAGTCACCACACGGCTGGCTCAACACATGGCAAAGGGAATCGCTGTAACACTGGACCTGAAACAGAATAAAGCACACAGCAGCAAAGCCTCGACTTCAAAGCAAAATGAGCAGGATCCTCCTTTGATACGTCCCTGGCTTGGTGACGTCACATTCGATATGACTACTTCACCCTCGGAAGATTTTAAATAGGAGCCGTTTCTGCCATAGGTCTCATTCCACACTCCCAGAGAGGACACGCGTCTGTGACGTTTGTCGCTTTTCAGCGTTGCCGGTCTCAGACGTGGTCCGGACCAGAGCGTTCATGAGTCCTCTGTGGGAGCTTGTGGTGGGCAGCCCTTGAGGAGCACCGGGACACTTCCCAGTTGCCTCAGTGTTGAGTGTTGCCTTGGCCTGCGCCGCGACACGGGCCTGCTCCCTGTTGGTGTCCCATCCAACTCACACGACAGCCTGCGGGTCCTCGGAACGCAAAGCTCCTCGCAAAAACAGAGCATACACTCTTACACAAAAAACACAGGGGAAAAACACTTACAAGTCAATAATACGGCCAGGACCTCAGGAGCTCAACTTATACTTAAACGTATACTTTTGTCTGTGGAGGGAGGTTTCCTGCTGAAGTGTTGGCTCGTTAAACTGTCTGTTCCTGATGAGAGGAGCTGCTGTGATTGGCTTTATCGAAGCGTCCCGTAGATCCACTTTGCTGCTGAAACATATGCTTGAGCAAGAATCAGTGAAAGTGAAAATCATTTGATCATTATGTTGGGCGTCATTTTGGTATTGACATGATTCTAGAGGCGGAAGGAGCGTGCGTAAAAGCCACAATTACTGCCATGAGGCAGTTACAATGATCTATAGTGTTCAATTGACTGGGGAAAAACAATGATTGCCACAGCCGAGAGAAACCAAAAGACTAATAATACAATCACAAATAAAAACAACTACATAAACCACAAGGAAACAAAACAGCAGTGGCAGTCAATGTCTCTCCTGCCTCATTATTGCGCAGTCACCACACGGCTGGCTCAACACATGGCAAAGGGAATCGCTGTAACACTGGACCTGAAACAGAATAAAGCACACAGCAGCAAAGCCTCGACTTCAAAGCAAAATGAGCGGGATCCTCCTTTGATACGTCCCTGGCTTGGTGACGTCACATTCGATATGACTACTTCACCCTCGGAAGATTTTAAATAGGAGCCGTTTCTGCCATAGGTCTCATTCCACACTCCCAGAGAGGACACGCGTCTGTGACGTTTGTCGCTTTTCAGCGTTGCCGGTCTCAGACGTGGTCCGGACCAGAGCGTTCATGAGTCCTCTGTGGGAGCTTGTGGTGGGCAGCCCTTGAGGAGCACCGGGACACTTCCCAGTTGCCTCAGTGTTGAGTGTTGCCTTGGCCTGCGCCGCGACACGGGCCTGCTCCCTGTTGGTGTCCCATCCAACTCACACGACAGCCTGCGGGTCCTCGGAACGCAAAGCTCCTCGCAAAAACAGAGCATACACTCTTACACAAAAAACACAGGGGAAAAACACTTACAAGTCAATAATACGGCCAGGACCTCAGGAGCTCAACTTATACTTAAACGTATACTTTTGTCTGTGGAGGGAGGTTTCCTGCTGAAGTGTTGGCTCGTTAAACTGTCTGTTCCTGATGAGAGGAGCTGCTGTGATTGGCTTTATCGAAGCGTCCCGTAGATCCACTTTGCTGCTGAAACATATGCTTGAGCAAGAATCAGTGAAAGTGAAAATCATTTGATCATTATGTTGGGCGTCATTTTGGTATTGACATGATTCTAGAGGCGGAAGGAGCGTGCGTAAAAGCCACAATTACTGCCATGAGGCAGTTACAATGATCTATAGTGTTCAATTGACTGGGGAAAAACAATGATTGCCACAGCCGAGAGAAACCAAAAGACTAATAATACAATCACAAATAAAAACAACTACATAAACCACAAGGAAACAAAACAGCAGTGGCAGTCAATGTCTCTCCTGCCTCATTATTGCGCAGTCACCACACGGCTGGCTCAACACATGGCAAAGGGAATCGCTGTAACACTGGACCTGAAACAGAATAAAGCACACAGCAGCAAAGCCTCGACTTCAAAGCAAAATGAGCGGGATCCTCCTTTGATACGTCCCTGGCTTGGTGACGTCACATTCGATATGACTACTTCACCCTCGGAGGATTTTAAATAGGAGCCGTTTCTGCCATAGGTCTCATTCCACACTCCCAGAGAGGACACGCGTCTGTGACGTTTGTCGCTTTTCAGCGTTGCCGGTCTCAGACGTGGTCCGGACCAGAGCGTTCATGAGTCCTCTGTGGGAGCTTGGGACACTTCCCAGTTGCCTCATTGTTGCTTGTTTCATTCCTGCAAACTTCAGAAACTGAAAAGTTTCACAAACATCACACAAGCGTTGATTCTGTCCACGATTCAATCACACTGAGTCATTTTCAGTTGTTTCAGACTTGCAGACCTCACAAACTGAAAAGCTTGACAAAAAACACAGAAGTGCTGATTCTGACCAGTATTCACTGACACTGAGTGGTTTTCAGTTGACTTTTTTCTAAAATTTGTGTGTCATTCCTGCAAACCTCAGAAACTGAAAAGCTTCACGATAAACACAATAGTGTTGATTCTGACCACTTTTCACTCACACTGAGTCATTTTCAGTTGACTGTGCTTTAAAATTACTGTTTCATGCCTGCAAACCTCAGAAACTGAAAAGCTTCACATAAAACACACTGTTATGTTAGAAACCAGAGAACACAAATGCACTCCAGGCCTGAATGGGGCAAAGTTACAAGTGATGATGTTAATGAGCTCTTCTCTGGTGAAAGAGCTCCGGAAACCATGGGTGTTATTTCTGCCATAGGTCTCATTCCACACTCCCAGAGAGGACACGCGTCTGTGACGTTTGTCGCTTTTCAGCGTTGCCGGTCTCAGACGTGGTCCGGACCAGAGCGTTCATGAGTCCTCTGTGGGAGCTTGTGGTGGGCAGCCCTTGAGGAGCACCGGGACACTTCCCAGTTGCCTCAGTGTTGAGTGTTGCCTTGGCCTGCGCCGCGACACGGGCCTGCTCCCTGTTGGTGTCCCATCCAACTCACACGACAGCCTGCGGGTCCTCGGAACGCAAAGCTCCTCGCAAAAACAGAGCATACACTCTTACACAAAAAACACAGGGGAAAAACACTTACAAATCAATAATACGGCCAGGACCTCAGGAGCTCAACTTATACTTAAACGTATACTTTTGTCTGTGGAGGGAGGTTTCCTGCTGAAGTGTTGGCTCGTTAAACTGTCTGTTCCTGATGAGAGGAGCTGCTGTGATTGGCTTTATCGAAGCGTCCCGTAGATCCACTTTGCTGCTGAAACATATGCTTGAGCAAGAATCAGTGAAAGTGAAAATCATTTGATCATTACATGAAATCATTATGTTGGGCGTCATTTTGGTATTGACATGATTCTAGAGGCGGAAGGAGCGTGCGTAAAAGCCACAATTACTGCCATGAGGCAGTTACAATGATCTATGATGTTCAATTGACTGGGGAAAAACAATGATTGCCACAGCCGAGAGAAACCAAAAGACTAATAATACAATCACAAATAAAAACAACTACATAAACCACAAGGAAACAAAACAGCAGTGGCAGTCAGTGTCTCTCCTGCCTCATTATTGCGCAGTCACCACACGGCTGGCTCAACACATGGCAAAGGGAATCACTGTAACACTGGACCTGAAACAGAATAAAGCACACAGCAGCAAAGCCTCGACTTCAAAGCAAAATGAGCGGGATCCTCCTTTGATACGTCCCTGGCTTGGTGACGTCACATTCGATATGACTACTTCACCCTCGGAAGATTTTAAATAGGAGCCGTTTCTGCCATAGGTCTCATTCCACACTCCCAGAGAGGACACGCGTCTGTGACGTTTGTCGCTTTTCAGCGTTGCCGGTCTCAGACGTGGTCCGGACCAGAGCGTTCATGAGTCCTCTGTGGGAGCTTGTGGTGGGCAGCCCTTGAGGAGCACCGGGACACTTCCCAGTTGCCTAAGTGTTGAGTGTTGCCTTGGCCTGCGCCGCGACACGGGCCTGCTCCCTGTTGGTGTCCCATCCAACTCACGCGACAGCCTGCGGGTCCTCGGAACGCAAAGCTCCTCGCAAAAACAGAGCATACACTCTTACACAAAAAACACAGGGGAAAAACACTTACAAGTCAATAATACGGCCAGGACCTCAGGAGCTCAACTTATACTTAAACGTATACTTTTGTCTGTGGAGGGAGGTTTCCTGCTGAAGTGTTGGCTCGTTAAACTGTCTGTTCCTGATGAGAGGAGCTGCTGTGATTGGCTTTATCGAAGCGTCCCGTAGATCCACTTTGCTGCTGAAACATATGCTTGAGCAAGAATCAGTGAAAGTGAAAATCATTTGATCATTATGTTGGGCGTCATTTTGGTATTGACATGATTCTAGAGGCGGAAGGAGCGTGCGTAAAAGCCACAATTACTGCCATGAGGCAGTTACAATGATCTATAGTGTTCAATTGACTGGGGAAAAACAATGATTGCCACAGCCGAGAGAAACCAAAAGACTAATAATACAATCACAAATAAAAACAACTACATAAACCACAAGGAAACAAAACAGCAGTGGCAGTCAATGTCTCTCCTGCCTCATTATTGCGCAGTCACCACACGGCTGGCTCAACACATGGCAAAGGGAATCGCTGTAACACTGGACCTGAAACAGAATAAAGCACACAGCAGCAAAGCCTCGACTTCAAAGCAAAATGAGCGGGATCCTCCTTTGATACGTCCCTGGCTTGGTGACGTCACATTCGATATGACTACTTCACCCTCGGAAGATTTTAAATAGGAGCCGTTTCTGCCATAGGTCTCATTCCACACTCCCAGAGAGGACACGCGTCTGTGACGTTTGTCGCTTTTCAGCGTTGCCGGTCTCAGACGTGGTCCGGACCAGAGCGTTCATGAGTCCTCTGTGGGAGCTTGTGGTGGGCAGCCCTTGAGGAGCACCGGGACACTTCCCAGTTGCCTCAGTGTTGAGTGTTGCCTTGGCCTGCGCCGCGACACGGGCCTGCTCCCTGTTGGTGTCCCATCCAACTCACGACAGCCTGCGGGTCCTCGGAACGCAAAGCTCCTCGCAAAAACAGAGCATACACTCTTACACAAAAAACACAGGGGAAAAACACTTACAAGTCAATAATACGGCCAGGACCTCAGGAGCTCAACTTATACTTAAACGTATACTTTTGTCTGTGGAGGGAGGTTTCCTGCTGAAGTGTTGGCTCGTTAAACTGTCTGTTCCTGATGAGAGGAGCTGCTGTGATTGGCTTTATCGAAGCGTCCCGTAGATCCACTTTGCTGCTGAAACATATGCTTGAGCAAGAATCAGTGAAAGTGAAAATCATTTGATCATTATGTTGGGCGTCATTTTGGTATTGACATGATTCTAGAGGCGGAAGGAGCGTGCGTAAAAGCCACAATTACTGCCATGAGGCAGTTACAATGATCTATAGTGTTCAATTGACTGGGGAAAAACAATGATTGCCACAGCCGAGAGAAACCAAAAGACTAATAATACAATCACAAATAAAAACAACTACATAAACCACAAGGAAACAAAACAGCAGTGGCAGTCAATGTCTCTCCTGCCTCATTATTGCGCAGTCACCACACGGCTGGCTCAACACATGGCAAAGGGAATCGCTGTAACACTGGACCTGAAACAGAATAAAGCACACAGCAGCAAAGCCTCGACTTCAAAGCAAAATGAGCGGGATCCTCCTTTGATACGTCCCTGGCTTGGTGACGTCACATTCGATATGACTACTTCACCCTCGGAAGATTTTAAATAGGAGCCGTTTCTGCCATAGGTCTCATTCCACACTCCCAGAGAGGACACGCGTCTGTGACGTTTGTCGCTTTTCAGCGTTGCCGGTCTCAGACGTGGTCCGGACCAGAGCGTTCATGAGTCCTCTGTGGGAGCTTGTGGTGGGCAGCCCTTGAGGAGCACCGGGACACTTCCCAGTTGCCTCAGTGTTGAGTGTTGCCTTGGCCTGCGCCGCGACACGGGCCTGCTCCCTGTTGGTGTCCCATCCAACTCACACGACAGCCTGCGGGTCCTCGGAACGCAAAGCTCCTCGCAAAAACAGAGCATACACTCTTACACAAAAAACACAGGGGAAAAACACTTACAAGTCAATAATACGGCCAGGACCTCAGGAGCTCAACTTATACTTAAACGTATACTTTTGTCTGTGGAGGGAGGTTTCCTGCTGAAGTGTTGGCTCGTTAAACTGTCTGTTCCTGATGAGAGGAGCTGCTGTGATTGGCTTTATCGAAGCGTCCCGTAGATCCACTTTGCTGCTGAAACATATGCTTGAGCAAGAATCAGTGAAAGTGAAAATCATTTGATCATTACATGAAATCATTATGTTGGGCGTCATTTTGGTATTGACATGATTCTAGAGGCGGAAGGAGCGTGCGTAAAAGCCACAATTACTGCCATGAGGCAGTTACAATGATCTATAGTGTTCAATTGACTGGGGAAAAACAATGATTGCCACAGCCGAGAGAAACCAAAAGACTAATAATACAATCACAAATAAAAACAACTACATAAACCACAAGGAAACCAAACAGCAGTGGCAGTCAATGTCTCTCCTGCCTCATTATTGCGCAGTCACCACACGGCTGGCTCAACACATGGCAAAGGGAATCGCTGTAACACTGGACCTGAAACAGAATAAAGCACACAGCAGCAAAGCCTCGACTTCAAAGCAAAATGAGCGGGATCCTCCTTTGATACGTCCCTGGCTTGGTGACGTCACATTCGATATGACTACTTCACCCTCGGAAGATTTTAAATAGGAGCCGTTTCTGCCATAGGTCTCATTCCACACTCCCAGAGAGGACACGCGTCTGTGACGTTTGTCGCTTTTCAGCGTTGCCGGTCTCAGACGTGGTCCGGACCAGAGCGTTCATGAGTCCTCTGTGGGAGCTTGTGGTGGGCAGCCCTTGAGGAGCACCGGGACACTTCCCAGTTGCCTCAGTGTTGAGTGTTGCCTTGGCCTGCGCCGCGACACGGGCCTGCTCCCTGTTGGTGTCCCATCCAACTCACGCGACAGCCTGCGGGTCCTCGGAACGCAAAGCTCCTCGCAAAAACAGAGCATACACTCTTACACAAAAAACACAGGGGAAAAACACTTACAAGTCAATAATACGGCCAGGACCTCAGGAGCTCAACTTATACTTAAACGTATACTTTTGTCTGTGGAGGGAGGTTTCCTGCTGAAGTGTTGGCTCGTTAAACTGTCTGTTCCTGATGAGAGGAGCTGCTGTGATTGGCTTTATCGAAGCGTCCCGTAGATCCACTTTGCTGCTGAAACATATGCTTGAGCAAGAATCAGTGAAAGTGAAAATCATTTGATCATTATGTTGGGCGTCATTTTGGTATTGACATGATTCTAGAGGCGGAAGGAGCGTGCGTAAAAGCCACAATTACTGCCATGAGGCAGTTACAATGATCTATAGTGTTCAATTGACTGGGGAAAAACAATGATTGCCACAGCCGAGAGAAACCAAAAGACTAATAATACAATCACAAATAAAAACAACTACATAAACCACAAGGAAACAAAACAGCAGTGGCAGTCAATGTCTCTCCTGCCTCATTATTGCGCAGTCACCACACGGCTGGCTCAACACATGGCAAAGGGAATCGCTGTAACACTGGACCTGAAACAGAATAAAGCACACAGCAGCAAAGCCTCGACTTCAAAGCAAAATGAGCGGGATCCTCCTTTGATACGTCCCTGGCTTGGTGACGTCACATTCGATATGACTACTTCACCCTCGGAAGATTTTAAATAGGAGCCGTTTCTGCCATAGGTCTCATTCCACACTCCCAGAGAGGACACGCGTCTGTGACGTTTGTCGCTTTTCAGCGTTGCCGGTCTCAGACGTGGTCCGGACCAGAGCGTTCATGAGTCCTCTGTGGGAGCTTGGGACACTTCCCAGTTGCCTCATTGTTGCTTGTTTCATTCCTGCAAACTTCAGAAACTGAAAAGTTTCACAAACATCACACAAGCGTTGATTCTGACCACGATTCAATCACACTGAGTCATTTTCAGTTGTTTCAGGCTTGCAGACCTCACAAACTGAAAAGCTTGACAAAAAACACAGAAGTGCTGATTCTGACCAGTATTCACTGACACTGAGTGGTTTTCAGTTGACTTTTTTCTAAAATTTGTGTGTCATTCCTGCAAACCTCAGAAACTGAAAAGCTTCACGATAAACACAATAGTGTTGATTCTGACCACTTTTCACTCACACTGAGTCATTTTCAGTTGACTGTGCTTTAAAATTACTGTTTCATGCCTGCAAACCTCAGAAACTGAAAAGCTTCACATAAAACACACTGTTATGTTAGAAACCAGAGAACACAAATGCACTCCAGGCCTGAATGGGGCAAAGTTACAAGTGATGATGTTAATGAGCTCTTCTCTGGTGAAAGAGCTCCGGAAACCATGGGTGTTATTTCTGCCATAGGTCTCATTCCACACTCCCAGAGAGGACACGCGTCTGTGACGTTTGTCGCTTTTCAGCGTTGCCGGTCTCAGACGTGGTCCGGACCAGAGCGTTCATGAGTCCTCTGTGGGAGCTTGTGGTGGGCAGCCCTTGAGGAGCACCGGGACACTTCCCAGTTGCCTCAGTGTTGAGTGTTGCCTTGGCCTGCGCCGCGACACGGGCCTGCTCCCTGTTGGTGTCCCATCCAACTCACACGACAGCCTGCGGGTCCTCGGAACGCAAAGCTCCTCGCAAAAACAGAGCATACACTCTTACACAAAAAACACAGGGGAAAAACACTTACAAATCAATAATACGGCCAGGACCTCAGGAGCTCAACTTATACTTAAACGTATACTTTTGTCTGTGGAGGGAGGTTTCCTGCTGAAGTGTTGGCTCGTTAAACTGTCTGTTCCTGATGAGAGGAGCTGCTGTGATTGGCTTTATCGAAGCGTCCCGTAGATCCACTTTGCTGCTGAAACATATGCTTGAGCAAGAATCAGTGAAAGTGAAAATCATTTGATCATTACATGAAATCATTATGTTGGGCGTCATTTTGGTATTGACATGATTCTAGAGGCGGAAGGAGCGTGCGTAAAAGCCACAATTACTGCCATGAGGCAGTTACAATGATCTATGATGTTCAATTGACTGGGGAAAAACAATGATTGCCACAGCCGAGAGAAACCAAAAGACTAATAATACAATCACAAATAAAAACAACTACATAAACCACAAGGAAACAAAACAGCAGTGGCAGTCAGTGTCTCTCCTGCCTCATTATTGCGCAGTCACCACACGGCTGGCTCAACACATGGCAAAGGGAATCACTGTAACACTGGACCTGAAACAGAATAAAGCACACAGCAGCAAAGCCTCGACTTCAAAGCAAAATGAGCGGGATCCTCCTTTGATACGTCCCTGGCTTGGTGACGTCACATTCGATATGACTACTTCACCCTCGGAAGATTTTAAATAGGAGCCGTTTCTGCCATAGGTCTCATTCCACACTCCCAGAGAGGACACGCGTCTGTGACGTTTGTCGCTTTTCAGCGTTGCCGGTCTCAGACGTGGTCCGGACCAGAGCGTTCATGAGTCCTCTGTGGGAGCTTGTGGTGGGCAGCCCTTGAGGAGCACCGGGACACTTCCCAGTTGCCTAAGTGTTGAGTGTTGCCTTGGCCTGCGCCGCGACACGGGCCTGCTCCCTGTTGGTGTCCCATCCAACTCACGCGACAGCCTGCGGGTCCTCGGAACGCAAAGCTCCTCGCAAAAACAGAGCATACACTCTTACACAAAAAACACAGGGGAAAAACACTTACAAGTCAATAATACGGCCAGGACCTCAGGAGCTCAACTTATACTTAAACGTATACTTTTGTCTGTGGAGGGAGGTTTCCTGCTGAAGTGTTGGCTCGTTAAACTGTCTGTTCCTGATGAGAGGAGCTGCTGTGATTGGCTTTATCGAAGCGTCCCGTAGATCCACTTTGCTGCTGAAACATATGCTTGAGCAAGAATCAGTGAAAGTGAAAATCATTTGATCATTACATGAAATCATTATGTTGGGCGTCATTTTGGTATTGACATGATTCTAGAGGCGGAAGGAGCGTGCGTAAAAGCCACAATTACTGCCATGAGGCAGTTACAATGATCTATAGTGTTCAATTGACTGGGGAAAAACAATGATTGCCACAGCCGAGAGAAACCAAAAGACTAATAATACAATCACAAATAAAAACAACTACATAAACCACAAGGAAACAAAACAGCAGTGGCAGTCAATGTCTCTCCTGCCTCATTATTGCGCAGTCACCACACGGCTGGCTCAACACATGGCAAAGGGAATCGCTGTAACACTGGACCTGAAACAGAATAAAGCACACAGCAGCAAAGCCTCGACTTCAAAGCAAAATGAGCGGGATCCTCCTTTGATACGTCCCTGGCTTGGTGACGTCACATTCGATATGACTACTTCACCCTCGGAAGATTTTAAATAGGAGCCGTTTCTGCCATAGGTCTCATTCCACACTCCCAGAGAGGACACGCGTCTGTGACGTTTGTCGCTTTTCAGCGTTGCCGGTCTCAGACGTGGTCCGGACCAGAGCGTTCATGAGTCCTCTGTGGGAGCTTGGGACACTTCCCAGTTGCCTCATTGTTGCTTGTTTCATTCCTGCAAACTTCAGAAACTGAAAAGTTTCACAAACATCACACAAGCGTTGATTCTGACCACGATTCAATCACACTGAGTCATTTTCAGTTGTTTCAAGGCTTGCAGACCTCACAAACTGAAAAGCTTGACAAAAAACACAGAAGTGCTGATTCTGACCAGTATTCACTGACACTGAGTGGTTTTCAGTTGACTTTTTTCTAAAATTTGTGTGTCATTCCTGCAAACCTCAGAAACTGAAAAGCTTCACGATAAACACAATAGTGTTGATTCTGACCACTTTTCACTCACACTGAGTCATTTTCAGTTGACTGTGCTTTAAAATGACTGTTTCATGCCTGCAAACCTCAGAAACTGAAAAGCTTCACATAAAACACACTGTTATGTTAGAAACCAGAGAACACAAATGCACTCCAGGCCTGAATGGGGCAAAGTTACAAGTGATGATGTTAATGAGCTCTTCTCTGGTGAAAGAGCTCCGGAAACCATGGGTGTTATTTCTGCCATAGGTCTCATTCCACACTCCCAGAGAGGACACGCGTCTGTGACGTTTGTCGCTTTTCAGCGTTGCCGGTCTCAGACGTGGTCCGGACCAGAGCGTTCATGAGTCCTCTGTGGGAGCTTGTGGTGGGCAGCCCTTGAGGAGCACCGGGACACTTCCCAGTTGCCTCAGTGTTGAGTGTTGCCTTGGCCTGCGCCGCGACACGGGCCTGCTCCCTGTTGGTGTCCCATCCAACTCACACGACAGCCTGCGGGTCCTCGGAACGCAAAGCTCCTCGCAAAAACAGAGCATACACTCTTACACAAAAAACACAGGGGAAAAACACTTACAAGTCAATAATACGGCCAGGACCTCAGGAGCTCAACTTATACTTAAACGTATACTTTTGTCTGTGGAGGGAGGTTTCCTGCTGAAGTGTTGGCTCGTTAAACTGTCTGTTCCTGATGAGAGGAGCTGCTGTGATTGGCTTTATCGAAGCGTCCCGTAGATCCACTTTGCTGCTGAAACATATGCTTGAGCAAGAATCAGTGAAAGTGAAAATCATTTGATCATTACATGAAATCATTATGTTGGGCGTCATTTTGGTATTGACATGATTCTAGAGGCGGAAGGAGCGTGCGTAAAAGCCACAATTACTGCCATGAGGCAGTTACAATGATCTATAGTGTTCAATTGACTGGGGAAAAACAATGATTGCCACAGCCGAGAGAAACCAAAAGACTAATAATACAATCACAAATAAAAACAACTACATAAACCACAAGGAAACCAAACAGCAGTGGCAGTCAATGTCTCTCCTGCCTCATTATTGCGCAGTCACCACACGGCTGGCTCAACACATGGCAAAGGGAATCGCTGTAACACTGGACCTGAAACAGAATAAAGCACACAGCAGCAAAGCCTCGACTTCAAAGCAAAATGAGCGGGATCCTCCTTTGATACGTCCCTGGCTTGGTGACGTCACATTCGATATGACTACTTCACCCTCGGAAGATTTTAAATAGGAGCCGTTTCTGCCATAGGTCTCATTCCACACTCCCAGAGAGGACACGCGTCTGTGACGTTTGTCGCTTTTCAGCGTTGCCGGTCTCAGACGTGGTCCGGACCAGAGCGTTCATGAGTCCTCTGTGGGAGCTTGTGGTGGGCAGCCCTTGAGGAGCACCGGGACACTTCCCAGTTGCCTCAGTGTTGAGTGTTGCCTTGGCCTGCGCCGCGACACGGGCCTGCTCCCTGTTGGTGTCCCATCCAACTCACGCGACAGCCTGCGGGTCCTCGGAACGCAAAGCTCCTCGCAAAAACAGAGCATACACTCTTACACAAAAAACACAGGGGAAAAACACTTACAAGTCAATAATACGGCCAGGACCTCAGGAGCTCAACTTATACTTAAACGTATACTTTTGTCTGTGGAGGGAGGTTTCCTGCTGAAGTGTTGGCTCGTTAAACTGTCTGTTCCTGATGAGAGGAGCTGCTGTGATTGGCTTTATCGAAGCGTCCCGTAGATCCACTTTGCTGCTGAAACATATGCTTGAGCAAGAATCAGTGAAAGTGAAAATCATTTGATCATTACATGAAATCATTATGTTGGGCGTCATTTTGGTATTGACATGATTCTAGAGGCGGAAGGAGCGTGCGTAAAAGCCACAATTACTGCCATGAGGCAGTTACAATGATCTATAGTGTTCAATTGACTGGGGAAAAACAATGATTGCCACAGCCGAGAGAAACCAAAAGACTAATAATACAATCACAAATAAAAACAACTACATAAACCACAAGGAAACAAAACAGCAGTGGCAGTCAATGTCTCTCCTGCCTCATTATTGCGCAGTCACCACACGGCTGGCTCAACACATGGCAAAGGGAATCGCTGTAACACTGGACCTGAAACAGAATAAAGCACACAGCAGCAAAGCCTCGACTTCAAAGCAAAATGAGCGGGATCCTCCTTTGATACGTCCCTGGCTTGGTGACGTCACATTCGATATGACTACTTCACCCTCGGAAGATTTTAAATAGGAGCCGTTTCTGCCATAGGTCTCATTCCACACTCCCAGAGAGGACACGCGTCTGTGACGTTTGTCGCTTTTCAGCGTTGCCGGTCTCAGACGTGGTCCGGACCAGAGCGTTCATGAGTCCTCTGTGGGAGCTTGGGACACTTCCCAGTTGCCTCATTGTTGCTTGTTTCATTCCTGCAAACTTCAGAAACTGAAAAGTTTCACAAACATCACACAAGCGTTGATTCTGACCACGATTCAATCACACTGAGTCATTTTCAGTTGTTTCAAGGCTTGCAGACCTCACAAACTGAAAAGCTTGACAAAAAACACAGAAGTGCTGATTCTGACCAGTATTCACTGACACTGAGTGGTTTTCAGTTGACTTTTTTCTAAAATTTGTGTGTCATTCCTGCAAACCTCAGAAACTGAAAAGCTTCACGATAAACACAATAGTGTTGATTCTGACCACTTTTCACTCACACTGAGTCATTTTCAGTTGACTGTGCTTTAAAATTACTGTTTCATGCCTGCAAACCTCAGAAACTGAAAAGCTTCACATAAAACACACTGTTATGTTAGAAACCAGAGAACACAAATGCACTCCAGGCCTGAATGGGGCAAAGTTACAAGTGATGATGTTAATGAGCTCTTCTCTGGTGAAAGAGCTCCGGAAACCATGGGTGTTATTTCTGCCATAGGTCTCATTCCACACTCCCAGAGAGGACACGCGTCTGTGACGTTTGTCGCTTTTCAGCGTTGCCGGTCTCAGACGTGGTCCGGACCAGAGCGTTCATGAGTCCTCTGTGGGAGCTTGTGGTGGGCAGCCCTTGAGGAGCACCGGGACACTTCCCAGTTGCCTCAGTGTTGAGTGTTGCCTTGGCCTGCGCCGCGACACGGGCCTGCTCCCTGTTGGTGTCCCATCCAACTCACACGACAGCCTGCGGGTCCTCGGAACGCAAAGCTCCTCGCAAAAACAGAGCATACACTCTTACACAAAAAACACAGGGGAAAAACACTTACAAGTCAATAATACGGCCAGGACCTCAGGAGCTCAACTTATACTTAAACGTATACTTTTGTCTGTGGAGGGAGGTTTCCTGCTGAAGTGTTGGCTCGTTAAACTGTCTGTTCCTGATGAGAGGAGCTGCTGTGATTGGCTTTATCGAAGCGTCCCGTAGATCCACTTTGCTGCTGAAACATATGCTTGAGCAAGAATCAGTGAAAGTGAAAATCATTTGATCATTACATGAAATCATTATGTTGGGCGTCATTTTGGTATTGACATGATTCTAGAGGCGGAAGGAGCGTGCGTAAAAGCCACAATTACTGCCATGAGGCAGTTACAATGATCTATAGTGTTCAATTGACTGGGGAAAAACAATGATTGCCACAGCCGAGAGAAACCAAAAGACTAATAATACAATCACAAATAAAAACAACTACATAAACCACAAGGAAACCAAACAGCAGTGGCAGTCAATGTCTCTCCTGCCTCATTATTGCGCAGTCACCACACGGCTGGCTCAACACATGGCAAAGGGAATCGCTGTAACACTGGACCTGAAACAGAATAAAGCACACAGCAGCAAAGCCTCGACTTCAAAGCAAAATGAGCGGGATCCTCCTTTGATACGTCCCTGGCTTGGTGACGTCACATTCGATATGACTACTTCACCCTCGGAAGATTTTAAATAGGAGCCGTTTCTGCCATAGGTCTCATTCCACACTCCCAGAGAGGACACGCGTCTGTGACGTTTGTCGCTTTTCAGCGTTGCCGGTCTCAGACGTGGTCCGGACCAGAGCGTTCATGAGTCCTCTGTGGGAGCTTGGGACACTTCCCAGTTGCCTCATTGTTGCTTGTTTCATTCCTGCAAACTTCAGAAACTGAAAAGTTTCACAAACATCACACAAGCGTTGATTCTGACCACGATTCAATCACACTGAGTCATTTTCAGTTGTTTCAAGGCTTGCAGACCTCACAAACTGAAAAGCTTGACAAAAAACACAGAAGTGCTGATTCTGACCAGTATTCACTGACACTGAGTGGTTTTCAGTTGACTTTTTTCTAAAATTTGTGTGTCATTCCTGCAAACCTCAGAAACTGAAAAGCTTCACGATAAACACAATAGTGTTGATTCTGACCACTTTTCACTCACACTGAGTCATTTTCAGTTGACTGTGCTTTAAAATTACTGTTTCATGCCTGCAAACCTCAGAAACTGAAAAGCTTCACATAAAACACACTGTTATGTTAGAAACCAGAGAACACAAATGCACTCCAGGCCTGAATGGGGCAAAGTTACAAGTGATGATGTTAATGAGCTCTTCTCTGGTGAAAGAGCTCCGGAAACCATGGGTGTTATTTCTGCCATAGGTCTCATTCCACACTCCCAGAGAGGACACGCGTCTGTGACGTTTGTCGCTTTTCAGCGTTGCCGGTCTCAGACGTGGTCCGGACCAGAGCGTTCATGAGTCCTCTGTGGGAGCTTGTGGTGGGCAGCCCTTGAGGAGCACCGGGACACTTCCCAGTTGCCTAAGTGTTGAGTGTTGCCTTGGCCTGCGCCGCGACACGGGCCTGCTCCCTGTTGGTGTCCCATCCAACTCACGCGACAGCCTGCGGGTCCTCGGAACGCAAAGCTCCTCGCAAAAACAGAGCATACACTCTTACACAAAAAACACAGGGGAAAAACACTTACAAGTCAATAATACGGCCAGGACCTCAGGAGCTCAACTTATACTTAAACGTATACTTTTGTCTGTGGAGGGAGGTTTCCTGCTGAAGTGTTGGCTCGTTAAACTGTCTGTTCCTGATGAGAGGAGCTGCTGTGATTGGCTTTATCGAAGCGTCCCGTAGATCCACTTTGCTGCTGAAACATATGCTTGAGCAAGAATCAGTGAAAGTGAAAATCATTTGATCATTACATGAAATCATTATGTTGGGCGTCATTTTGGTATTGACATGATTCTAGAGGCGGAAGGAGCGTGCGTAAAAGCCACAATTACTGCCATGAGGCAGTTACAATGATCTATAGTGTTCAATTGACTGGGGAAAAACAATGATTGCCACAGCCGAGAGAAACCAAAAGACTAATAATACAATCACAAATAAAAACAACTACATAAACCACAAGGAAACAAAACAGCAGTGGCAGTCAATGTCTCTCCTGCCTCATTATTGCGCAGTCACCACACGGCTGGCTCAACACATGGCAAAGGGAATCGCTGTAACACTGGACCTGAAACAGAATAAAGCACACAGCAGCAAAGCCTCGACTTCAAAGCAAAATGAGCGGGATCCTCCTTTGATACGTCCCTGGCTTGGTGACGTCACATTCGATATGACTACTTCACCCTCGGAAGATTTTAAATAGGAGCCGTTTCTGCCATAGGTCTCATTCCACACTCCCAGAGAGGACACGCGTCTGTGACGTTTGTCGCTTTTCAGCGTTGCCGGTCTCAGACGTGGTCCGGACCAGAGCGTTCATGAGTCCTCTGTGGGAGCTTGGGACACTTCCCAGTTGCCTCATTGTTGCTTGTTTCATTCCTGCAAACTTCAGAAACTGAAAAGTTTCACAAACATCACACAAGCGTTGATTCTGACCACGATTCAATCACACTGAGTCATTTTCAGTTGTTTCAAGGCTTGCAGACCTCACAAACTGAAAAGCTTGACAAAAAACACAGAAGTGCTGATTCTGACCAGTATTCACTGACACTGAGTGGTTTTCAGTTGACTTTTTTCTAAAATTTGTGTGTCATTCCTGCAAACCTCAGAAACTGAAAAGCTTCACGATAAACACAATAGTGTTGATTCTGACCACTTTTCACTCACACTGAGTCATTTTCAGTTGACTGTGCTTTAAAATGACTGTTTCATGCCTGCAAACCTCAGAAACTGAAAAGCTTCACATAAAACACACTGTTATGTTAGAAACCAGAGAACACAAATGCACTCCAGGCCTGAATGGGGCAAAGTTACAAGTGATGATGTTAATGAGCTCTTCTCTGGTGAAAGAGCTCCGGAAACCATGGGTGTTATTTCTGCCATAGGTCTCATTCCACACTCCCAGAGAGGACACGCGTCTGTGACGTTTGTCGCTTTTCAGCGTTGCCGGTCTCAGACGTGGTCCGGACCAGAGCGTTCATGAGTCCTCTGTGGGAGCTTGTGGTGGGCAGCCCTTGAGGAGCACCGGGACACTTCCCAGTTGCCTCAGTGTTGAGTGTTGCCTTGGCCTGCGCCGCGACACGGGCCTGCTCCCTGTTGGTGTCCCATCCAACTCACACGACAGCCTGCGGGTCCTCGGAACGCAAAGCTCCTCGCAAAAACAGAGCATACACTCTTACACAAAAAACACAGGGGAAAAACACTTACAAGTCAATAATACGGCCAGGACCTCAGGAGCTCAACTTATACTTAAACGTATACTTTTGTCTGTGGAGGGAGGTTTCCTGCTGAAGTGTTGGCTCGTTAAACTGTCTGTTCCTGATGAGAGGAGCTGCTGTGATTGGCTTTATCGAAGCGTCCCGTAGATCCACTTTGCTGCTGAAACATATGCTTGAGCAAGAATCAGTGAAAGTGAAAATCATTTGATCATTACATGAAATCATTATGTTGGGCGTCATTTTGGTATTGACATGATTCTAGAGGCGGAAGGAGCGTGCGTAAAAGCCACAATTACTGCCATGAGGCAGTTACAATGATCTATAGTGTTCAATTGACTGGGGAAAAACAATGATTGCCACAGCCGAGAGAAACCAAAAGACTAATAATACAATCACAAATAAAAACAACTACATAAACCACAAGGAAACAAAACAGCAGTGGCAGTCAATGTCTCTCCTGCCTCATTATTGCGCAGTCACCACACGGCTGGCTCAACACATGGCAAAGGGAATCGCTGTAACACTGGACCTGAAACAGAATAAAGCACACAGCAGCAAAGCCTCGACTTCAAAGCAAAATGAGCGGGATCCTCCTTTGATACGTCCCTGGCTTGGTGACGTCACATTCGATATGACTACTTCACCCTCGGAAGATTTTAAATAGGAGCCGTTTCTGCCATAGGTCTCATTCCACACTCCCAGAGAGGACACGCGTCTGTGACGTTTGTCGCTTTTCAGCGTTGCCGGTCTCAGACGTGGTCCGGACCAGAGCGTTCATGAGTCCTCTGTGGGAGCTTGGGACACTTCCCAGTTGCCTCATTGTTGCTTGTTTCATTCCTGCAAACTTCAGAAACTGAAAAGTTTCACAAACATCACACAAGCGTTGATTCTGACCACGATTCAATCACACTGAGTCATTTTCAGTTGTTTCAAGGCTTGCAGACCTCACAAACTGAAAAGCTTGACAAAAAACACAGAAGTGCTGATTCTGACCAGTATTCACTGACACTGAGTGGTTTTCAGTTGACTTTTTTATAAAATTTGTGTGTCATTCCTGCAAACCTCAGAAACTGAAAAGCTTCACGATAAACACAATAGTGTTGATTCTGACCACTTTTCACTCACACTGAGTCATTTTCAGTTGACTGTGCTTTAAAATGACTGTTTCATGCCTGCAAACCTCAGAAACTGAAAAGCTTCACATAAAACACACTGTTATGTTAGAAACCAGAGAACACAAATGCACTCCAGGCCTGAATGGGGCAAAGTTACAAGTGATGATGTTAATGAGCTCTTCTCTGGTGAAAGAGCTCCGGAAACCATGGGTGTTATTTCTGCCATAGGTCTCATTCCACACTCCCAGAGAGGACACGCGTCTGTGACGTTTGTCGCTTTTCAGCGTTGCCGGTCTCAGACGTGGTCCGGACCAGAGCGTTCATGAGTCCTCTGTGGGAGCTTGTGGTGGGCAGCCCTTGAGGAGCACCGGGACACTTCCCAGTTGCCTCAGTGTTGAGTGTTGCCTTGGCCTGCGCCGCGACACGGGCCTGCTCCCTGTTGGTGTCCCATCCAACTCACGCGACAGCCTGCGGGTCCTCGGAACGCAAAGCTCCTCGCAAAAACAGAGCATACACTCTTACACAAAAAACACAGGGGAAAAACACTTACAAGTCAATAATACGGCCAGGACCTCAGGAGCTCAACTTATACTTAAACGTATACTTTTGTCTGTGGAGGGAGGTTTCCTGCTGAAGTGTTGGCTCGTTAAACTGTCTGTTCCTGATGAGAGGAGCTGCTGTGATTGGCTTTATCGAAGCGTCCCGTAGATCCACTTTGCTGCTGAAACATATGCTTGAGCAAGAATCAGTGAAAGTGAAAATCATTTGATCATTATGTTGGGCGTCATTTTGGTATTGACATGATTCTAGAGGCGGAAGGAGCGTGCGTAAAAGCCACAATTACTGCCATGAGGCAGTTACAATGATCTATAGTGTTCAATTGACTGGGGAAAAACAATGATTGCCACAGCCGAGAGAAACCAAAAGACTAATAATACAATCACAAATAAAAACAACTACATAAACCACAAGGAAACAAAACAGCAGTGGCAGTCAATGTCTCTCCTGCCTCATTATTGCGCAGTCACCACACGGCTGGCTCAACACATGGCAAAGGGAATCGCTGTAACACTGGACCTGAAACAGAATAAAGCACACAGCAGCAAAGCCTCGACTTCAAAGCAAAATGAGCGGGATCCTCCTTTGATACGTCCCTGGCTTGGTGACGTCACATTCGATATGACTACTTCACCCTCGGAAGATTTTAAATAGGAGCCGTTTCTGCCATAGGTCTCATTCCACACTCCCAGAGAGGACACGCGTCTGTGACGTTTGTCGCTTTTCAGCGTTGCCGGTCTCAGACGTGGTCCGGACCAGAGCGTTCATGAGTCCTCTGTGGGAGCTTGGGACACTTCCCAGTTGCCCCAGTGTTGCTTGTTTCATTCCTGCAAACTTCAGAAACTGAAAAGTGTCACAAACATCACACAAGCGTTGATTCTGACCACGATTCAATCACACTGAGTCATTTTCAGTTGTTTCATTCCTGCAGACCCCACAAACTGAAAAGCTTGACAAAAAACACAGAAGTGCTGATTCTGACCAGTATTCACTGACACTGAGTGGTTTTCAGTTGACTTTTTTATAAAATTTGTGTGTCATTCCTGCAAACCTCAGAAACTGAAAAGCTTCACGATAAACACAATAGTGTTGATTCTGACCACTTTTCACTCACACTGAGTCATTTTCAGTTGACTGTGCTTTAAAATGACTGTTTCATGTCTGCAAACCTCAGAAACTGAAAAGCTTCACATAAAACACACTGTTATGTTATAAACCAGAGAACACAAATGCACTCCAGGCCTGAATGGGGCAAAGTTACAAGTGATGATGTTAATGAGCTCTTCTCTGGTGAAAGAGCTCCGGAAACCATGGGTGTTATTTCTGCCATAGGTCTCATTCCACACTCCCAGAGAGGACACGCGTCTGTGACGTTTGTCGCTTTTCAGCGTTGCCGGTCTCAGACGTGGTCCGGACCAGAGCGTTCATGAGTCCTCTGTGGGAGCTTGTGGTGGGCAGCCCTTGAGGAGCACCGGGACACTTCCCAGTTGCCTCAGTGTTGAGTGTTGCCTTGGCCTGCGCCGCGACACGGGCCTGCTCCCTGTTGGTGTCCCATCCAACTCACGCGACAGCCTGCGGGTCCTCGGAACGCAAAGCTCCTCGCAAAAACAGAGCATACACTCTTACACAAAAAACACAGGGGAAAAACACTTACAAGTCAATAATACGGCCAGGACCTCAGGAGCTCAACTTATACTTAAACGTATACTTTTGTCTGTGGAGGGAGGTTTCCTGCTGAAGTGTTGGCTCGTTAAACTGTCTGTTCCTGATGAGAGGAGCTGCTGTGATTGGCTTTATCGAAGCGTCCCGTAGATCCACTTTGCTGCTGAAACATATGCTTGAGCAAGAATCAGTTAAAAGTGAAAATCATTTGATCATTATGTTGGGCGTCATTTTGGTATTGACATGATTCTAGAGGCGGAAGGAGCGTGCGTAAAAGCCACAATTACTGCCATGAGGCAGTTACAATGATCTATAGTGTTCAATTGACTGGGGAAAAACAATTATTGCCACAGCCGAGAGAAACCAAAAGACTAATAATACAATCACAAATAAAAACAACTACATAAACCACAAGGAAACAAAACAGCAGTGGCAGTCAATGTCTCTCCTGCCTCATTATTGCGCAGTCACCACACGGCTGGCTCAACACATGGCAAAGGGAATCGCTGTAACACTGGACCTGAAACAGAATAAAGCACACAGCAGCAAAGCCTCGACTTCAAAGCAAAATGAGCGGAATCCTCCTTTGATACGTCCCTGGCTTGGTGACGTCACATTCGATATGACTACTTCACCCTCGGAAGATTTTAAATAGGAGCCGTTTCTGCCATAGGTCTCATTCCACACTCCCAGAGAGGACACGCGTCTGTGACGTTTGTCGCTTTTCAGCGTTGCCGGTCTCAGACGTGGTCCGGACCAGAGCGTTCATGAGTCCTCTGTGGGAGCTTGGGACACTTCCCAGTTGCATCATTGTTGCTTGTTTCATTCCTGCAAACTTCAGAAACTGAAAAGTTTCACAAACATCACACAAGCGTTGATTCTGACCACGATTCAATCACACTGAGTCATTTTCAGTTGTTTCAGGCTTGCAGACCTCACAAACTGAAAAGCTTGACAAAAAACACAGAAGTGCTGATTCTGACCAGTATTCACTGACACTGAGTGGTTTTCAGTTGACTTTTTTCTAAAATTTGTGTGTCATTCCTGCAAACCTCAGAAACTGAAAAGCTTCACGATAAACACAATAGTGTTGATTCTGACCACTTTTCACTCACACTGAGTCATTTTCAGTTGACTGTGCTTTAAAATGACTGTTTCATGCCTGCAAACCTCAGAAACTGAAAAGCTTCACATAAAACACACTGTTATGTTAGAAACCAGAGAACACAAATGCACTCCAGGCCTGAATGGGGCAAAGTTACAAGTGATGATGTTAATGAGCTCTTCTCTGGTGAAAGAGCTCCGGAAACCATGGGTGTTATTTCTGCCATAGGTCTCATTCCACACTCCCAGAGAGGACACGCGTCTGTGACGTTTGTCGCTTTTCAGCGTTGCCGGTCTCAGACGTGGTCCGGACCAGAGCGTTCATGAGTCCTCTGTGGGAGCTTGTGGTGGGCAGCCCTTGAGGAGCACCGGGACACTTCCCAGTTGCCTCAGTGTTGAGTGTTGCCTTGGCCTGCGCCGCGACACGGGCCTGATCCCTGTTGGTGTCCCATCCAACTCACGCGACAGCCTGCGGGTCCTCGGAACGCAAAGCTCCTCGCAAAAACAGAGCATACACTCTTACACAAAAAACACAGGGGAAAAACACTTACAAGTCAATAATACGGCCAGGACCTCAGGAGCTCAACTTATACTTAAACGTATACTTTTGTCTGTGGAGGGAGGTTTCCTGCTGAAGTGTTGGCTCGTTAAACTGTCTGTTCCTGATGAGAGGAGCTGCTGTGATTGGCTTTATCGAAGCGTCCCGTTGATCCACTTTGCTGCTGAAACATATGCTTGAGCAAGAATCAGTGAAAGTGAAAATCATTTGATCATTACATGAAATCATTATGTTGGGCGTCATTTTGGTATTGACATGATTCTAGAGGCGGAAGGAGCGTGCGTAAAAGCCACAATTACTGCCATGAGGCAGTTACAATGATCTATAGTGTTCAATTGACTGGGGAAAAACAATGATTGCCACAGCCGAGAGAAACCAAAAGACTAATAATACAATCACAAATAAAAACAACTACATAAACCACAAGGAAACAAAACAGCAGTGGCAGTCAATGTCTCTCCTGCCTCATTATTGCGCAGTCACCACACGGCTGGCTCAACACATGGCAAAGGGAATCGCTGTAACACTGGACCTGAAACAGAATAAAGCACACAGCAGCAAAGCCTCGACTTCAAAGCAAAATGAGCGGGATCCTCCTTTGATACGTCCCTGGCTTGGTGACGTCACATTCGATATGACTACTTCACCCTCGGAAGATTTTAAATAGGAGCCGTTTCTGCCATAGGTCTCATTCCACACTCCCAGAGAGGACACGCGTCTGTGACGTTTGTCGCTTTTCAGCGTTGCCGGTCTCAGACGTGGTCCGGACCAGAGCGTTCATGAGTCCTCTGTGGGAGCTTGTGGTGGGCAGCCCTTGAGGAGCACCGGGACACTTCCCAGTTGCCTCAGTGTTGAGTGTTGCCTTGGCCTGCGCCCCGACACGGGCCTGCTCCCTGTTGGTGTCCCATCCAACTCACACGACAGCCTGCGGGTCCTCGGAACGCAAAGCTCCTCGCAAAAACAGAGCATACACTCTTACACAAAAAACACAGGGGAAAAACACTTACAAGTCAATAATACGGCCAGGACCTCAGGAGCTCAACTTATACTTAAACGTATACTTTTGTCTGTGGAGGGAGGTTTCCTGCTGAAGTGTTGGCTCGTTAAACTGTCTGTTCCTGATGAGAGGAGCTGCTGTGATTGGCTTTATCGAAGCGTCCCGTAGATCCACTTTGCTGCTGAAACATATGCTTGAGCAAGAATCAGTGAAAGTGAAAATCATTTGATCATTATGTTGGGCGTCATTTTGGTATTGACATGATTCTAGAGGCGGAAGGAGCGTGCGTAAAAGCCACAATTACTGCCATGAGGCAGTTACAATGATCTATAGTGTTCAATTGACTGGGGAAAAACAATGATTGCCACAGCCGAGAGAAACCAAAAGACTAATAATACAATCACAAATAAAAACAACTACATAAACCACAAGGAAACAAAACAGCAGTGGCAGTCAATGTCTCTCCTGCCTCATTATTGCGCAGTCACCACACGGCTGGCTCAACACATGGCAAAGGGAATCGCTGTAACACTGGACCTGAAACAGAATAAAGCACACAGCAGCAAAGCCTCGACTTCAAAGCAAAATGAGCGGGATCCTCCTTTGATACGTCCCTGGCTTGGTGACGTCACATTCGATATGACTACTTCACCCTCGGAAGATTTTAAATAGGAGCCGTTTCTGCCATAGGTCTCATTCCACACTCCCAGAGAGGACACGCGTCTGTGACGTTTGTCGCTTTTCAGCGTTGCCGGTCTCAGACGTGGTCCGGACCAGAGCGTTCATGAGTCCTCTGTGGGAGCTTGTGGTGGGCAGCCCTTGATGAGCACCGGGACACTTCCCAGTTGCCTCAGTGTTGAGTGTTGCCTTGGCCTGCGCCGCGACACGGGCCTGCTCCCTGTTGGTGTCCCATCCAACTCACACGACAGCCTGCGGGTCCTCGGAACGCAAAGCTCCTCGCAAAAACAGAGCATACACTCTTACACAAAAAACACAGGGGAAAAACACTTACAAGTCAATAATACGGCCAGGACCTCAGGAGCTCAACTTATACTTAAACGTATACTTTTGTCTGTGGAGGGAGGTTTCCTGCTGAAGTGTTGGCTCGTTAAACTGTCTGTTCCTGATGAGAGGAGCTGCTGTGATTGGCTTTATCGAAGCGTCCCGTAGATCCACTTTGCTGCTGAAACATATGCTTGAGCAAGAATCAGTGAAAGTGAAAATCATTTGATCATTATGTTGGGCGTCATTTTGGTATTGACATGATTCTAGAGGCGGAAGGAGCGTGCGTAAAAGCCACAATTACTGCCATGAGGCAGTTACAATGATCTATGATGTTCAATTGACTGGGGAAAAACAATGATTGCCACAGCCGAGAGAAACCAAAAGACTAATAATACAATCACAAATAAAAACAACTACATAAACCACAAGGAAACAAAACAGCAGTGGCAGTCAATGTCTCTCCTGCCTCATTATTGCGCAGTCACCACACGGCTGGCTCAACACATGGCAAAGGGAATCGCTGTAACACTGGACCTGAAACAGAATAAAGCACACAGCAGCAAAGCCTCGACTTCTGTTGCCATGGCGCCGCGGATGGCTGCCTCGGTGTTTTGGTGCGCATTTTTTTGCCTTATTTTCTTTATAAATCCAGTTTTCTGCTTTGGTTTCCGGAGCTCTTTCACCAGAGAAGAGCTCATTAATATCAGAGAAACAACTCCAGTGGATTTTTTTCCTACTTTTCTCGACTCATCTGTGGGATTATTGGACATTTTGGTCAGAGGTGCACTGACCGTTGCTCTCGCAGTGAAACGCCGGAGGAGAGGAAAACGTGCTGGTGCGCTTGCGCGTCTCCGCCGGCGCGCACTCCGCACACCTCTCCCAGGTATCTTTCTCTCCAACGTGCGTTCACTGCCCAACAAACTGGATGAACTTCAGCTACTGGTGCAGAAGAACAGAGACTTTTCCTCATCTGCCGTCCTGTGCTTCACGGAGACGTGGCTGTGTGGATCGATTCCGAACTCTGCGCTGGAGCTGGCCGGCTTCCAGCTCTTCAGAGCGGATCGCGACACAGAGCTGTCCGGCAAAACCAAAGGTGGAGGAATCTGCTTTTATGCTAACAGTGGCTGGTGCAGAGACGTGACAGTGATCCTGCAGCACTGTTCTCCTGACCTGGAGACTTTCATCATAAACTGCAGGCCCTTCTACTCCCCCCGTGAGTTCACCTCAATCATCCTGGTCGGTGTTTACATCCCACCACAGGCCAACGTGCAGGAGGCACAGCGGGCGCTCGCAGACCAGATACTGTGTGTGGAGCGGACCAACCCGGACTCCGTAGTTATTGTCCTTGGTGACTTTAACAAAGGTGACCTCAGTCATGAACTGCCCAAATACAGACAGTTTGTTAATTGCCCGACCAGAGAGGGGAACACTCTGGACCACTGTTACACCACAATCAGTGGTGCTTATCACGCCGTCCCCCGGGCTGCACTGGGCCACTCTGACCATGTCATGGTCCACCTGATTCCCACATACAGGCAGAAACTAAAACTGTGTAAACCTGTTGCGAGGACATCAAAGCAGTGGAGCAGTGAAGCCATAGAGGATCTGCGGGCATGTTTGGACTGCACTGACTGGGAGGTGTTCAGGACTGCTTCCAACAGTCTGGATGAGTTCACAGAGGCTGTGACGTCATACATCAGCTTCTGTGAGGACTGCTGCATCCCATCACGCACCAGGGTGAGTTATAACAATGACAAACCCTGGTTCACAGCTAAGCTCAGTCAGCTCAGGAGGCAAAAGGAGGAAGCTTTCAGGAGTGGGGACAGGGACAAGTTTAAAGAGTCCAAGTACAGGTTTAGCAAAGCGGTGAGAGAAGCTAAACGACTGTACTCTGAGAAACTTCAGCTCCAGTTCTCAGCCAATGACTCTGCTTCTGTCTGGAAAGGGCTCAGACAGATCACTAACTACAAACCTAAACCCCCCCACTCCATTAATGACTTCCGTCTGGCCAACGATCTGAATGAGTTCTACTGCCGCTTTGAAAGACAGTGGGACAAGCCTGACACTAACCTCCACATCAGAGCCACATCAGAACCCTCCTCCTCCCCTACCAAAGGAACGTCTCTCTCTATCCTGGAGAGAGATGTCAACAGGCTTTTTAAGAAGCAGAACCCCCGCAAAGCAGCCGGTCCTGACTCTGTCTCTCCATCATCCCTGAAGCACTGTGCTGATCAGCTGTCTCCAGTGTTCACAGACATCTTCAACACCTCACTGGAGATCTGCCACGTGCCAGCCTGCTTCAAATCCTCCACCATCATCCCTGTCCCCAAAAAACCAAGGCCCACAGGACTAAATGACTATAGACCCATTGCCCTGACCTCTGTGGTCATGAAATCATTTGAGCGTCTTGTCCTGTCCCATCTCAAATCCATCACTGACCCACTCCTGGACCCCCTGCAGTTCGCCTACAGAGCCAACAGGTCTGTAGACGACGCCGTCAACATGGCTCTCCACTTCATCCTCCAGCACCTGGACTCCTCAGGGACCTATGCCAGGATCCTGTTTGTGGACTTTAGCTCTGCCTTCAACACCATCATCCCGGCTCTGCTGCAGGACAAGCTCTCCCAGCTGAGCGTGCCTGACTCCACCTGCAGGTGGATCACCGACTTCCTGTCTGACAGGAGGCAGCACGTGAAGCTAGGAAAGCACGTGTCTGACTCCCAGACCATCAGCACTGGATCCCCGCAAGGCTGCGTTCTTTCTCCTCTGCTCTTCTCCCTGTACACCAACACCTGCACCTCCAGCCATCAGTCTGTCAAGCTCCTGAAGTTTGCAGACGACACCACTCTCATTGGACTCATCTCTGATGGCGATGAGTCTGCCTACAGGTGGGAGACTGAGCGTCTGGTGACCTGGTGCAGGCAGAACAACCTAGAGCTAAACGCTCTGAAGACAGTGGAAATGATAGTGGACTTCAGGAAGAGCCCAGCCCCACCCACCCCCATCTCCCTGTGTGACTCCCCCGTGGCTAC
This sequence comes from Trachinotus anak, assembly GCF_046630095.1. Lineage (NCBI taxonomy): Eukaryota > Metazoa > Chordata > Actinopteri > Carangiformes > Carangidae > Trachinotus > Trachinotus anak. The sequence continues at coordinate 29,612,602 of NW_027273872.1, forward strand.
CGTGGAGCATTTTCGATTCTTGGGAACCACCATCACACAGGATCTCAAATGGGAGCTAAACATCAGCTCCCTCATCAAAAAAGCTCAGCAGAGGATGTATTTCCTGAGGCAATTGAAGAAGTTCAACCTGCCAAGGACTATGATGGTGAACTTCTACACCTCCATCATTGAGTCCATCCTCACCTCCTCCATCACCATCTGGTACGCTGCTGCCACGGAGAGGGACAATAACAGACTGCAGCGTATCATCCACTCTGCTGAGAAGGTGATTGGCTGCAATCTTCCGTCCCTCCAGGACCTGTACACCTCAAGGACTCTGAGGCGTGCAGGGAAGATTGTAGCTGACTCCTCCCACCCTGGACACAAACTCTTTGAGACACTCCCCTCTGGCAGGAGGCTGCGGTCCTTCAGGACCAAAACCTCTCGCCACAAAAATAGCTTCTTCCCATCTGCTATTAGCCTCATCAACAAGGCTAGAGAGCCCCACTGTTGCTGATCAATTGCACCAATCACCAGAAAAAATTCCTTGTATGTGAAAGCATACTTGGCAATAAAACTGATTCTGATTCTGATTCTGATTCTGATTCTGATTCTGATTCAAAGCAAAATGAGCAGGATCCTCCTTTGATACGTCCCTGGCTTGGTGACGTCACATTCGATATGACTACTTCACCCTCGGAAGATTTTAAATAGGAGCCGTTTCTGCCATAGGTCTCATTCCACACTCCCAGAGAGGACACGCGTCTGTGACGTTTGTCGCTTTTCAGCGTTGCCGGTCTCAGACGTGGTCCGGACCAGAGCGTTCATGAGTCCTCTGTGGGAGCTTGTGGTGGGCAGCCCTTGAGGAGCGCCGGGACACTTCCCAGTTGCCTCAGTGTTGAGTGTTGCCTTGGCCTGCGCCGCGACACGGGCCTGCTCCCTGTTGGTGTCCCATCCAACTCACACGACAGCCTGCGGGTCCTCGGAACGCAAAGCTCCTCGCAAAAACAGAGCATACACTCTTACACAAAAAACACAGGGGAAAAACACTTACAAGTCAATAATACGGCCAGGACCTCAGGAGCTCAACTTATACTTAAACGTATACTTTTGTCTGTGGAGGGAGGTTTCCTGCTGAAGTGTTGGCTCGTTAAACTGTCTGTTCCTGATGAGAGGAGCTGCTGTGATTGGCTTTATCGAAGCGTCCCGTAGATCCACTTTGCTGCTGAAACATATGCTTGAGCAAGAATCAGTGAAAGTGAAAATCATTTGATCATTATGTTGGGCGTCATTTTGGTATTGACATGATTCTAGAGGCGGAAGGAGCGTGCGTAAAAGCCACAATTACTGCCATGAGGCAGTTACAATGATCTATGATGTTCAATTGACTGGGGAAAAACAATGATTGCCACAGCCGAGAGAAACCAAAAGACTAATAATACAATCACAAATAAAAACAACTACATAAACCACAAGGAAACAAAACAGCAGTGGCAGTCAATGTCTCTCCTGCCTCATTATTGCGCAGTCACCACACGGCTGGCTCAACACATGGCAAAGGGAATCGCTGTAACACTGGACCTGAAACAGAATAAAGCACACAGCAGCAAAGCCTCGACTTCAAAGCAAAATGAGCAGGATCCTCCTTTGATACGTCCCTGGCTTGGTGACGTCACATTCGATATGACTACTTCACCCTCGGAAGATTTTAAATAGGAGCCGTTTCTGCCATAGGTCTCATTCCACACTCCCAGAGAGGACACGCGTCTGTGACGTTTGTCGCTTTTCAGCGTTGCCGGTCTCAGACGTGGTCCGGACCAGAGCGTTCATGAGTCCTCTGTGGGAGCTTGTGGTGGGCAGCCCTTGAGGAGCACCGGGACACTTCCCAGTTGCCTCAGTGTTGAGTGTTGCCTTGGCCTGCGCCGCGACACGGGCCTGCTCCCTGTTGGTGTCCCATCCAACTCACACGACAGCCTGCGGGTCCTCGGAACGCAAAGCTCCTCGCAAAAACAGAGCATACACTCTTACACAAAAAACACAGGGGAAAAACACTTACAAGTCAATAATACGGCCAGGACCTCAGGAGCTCAACTTATACTTAAACGTATACTTTTGTCTGTGGAGGGAGGTTTCCTGCTGAAGTGTTGGCTCGTTAAACTGTCTGTTCCTGATGAGAGGAGCTGCTGTGATTGGCTTTATCGAAGCGTCCCGTAGATCCACTTTGCTGCTGAAACATATGCTTGAGCAAGAATCAGTGAAAGTGAAAATCATTTGATCATTATGTTGGGCGTCATTTTGGTATTGACATGATTCTAGAGGCGGAAGGAGCGTGCGTAAAAGCCACAATTACTGCCATGAGGCAGTTACAATGATCTATAGTGTTCAATTGACTGGGGAAAAACAATGATTGCCACAGCCGAGAGAAACCAAAAGACTAATAATACAATCACAAATAAAAACAACTACATAAACCACAAGGAAACAAAACAGCAGTGGCAGTCAATGTCTCTCCTGCCTCATTATTGCGCAGTCACCACACGGCTGGCTCAACACATGGCAAAGGGAATCGCTGTAACACTGGACCTGAAACAGAATAAAGCACACAGCAGCAAAGCCTCGACTTCAAAGCAAAATGAGCGGGATCCTCCTTTGATACGTCCCTGGCTTGGTGACGTCACATTCGATATGACTACTTCACCCTCGGAAGATTTTAAATAGGAGCCGTTTCTGCCATAGGTCTCATTCCACACTCCCAGAGAGGACACGCGTCTGTGACGTTTGTCGCTTTTCAGCGTTGCCGGTCTCAGACGTGGTCCGGACCAGAGCGTTCATGAGTCCTCTGTGGGAGCTTGTGGTGGGCACCCCTTGAGGAGCACCGGGACACTTCCCAGTTGCCTCAGTGTTGAGTGTTGCCTTGGCCTGCGCCGCGACACGGGCCTGCTCCCTGTTGGTGTCCCATCCAACTCACACGACAGCCTGCGGGTCCTCGGAACGCAAAGCTCCTCGCAAAAACAGAGCATACACTCTTACACAAAAAACACAGGGGAAAAACACTTACAAGTCAATAATACGGCCAGGACCTCAGGAGCTCAACTTATACTTAAACGTATACTTTTGTCTGTGGAGGGAGGTTTCCTGCTGAAGTGTTGGCTCGTTAAACTGTCTGTTCCTGATGAGAGGAGCTGCTGTGATTGGCTTTATCGAAGCGTCCCGTAGATCCACTTTGCTGCTGAAACATATGCTTGAGCAAGAATCAGTGAAAGTGAAAATCATTTGATCATTATGTTGGGCGTCATTTTGGTATTGACATGATTCTAGAGGCGGAAGGAGCGTGCGTAAAAGCCACAATTACTGCCATGAGGCAGTTACAATGATCTTATAGTGTTCAATTGACTGGGGAAAAACAATGATTGCCACAGCCGAGAGAAACCAAAAGACTAATAATACAATCACAAATAAAAACAACTACATAAACCACAAGGAAACAAAACAGCAGTGGCAGTCAATGTCTCTCCTGCCTCATTATTGCGCAGTCACCACACGGCTGGCTCAACACATGGCAAAGGGAATCGCTGTAACACTGGACCTGAAACAGAATAAAGCACACAGCAGCAAAGCCTCGACTTCAAAGCAAAATGAGCGGGATCCTCCTTTGATACGTCCCTGGCTTGGTGACGTCACATTCGATATGACTACTTCACCCTCGGAAGATTTTAAATAGGAGCCGTTTCTGCCATAGGTCTCATTCCACACTCCCAGAGAGGACACGCGTCTGTGACGTTTGTCGCTTTTCAGCGTTGCCGGTCTCAGACGTGGTCCGGACCAGAGCGTTCATGAGTCCTCTGTGGGAGCTTGGGACACTTCCCAGTTGCTTCATTGTTGCTTGTTTCATTCCTGCAAACTTCAGAAACTGAAAAGTTTCACAAACATCACACAAGCGTTGATTCTGACCACGATTCAATCACACTGAGTCATTTTCAGTTGTTTCAGGCCTGCAGACCTCACAAACTGAAAAGCTTGACAAAAAACACAGAAGTGCTGATTCTGACCAGTATTCACTGACACTGAGTGGTTTTCAGTTGACTTTTTTCTAAAATTTGTGTGTCATTCCTGCAAACCTCAGAAACTGAAAAGCTTCACGATAAACACAATAGTGTTGATTCTGACCACTTTTCACTCACACTGAGTCATTTTCAGTTGACTGTGCTTTAAAATTACTGTTTCATGCCTGCAAACCTCAGAAACTGAAAAGCTTCACATAAAACACACTGTTATGTTAGAAACCAGAGAACACAAATGCACTCCAGGCCTGAATGGGGCAAAGTTACAAGTGATGATGTTAATGAGCTCTTCTCTGGTGAAAGAGCTCCGGAAACCATGGGTGTTATTTCTGCCATAGGTCTCATTCCACACTCCCAGAGAGGACACGCGTCTGTGACGTTTGTCGCTTTTCAGCGTTGCCGGTCTCAGACGTGGTCCGGACCAGAGCGTTCATGAGTCCTCTGTGGGAGCTTGTGGTGGGCAGCCCTTGAGGAGCACCGGGACACTTCCCAGTTGCCTCAGTGTTGAGTGTTGCCTTGGCCTGCGCCGCGACACGGGCCTGCTCCCTGTTGGTGTCCCATCCAACTCACACGACAGCCTGCGGGTCCTCGGAACGCAAAGCTCCTCGCAAAAACAGAGCATACACTCTTACACAAAAAACACAGGGGAAAAACACTTACAAGTCAATAATACGGCCAGGACCTCAGGAGCTCAACTTATACTTAAACGTATACTTTTGTCTGTGGAGGGAGGTTTCCTGCTGAAGTGTTGGCTCGTTAAACTGTCTGTTCCTGATGAGAGGAGCTGCTGTGATTGGCTTTATCGAAGCGTCCCGTAGATCCACTTTGCTGCTGAAACATATGCTTGAGCAAGAATCAGTGAAAGTGAAAATCATTTGATCATTATGTTGGGCGTCATTTTGGTATTGACATGATTCTAGAGGCGGAAGGAGCGTGCGTAAAAGCCACAATTACTGCCATGAGGCAGTTACAATGATCTATAGTGTTCAATTGACTGGGGAAAAACAATGATTGCCACAGCCGAGAGAAACCAAAAGACTAATAATACAATCACAAATAAAAACAACTACATAAACCACAAGGAAACAAAACAGCAGTGGCAGTCAATGTCTCTCCTGCCTCATTATTGCGCAGTCACCACACGGCTGGCTCAACACATGGCAAAGGGAATCGCTGTAACACTGGACCTGAAACAGAATAAAGCACACAGCAGCAAAGCCTCGACTTCAAAGCAAAATGAGCGGGATCCTCCTTTGATACGTCCCTGGCTTGGTGACGTCACATTCGATATGACTACTTCACCCTCGGAAGATTTTAAATAGGAGCCGTTTCTGCCATAGGTCTCATTCCACACTCCCAGAGAGGACACGCGTCTGTGACGTTTGTCGCTTTTCAGCGTTGCCGGTCTCAGACGTGGTCCGGACCAGAGCGTTCATGAGTCCTCTGTGGGAGCTTGTGGTGGGCACCCCTTGAGGAGCACCGGGACACTTCCCAGTTGCCTCAGTGTTGAGTGTTGCCTTGGCCTGCGCCGCGACACGGGCCTGCTCCCTGTTGGTGTCCCATCCAACTCACACGACAGCCTGCGGGTCCTCGGAACGCAAAGCTCCTCGCAAAAACAGAGCATACACTCTTACACAAAAAACACAGGGGAAAAACACTTACAAGTCAATAATACGGCCAGGACCTCAGGAGCTCAACTTATACTTAAACGTATACTTTTGTCTGTGGAGGGAGGTTTCCTGCTGAAGTGTTGGCTCGTTAAACTGTCTGTTCCTGATGAGAGGAGCTGCTGTGATTGGCTTTATCGAAGCGTCCCGTAGATCCACTTTGCTGCTGAAACATATGCTTGAGCAAGAATCAGTGAAAGTGAAAATCATTTGATCATTATGTTGGGCGTCATTTTGGTATTGACATGATTCTAGAGGCGGAAGGAGCGTGCGTAAAAGCCACAATTACTGCCATGAGGCAGTTACAATGATCTTATAGTGTTCAATTGACTGGGGAAAAACAATGATTGCCACAGCCGAGAGAAACCAAAAGACTAATAATACAATCACAAATAAAAACAACTACATAAACCACAAGGAAACAAAACAGCAGTGGCAGTCAATGTCTCTCCTGCCTCATTATTGCGCAGTCACCACACGGCTGGCTCAACACATGGCAAAGGGAATCGCTGTAACACTGGACCTGAAACAGAATAAAGCACACAGCAGCAAAGCCTCGACTTCAAAGCAAAATGAGCGGGATCCTCCTTTGATACGTCCCTGGCTTGGTGACGTCACATTCGATATGACTACTTCACCCTCGGAAGATTTTAAATAGGAGCCGTTTCTGCCATAGGTCTCATTCCACACTCCCAGAGAGGACACGCGTCTGTGACGTTTGTCGCTTTTCAGCGTTGCCGGTCTCAGACGTGGTCCGGACCAGAGCGTTCATGAGTCCTCTGTGGGAGCTTGGGACACTTCCCAGTTGCTTCATTGTTGCTTGTTTCATTCCTGCAAACTTCAGAAACTGAAAAGTTTCACAAACATCACACAAGCGTTGATTCTGACCACGATTCAATCACACTGAGTCATTTTCAGTTGTTTCAGGCCTGCAGACCTCACAAACTGAAAAGCTTGACAAAAAACACAGAAGTGCTGATTCTGACCAGTATTCACTGACACTGAGTGGTTTTCAGTTGACTTTTTTCTAAAATTTGTGTGTCATTCCTGCAAACCTCAGAAACTGAAAAGCTTCACGATAAACACAATAGTGTTGATTCTGACCACTTTTCACTCACACTGAGTCATTTTCAGTTGACTGTGCTTTAAAATTACTGTTTCATGCCTGCAAACCTCAGAAACTGAAAAGCTTCACATAAAACACACTGTTATGTTAGAAACCAGAGAACACAAATGCACTCCAGGCCTGAATGGGGCAAAGTTACAAGTGATGATGTTAATGAGCTCTTCTCTGGTGAAAGAGCTCCGGAAACCATGGGTGTTATTTCTGCCATAGGTCTCATTCCACACTCCCAGAGAGGACACGCGTCTGTGACGTTTGTCGCTTTTCAGCGTTGCCGGTCTCAGACGTGGTCCGGACCAGAGCGTTCATGAGTCCTCTGTGGGAGCTTGTGGTGGGCAGCCCTTGAGGAGCACCGGGACACTTCCCAGTTGCCTCAGTGTTGAGTGTTGCCTTGGCCTGCGCCGCGACACGGGCCTGCTCCCTGTTGGTGTCCCATCCAACTCACACGACAGCCTGCGGGTCCTCGGAACGCAAAGCTCCTCGCAAAAACAGAGCATACACTCTTACACAAAAAACACAGGGGAAAAACACTTACAAGTCAATAATACGGCCAGGACCTCAGGAGCTCAACTTATACTTAAACGTATACTTTTGTCTGTGGAGGGAGGTTTCCTGCTGAAGTGTTGGCTCGTTAAACTGTCTGTTCCTGATGAGAGGAGCTGCTGTGATTGGCTTTATCGAAGCGTCCCGTAGATCCACTTTGCTGCTGAAACATATGCTTGAGCAAGAATCAGTGAAAGTGAAAATCATTTGATCATTATGTTGGGCGTCATTTTGGTATTGACATGATTCTAGAGGCGGAAGGAGCGTGCGTAAAAGCCACAATTACTGCCATGAGGCAGTTACAATGATCTATAGTGTTCAATTGACTGGGGAAAAACAATGATTGCCACAGCCGAGAGAAACCAAAAGACTAATAATACAATCACAAATAAAAACAACTACATAAACCACAAGGAAACAAAACAGCAGTGGCAGTCAATGTCTCTCCTGCCTCATTATTGCGCAGTCACCACACGGCTGGCTCAACACATGGCAAAGGGAATCGCTGTAACACTGGACCTGAAACAGAATAAAGCACACAGCAGCAAAGCCTCGACTTCAAAGCAAAATGAGCGGGATCCTCCTTTGATACGTCCCTGGCTTGGTGACGTCACATTCGATATGACTACTTCACCCTCGGAAGATTTTAAATAGGAGCCGTTTCTGCCATAGGTCTCATTCCACACTCCCAGAGAGGACACGCGTCTGTGACGTTTGTCGCTTTTCAGCGTTGCCGGTCTCAGACGTGGTCCGGACCAGAGCGTTCATGAGTCCTCTGTGGGAGCTTGTGGTGGGCACCCCTTGAGGAGCACCGGGACACTTCCCAGTTGCCTCAGTGTTGAGTGTTGCCTTGGCCTGCGCCGCGACACGGGCCTGCTCCCTGTTGGTGTCCCATCCAACTCACACGACAGCCTGCGGGTCCTCGGAACGCAAAGCTCCTCGCAAAAACAGAGCATACACTCTTACACAAAAAACACAGGGGAAAAACACTTACAAGTCAATAATACGGCCAGGACCTCAGGAGCTCAACTTATACTTAAACGTATACTTTTGTCTGTGGAGGGAGGTTTCCTGCTGAAGTGTTGGCTCGTTAAACTGTCTGTTCCTGATGAGAGGAGCTGCTGTGATTGGCTTTATCGAAGCGTCCCGTAGATCCACTTTGCTGCTGAAACATATGCTTGAGCAAGAATCAGTGAAAGTGAAAATCATTTGATCATTATGTTGGGCGTCATTTTGGTATTGACATGATTCTAGAGGCGGAAGGAGCGTGCGTAAAAGCCACAATTACTGCCATGAGGCAGTTACAATGATCTTATAGTGTTCAATTGACTGGGGAAAAACAATGATTGCCACAGCCGAGAGAAACCAAAAGACTAATAATACAATCACAAATAAAAACAACTACATAAACCACAAGGAAACAAAACAGCAGTGGCAGTCAATGTCTCTCCTGCCTCATTATTGCGCAGTCACCACACGGCTGGCTCAACACATGGCAAAGGGAATCGCTGTAACACTGGACCTGAAACAGAATAAAGCACACAGCAGCAAAGCCTCGACTTCAAAGCAAAATGAGCGGGATCCTCCTTTGATACGTCCCTGGCTTGGTGACGTCACATTCGATATGACTACTTCACCCTCGGAAGATTTTAAATAGGAGCCGTTTCTGCCATAGGTCTCATTCCACACTCCCAGAGAGGACACGCGTCTGTGACGTTTGTCGCTTTTCAGCGTTGCCGGTCTCAGACGTGGTCCGGACCAGAGCGTTCATGAGTCCTCTGTGGGAGCTTGGGACACTTCCCAGTTGCTTCATTGTTGCTTGTTTCATTCCTGCAAACTTCAGAAACTGAAAAGTTTCACAAACATCACACAAGCGTTGATTCTGACCACGATTCAATCACACTGAGTCATTTTCAGTTGTTTCAGGCCTGCAGACCTCACAAACTGAAAAGCTTGACAAAAAACACAGAAGTGCTGATTCTGACCAGTATTCACTGACACTGAGTGGTTTTCAGTTGACTTTTTTCTAAAATTTGTGTGTCATTCCTGCAAACCTCAGAAACTGAAAAGCTTCACGATAAACACAATAGTGTTGATTCTGACCACTTTTCACTCACACTGAGTCATTTTCAGTTGACTGTGCTTTAAAATTACTGTTTCATGCCTGCAAACCTCAGAAACTGAAAAGCTTCACATAAAACACACTGTTATGTTAGAAACCAGAGAACACAAATGCACTCCAGGCCTGAATGGGGCAAAGTTACAAGTGATGATGTTAATGAGCTCTTCTCTGGTGAAAGAGCTCCGGAAACCATGGGTGTTATTTCTGCCATAGGTCTCATTCCACACTCCCAGAGAGGACACGCGTCTGTGACGTTTGTCGCTTTTCAGCGTTGCCGGTCTCAGACGTGGTCCGGACCAGAGCGTTCATGAGTCCTCTGTGGGAGCTTGTGGTGGGCAGCCCTTGAGGAGCACCGGGACACTTCCCAGTTGCCTCAGTGTTGAGTGTTGCCTTGGCCTGCGCCGCGACACGGGCCTGCTCCCTGTTGGTGTCCCATCCAACTCACACGACAGCCTGCGGGTCCTCGGAACGCAAAGCTCCTCGCAAAAACAGAGCATACACTCTTACACAAAAAACACAGGGGAAAAACACTTACAAGTCAATAATACGGCCAGGACCTCAGGAGCTCAACTTATACTTAAACGTATACTTTTGTCTGTGGAGGGAGGTTTCCTGCTGAAGTGTTGGCTCGTTAAACTGTCTGTTCCTGATGAGAGGAGCTGCTGTGATTGGCTTTATCGAAGCGTCCCGTAGATCCACTTTGCTGCTGAAACATATGCTTGAGCAAGAATCAGTGAAAGTGAAAATCATTTGATCATTATGTTGGGCGTCATTTTGGTATTGACATGATTCTAGAGGCGGAAGGAGCGTGCGTAAAAGCCACAATTACTGCCATGAGGCAGTTACAATGATCTATAGTGTTCAATTGACTGGGGAAAAACAATGATTGCCACAGCCGAGAGAAACCAAAAGACTAATAATACAATCACAAATAAAAACAACTACATAAACCACAAGGAAACAAAACAGCAGTGGCAGTCAATGTCTCTCCTGCCTCATTATTGCGCAGTCACCACACGGCTGGCTCAACACATGGCAAAGGGAATCGCTGTAACACTGGACCTGAAACAGAATAAAGCACACAGCAGCAAAGCCTCGACTTCAAAGCAAAATGAGCGGGATCCTCCTTTGATACGTCCCTGGCTTGGTGACGTCACATTCGATATGACTACTTCACCCTCGGAAGATTTTAAATAGGAGCCGTTTCTGCCATAGGTCTCATTCCACACTCCCAGAGAGGACACGCGTCTGTGACGTTTGTCGCTTTTCAGCGTTGCCGGTCTCAGACGTGGTCCGGACCAGAGCGTTCATGAGTCCTCTGTGGGAGCTTGTGGTGGGCACCCCTTGAGGAGCACCGGGACACTTCCCAGTTGCCTCAGTGTTGAGTGTTGCCTTGGCCTGCGCCGCGACACGGGCCTGCTCCCTGTTGGTGTCCCATCCAACTCACACGACAGCCTGCGGGTCCTCGGAACGCAAAGCTCCTCGCAAAAACAGAGCATACACTCTTACACAAAAAACACAGGGGAAAAACACTTACAAGTCAATAATACGGCCAGGACCTCAGGAGCTCAACTTATACTTAAACGTATACTTTTGTCTGTGGAGGGAGGTTTCCTGCTGAAGTGTTGGCTCGTTAAACTGTCTGTTCCTGATGAGAGGAGCTGCTGTGATTGGCTTTATCGAAGCGTCCCGTAGATCCACTTTGCTGCTGAAACATATGCTTGAGCAAGAATCAGTGAAAGTGAAAATCATTTGATCATTATGTTGGGCGTCATTTTGGTATTGACATGATTCTAGAGGCGGAAGGAGCGTGCGTAAAAGCCACAATTACTGCCATGAGGCAGTTACAATGATCTATAGTGTTCAATTGACTGGGGAAAAACAATGATTGCCACAGCCGAGAGAAACCAAAAGACTAATAATACAATCACAAATAAAAACAACTACATAAACCACAAGGAAACAAAACAGCAGTGGCAGTCAATGTCTCTCCTGCCTCATTATTGCGCAGTCACCACACGGCTGGCTCAACACATGGCAAAGGGAATCGCTGTAACACTGGACCTGAAACAGAATAAAGCACACAGCAGCAAAGCCTCGACTTCAAAGCAAAATGAGCGGGATCCTCCTTTGATACGTCCCTGGCTTGGTGACGTCACATTCGATATGACTACTTCACCCTCGGAAGATTTTAAATAGGAGCCGTTTCTGCCATAGGTCTCATTCCACACTCCCAGAGAGGACACGCGTCTGTGACGTTTGTCGCTTTTCAGCGTTGCCGGTCTCAGACGTGGTCCGGACCAGAGCGTTCATGAGTCCTCTGTGGGAGCTTGTGGTGGGCAGCCCTTGAGGAGCACCGGGACACTTCCCAGTTGCCTCAGTGTTGAGTGTTGCCTTGGCCTGCGCCGCGACACGGGCCTGCTCCCTGTTGGTGTCCCATCCAACTCACACGACAGCCTGCGGGTCCTCGGAACGCAAAGCTCCTCGCAAAAACAGAGCATACACTCTTACACAAAAAACACAGGGGAAAAACACTTACAAGTCAATAATACGGCCAGGACCTCAGGAGCTCAACTTATACTTAAACGTATACTTTTGTCTGTGGAGGGAGGTTTCCTGCTGAAGTGTTGGCTCGTTAAACTGTCTGTTCCTGATGAGAGGAGCTGCTGTGATTGGCTTTATCGAAGCGTCCCGTAGATCCACTTTGCTGCTGAAACATATGCTTGAGCAAGAATCAGTGAAAGTGAAAATCATTTGATCATTATGTTGGGCGTCATTTTGGTATTGACATGATTCTAGAGGCGGAAGGAGCGTGCGTAAAAGCCACAATTACTGCCATGAGGCAGTTACAATGATCTATGATGTTCAATTGACTGGGGAAAAACAATGATTGCCACAGCCGAGAGAAACCAAAAGACTAATAATACAATCACAAATAAAAACAACTACATAAACCACAAGGAAACAAAACAGCAGTGGCAGTCAATGTCTCTCCTGCCTCATTATTGCGCAGTCACCACACGGCTGGCTCAACACATGGCAAAGGGAATCGCTGTAACACTGGACCTGAAACAGAATAAAGCACACAGCAGCAAAGCCTCGACTTCAAAGCAAAATGAGCGGGATCCTCCTTTGATACGTCCCTGGCTTGGTGACGTCACATTCGATATGACTACTTCACCCTCGGAAGATTTTAAATAGGAGCCGTTTCTGCCATAGGTCTCATTCCACACTCCCAGAGAGGACACGCGTCTGTGACGTTTGTCGCTTTTCAGCGTTGCCGGTCTCAGACGTGGTCCGGACCAGAGCGTTCATGAGTCCTCTGTGGGAGCTTGTGGTGGGCAGCCCTTGAGGAGCACCGGGACACTTCCCAGTTGCCTCAGTGTTGAGTGTTGCCTTGGCCTGCGCCGCGACACGGGCCTGATCCCTGTTGGTGTCCCATCCAACTCACACGACAGCCTGCGGGTCCTCGGAACGCAAAGCTCCTCGCAAAAACAGAGCATACACTCTTACACAAAAAACACAGGGGAAAAACACTTACAAGTCAATAATACGGCCAGGACCTCAGGAGCTCAACTTATACTTAAACGTATACTTTTGTCTGTGGAGGGAGGTTTCCTGCTGAAGTGTTGGCTCGTTAAACTGTCTGTTCCTGATGAGAGGAGCTGCTGTGATTGGCTTTATCGAAGCGTCCCGTTGATCCACTTTGCTGCTGAAACATATGCTTGAGCAAGAATCAGTGAAAGTGAAAATCATTTGATCATTACATGAAATCATTATGTTGGGCGTCATTTTGGTATTGACATGATTCTAGAGGCGGAAGGAGCGTGCGTAAAAGCCACAATTACTGCCATGAGGCAGTTACAATGATCTATAGTGTTCAATTGACTGGGGAAAAACAATGATTGCCACAGCCGAGAGAAACCAAAAGACTAATAATACAATCACAAATAAAAACAACTACATAAACCACAAGGAAACAAAACAGCAGTGGCAGTCAATGTCTCTCCTGCCTCATTATTGCGCAGTCACCACACGGCTGGCTCAACACATGGCAAAGGGAATCGCTGTAACACTGGACCTGAAACAGAATAAAGCACACAGCAGCAAAGCCTCGACTTCAAAGCAAAATGAGCGGGATCCTCCTTTGATACGTCCCTGGCTTGGTGACGTCACATTCGATATGACTACTTCACCCTCGGAAGATTTTAAATAGGAGCCGTTTCTGCCATAGGTCTCATTCCACACTCCCAGAGAGGACACGCGTCTGTGACGTTTGTCGCTTTTCAGCGTTGCCGGTCTCAGACGTGGTCCGGACCAGAGCGTTCATGAGTCCTCTGTGGGAGCTTGTGGTGGGCAGCCCTTGAGGAGCACCGGGACACTTCCCAGTTGCCTCAGTGTTGAGTGTTGCCTTGGCCTGCGCCGCGACACGGGCCTGCTCCCTGTTGGTGTCCCATCCAACTCACACGACAGCCTGCGGGTCCTCGGAACGCAAAGCTCCTCGCAAAAACAGAGCATACACTCTTACACAAAAAACACAGGGGAAAAACACTTACAAGTCAATAATACGGCCAGGACCTCAGGAGCTCAACTTATACTTAAACGTATACTTTTGTCTGTGGAGGGAGGTTTCCTGCTGAAGTGTTGGCTCGTTAAACTGTCTGTTCCTGATGAGAGGAGCTGCTGTGATTGGCTTTATCGAAGCGTCCCGTAGATCCACTTTGCTGCTGAAACATATGCTTGAGCAAGAATCAGTGAAAGTGAAAATCATTTGATCATTATGTTGGGCGTCATTTTGGTATTGACATGATTCTAGAGGCGGAAGGAGCGTGCGTAAAAGCCACAATTACTGCCATGAGGCAGTTACAATGATCTATAGTGTTCAATTGACTGGGGAAAAACAATGATTGCCACAGCCGAGAGAAACCAAAAGACTAATAATACAATCACAAATAAAAACAACTACATAAACCACAAGGAAACAAAACAGCAGTGGCAGTCAATGTCTCTCCTGCCTCATTATTGCGCAGTCACCACACGGCTGGCTCAACACATGGCAAAGGGAATCGCTGTAACACTGGACCTGAAACAGAATAAAGCACACAGCAGCAAAGCCTCGACTTCAAAGCAAAATGAGCGGGATCCTCCTTTGATACGTCCCTGGCTTGGTGACGTCACATTCGATATGACTACTTCACCCTCGGAAGATTTTAAATAGGAGCCGTTTCTGCCATAGGTCTCATTCCACACTCCCAGAGAGGACACGCGTCTGTGACGTTTGTCGCTTTTCAGCGTTGCCGGTCTCAGACGTGGTCCGGACCAGAGCGTTCATGAGTCCTCTGTGGGAGCTTGTGGTGGGCAGCCCTTGATGAGCACCGGGACACTTCCCAGTTGCCTCAGTGTTGAGTGTTGCCTTGGCCTGCGCCGCGACACGGGCCTGCTCCCTGTTGGTGTCCCATCCAACTCACACGACAGCCTGCGGGTCCTCGGAACGCAAAGCTCCTCGCAAAAACAGAGCATACACTCTTACACAAAAAACACAGGGGAAAAACACTTACAAGTCAATAATACGGCCAGGACCTCAGGAGCTCAACTTATACTTAAACGTATACTTTTGTCTGTGGAGGGAGGTTTCCTGCTGAAGTGTTGGCTCGTTAAACTGTCTGTTCCTGATGAGAGGAGCTGCTGTGATTGGCTTTATCGAAGCGTCCCGTAGATCCACTTTGCTGCTGAAACATATGCTTGAGCAAGAATCAGTGAAAGTGAAAATCATTTGATCATTATGTTGGGCGTCATTTTGGTATTGACATGATTCTAGAGGCGGAAGGAGCGTGCGTAAAAGCCACAATTACTGCCATGAGGCAGTTACAATGATCTATAGTGTTCAATTGACTGGGGAAAAACAATGATTGCCACAGCCGAGAGAAACCAAAAGACTAATAATACAATCACAAATAAAAACAACTACATAAACCACAAGGAAACAAAACAGCAGTGGCAGTCAATGTCTCTCCTGCCTCATTATTGCGCAGTCACCACACGGCTGGCTCAACACATGGCAAAGGGAATCGCTGTAACACTGGACCTGAAACAGAATAAAGCACACAGCAGCAAAGCCTCGACTTCAAAGCAAAATGAGCGGGATCCTCCTTTGATACGTCCCTGGCTTGGTGACGTCACATTCGATATGACTACTTCACCCTCGGAAGATTTTAAATAGGAGCCGTTTCTGCCATAGGTCTCATTCCACACTCCCAGAGAGGACACGCGTCTGTGACGTTTGTCGCTTTTCAGCGTTGCCGGTCTCAGACGTGGTCCGGACCAGAGCGTTCATGAGTCCTCTGTGGGAGCTTGTGGTGGGCAGCCCTTGAGGAGCACCGGGACACTTCCCAGTTGCCTCAGTGTTGAGTGTTGCCTTGGCCTGCGCCGCGACACGGGCCTGCTCCCTGTTGGTGTCCCATCCAACTCACACGACAGCCTGCGGGTCCTCGGAACGCAAAGCTCCTCGCAAAAACAGAGCATACACTCTTACACAAAAAACACAGGGGAAAAACACTTACAAGTCAATAATACGGCCAGGACCTCAGGAGCTCAACTTATACTTAAACGTATACTTTTGTCTGTGGAGGGAGGTTTCCTGCTGAAGTGTTGGCTCGTTAAACTGTCTGTTCCTGATGAGAGGAGCTGCTGTGATTGGCTTTATCGAAGCGTCCCGTAGATCCACTTTGCTGCTGAAACATATGCTTGAGCAAGAATCAGTGAAAGTGAAAATCATTTGATCATTATGTTGGGCGTCATTTTGGTATTGACATGATTCTAGAGGCGGAAGGAGCGTGCGTAAAAGCCACAATTACTGCCATGAGGCAGTTACAATGATCTATGATGTTCAATTGACTGGGGAAAAACAATGATTGCCACAGCCGAGAGAAACCAAAAGACTAATAATACAATCACAAATAAAAACAACTACATAAACCACAAGGAAACAAAACAGCAGTGGCAGTCAATGTCTCTCCTGCCTCATTATTGCGCAGTCACCACACGGCTGGCTCAACACATGGCAAAGGGAATCGCTGTAACACTGGACCTGAAACAGAATAAAGCACACAGCAGCAAAGCCTCGACTTCAAAGCAAAATGAGCGGGATCCTCCTTTGATACGTCCCTGGCTTGGTGACGTCACATTCGATATGACTACTTCACCCTCGGAAGATTTTAAATAGGAGCCGTTTCTGCCATAGGTCTCATTCCACACTCCCAGAGAGGACACGCGTCTGTGACGTTTGTCGCTTTTCAGCGTTGCCGGTCTCAGACGTGGTCCGGACCAGAGCGTTCATGAGTCCTCTGTGGGAGCTTGTGGTGGGCAGCCCTTGAGGAGCACCGGGACACTTCCCAGTTGCCTCAGTGTTGAGTGTTGCCTTGGCCTGCGCCGCGACACGGGCCTGCTCCCTGTTGGTGTCCCATCCAACTCACACGACAGCCTGCGGGTCCTCGGAACGCAAAGCTCCTCGCAAAAACAGAGCATACACTCTTACACAAAAAACACAGGGGAAAAACACTTACAAGTCAATAATACGGCCAGGACCTCAGGAGCTCAACTTATACTTAAACGTATACTTTTGTCTGTGGAGGGAGGTTTCCTGCTGAAGTGTTGGCTCGTTAAACTGTCTGTTCCTGATGAGAGGAGCTGCTGTGATTGGCTTTATCGAAGCGTCCCGTAGATCCACTTTGCTGCTGAAACATATGCTTGAGCAAGAATCAGTGAAAGTGAAAATCATTTGATCATTATGTTGGGCGTCATTTTGGTATTGACATGATTCTAGAGGCGGAAGGAGCGTGCGTAAAAGCCACAATTACTGCCATGAGGCAGTTACAATGATCTATGATGTTCAATTGACTGGGGAAAAACAATGATTGCCACAGCCGAGAGAAACCAAAAGACTAATAATACAATCACAAATAAAAACAACTACATAAACCACAAGGAAACAAAACAGCAGTGGCAGTCAATGTCTCTCCTGCCTCATTATTGCGCAGTCACCACACGGCTGGCTCAACACATGGCAAAGGGAATCGCTGTAACACTGGACCTGAAACAGAATAAAGCACACAGCAGCAAAGCCTCGACTTCAAAGCAAAATGAGCGGGATCCTCCTTTGATACGTCCCTGGCTTGGTGACGTCACATTCGATATGACTACTTCACCCTCGGAAGATTTTAAATAGGAGCCGTTTCTGCCATAGGTCTCATTCCACACTCCCAGAGAGGACACGCGTCTGTGACGTTTGTCGCTTTTCAGCGTTGCCGGTCTCAGACGTGGTCCGGACCAGAGCGTTCATGAGTCCTCTGTGGGAGCTTGTGGTGGGCAGCCCTTGATGAGCACCGGGACACTTCCCAGTTGCCTCAGTGTTGAGTGTTGCCTTGGCCTGCGCCGCGACACGGGCCTGCTCCCTGTTGGTGTCCCATCCAACTCACACGACAGCCTGCGGGTCCTCGGAACGCAAAGCTCCTCGCAAAAACAGAGCATACACTCTTACACAAAAAACACAGGGGAAAAACACTTACAAGTCAATAATACGGCCAGGACCTCAGGAGCTCAACTTATACTTAAACGTATACTTTTGTCTGTGGAGGGAGGTTTCCTGCTGAAGTGTTGGCTCGTTAAACTGTCTGTTCCTGATGAGAGGAGCTGCTGTGATTGGCTTTATCGAAGCGTCCCGTAGATCCACTTTGCTGCTGAAACATATGCTTGAGCAAGAATCAGTGAAAGTGAAAATCATTTGATCATTATGTTGGGCGTCATTTTGGTATTGACATGATTCTAGAGGCGGAAGGAGCGTGCGTAAAAGCCACAATTACTGCCATGAGGCAGTTACAATGATCTATGATGTTCAATTGACTGGGGAAAAACAATGATTGCCACAGCCGAGAGAAACCAAAAGACTAATAATACAATCACAAATAAAAACAACTACATAAACCACAAGGAAACAAAACAGCAGTGGCAGTCAATGTCTCTCCTGCCTCATTATTGCGCAGTCACCACACGGCTGGCTCAACACATGGCAAAGGGAATCGCTGTAACACTGGACCTGAAACAGAATAAAGCACACAGCAGCAAAGCCTCGACTTCAAAGCAAAATGAGCAGGATCCTCCTTTGATACGTCCCTGGCTTGGTGACGTCACATTCGATATGACTACTTCACCCTCGGAAGATTTTAAATAGGAGCCGTTTCTGCCATAGGTCTCATTCCACACTCCCAGAGAGGACACGCGTCTGTGACGTTTGTCGCTTTTCAGCGTTGCCGGTCTCAGACGTGGTCCGGACCAGAGCGTTCATGAGTCCTCTGTGGGAGCTTGTGGTGGGCAGCCCTTGAGGAGCACCGGGACACTTCCCAGTTGCCTCAGTGTTGAGTGTTGCCTTGGCCTGCGCCGCGACACGGGCCTGCTCCCTGTTGGTGTCCCATCCAACTCACGCGACAGCCTGCGGGTCCTCGGAACGCAAAGCTCCTCGCAAAAACAGAGCATACACTCTTACACAAAAAACACAGGGGAAAAACACTTACAAGTCAATAATACGGCCAGGACCTCAGGAGCTCAACTTATACTTAAACGTATACTTTTGTCTGTGGAGGGAGGTTTCCTGCTGAAGTGTTGGCTCGTTAAACTGTCTGTTCCTGATGAGAGGAGCTGCTGTGATTGGCTTTATCGAAGCGTCCCGTTGATCCACTTTGCTGCTGAAACATATGCTTGAGCAAGAATCAGTGAAAGTGAAAATCATTTGATCATTATGTTGGGCGTCATTTTGGTATTGACATGATTCTAGAGGCGGAAGGAGCGTGCGTAAAAGCCACAATTACTGCCATGAGGCAGTTACAATGATCTATAGTGTTCAATTGACTGGGGAAAAACAATGATTGCCACAGCCGAGAGAAACCAAAAGACTAATAATACAATCACAAATAAAAACAACTACATAAACCACAAGGAAACAAAACAGCAGTGGCAGTCAATGTCTCTCCTGCCTCATTATTGCGCAGTCACCACACGGCTGGCTCAACACATGGCAAAGGGAATCGCTGTAACACTGGACCTGAAACAGAATAAAGCACACAGCAGCAAAGCCTCGACTTCAAAGCAAAATGAGCGGGATCCTCCTTTGATACGTCCCTGGCTTGGTGACGTCACATTCGATATGACTACTTCACCCTCGGAAGATTTTAAATAGGAGCCGTTTCTGCCATAGGTCTCATTCCACACTCCCAGAGAGGACACGCGTCTGTGACGTTTGTCGCTTTTCAGCGTTGCCGGTCTCAGACGTGGTCCGGACCAGAGCGTTCATGAGTCCTCTGTGGGAGCTTGGGACACTTCCCAGTTGCCTCATTGTTGCTTGTTTCATTCCTGCAAACTTCAGAAACTGAAAAGTTTCACAAACATCACACAAGCGTTGATTCTGACCACGATTCAATCACACTGAGTCATTTTCAGTTGTTTCAGACTTGCAGACCTCACAAACTGAAAAGCTTGACAAAAAACACAGAAGTGCTGATTCTGACCAGTATTCACTGACACTGAGTGGTTTTCAGTTGACTTTTTTCTAAAATTTGTGTGTCATTCCTGCAAACCTCAGAAACTGAAAAGCTTCACGATAAACACAATAGTGTTGATTCTGACCACTTTTCACTCACACTGAGTCATTTTCAGTTGACTGTGCTTTAAAATGACTGTTTCATGCCTGCAAACCTCAGAAACTGAAAAGCTTCACATAAAACACACTGTTATGTTATAAACCAGAGAACACAAATGCACTCCAGGCCTGAATGGGGCAAAGTTACAAGTGATGATGTTAATGAGCTCTTCTCTGGTGAAAGAGCTCCGGAAACCATGGGTGTTATTTCTGCCATAGGTCTCATTCCACACTCCCAGAGAGGACACGCGTCTGTGACGTTTGTCGCTTTTCAGCGTTGCCGGTCTCAGACGTGGTCCGGACCAGAGCGTTCATGAGTCCTCTGTGGGAGCTTGTGGTGGGCAGCCCTTGAGGAGCACCGGGACACTTCCCAGTTGCCTCAGTGTTGAGTGTTGCCTTGGCCTGCGCCGCGACACGGGCCTGCTCCCTGTTGGTGTCCCATCCAACTCACACGACAGCCTGCGGGTCCTCGGAACGCAAAGCTCCTCGCAAAAACAGAGCATACACTCTTACACAAAAAACACAGGGGAAAAACACTTACAAGTCAATAATACGGCCAGGACCTCAGGAGCTCAACTTATACTTAAACGTATACTTTTGTCTGTGGAGGGAGGTTTCCTGCTGAAGTGTTGGCTCGTTAAACTGTCTGTTCCTGATGAGAGGAGCTGCTGTGATTGGCTTTATCGAAGCGTCCCGTAGATCCACTTTGCTGCTGAAACATATGCTTGAGCAAGAATCAGTTAAAAGTGAAAATCATTTGATCATTATGTTGGGCGTCATTTTGGTATTGACATGATTCTAGAGGCGGAAGGAGCGTGCGTAAAAGCCACAATTACTGCCATGAGGCAGTTACAATGATCTATAGTGTTCAATTGACTGGGGAAAAACAATGATTGCCACAGCCGAGAGAAACCAAAAGACTAATAATACAATCACAAATAAAAACAACTACATAAACCACAAGGAAACAAAACAGCAGTGGCAGTCAATGTCTCTCCTGCCTCATTATTGCGCAGTCACCACACGGCTGGCTCAACACATGGCAAAGGGAATCGCTGTAACACTGGACCTGAAACAGAATAAAGCACACAGCAGCAAAGCCTCGACTTCAAAGCAAAATGAGCGGAATCCTCCTTTGATACGTCCCTGGCTTGGTGACGTCACATTCGATATGACTACTTCACCCTCGGAAGATTTTAAATAGGAGCCGTTTCTGCCATAGGTCTCATTCCACACTCCCAGAGAGGACACGCGTCTGTGACGTTTGTCGCTTTTCAGCGTTGCCGGTCTCAGACGTGGTCCGGACCAGAGCGTTCATGAGTCCTCTGTGGGAGCTTGGGACACTTCCCAGTTGCATCATTGTTGCTTGTTTCATTCCTGCAAACTTCAGAAACTGAAAAGTTTCACAAACATCACACAAGCGTTGATTCTGACCACGATTCAATCACACTGAGTCATTTTCAGTTGTTTCAGGCTTGCAGACCTCACAAACTGAAAAGCTTGACAAAAAACACAGAAGTGCTGATTCTGACCAGTATTCACTGACACTGAGTGGTTTTCAGTTGACTTTTTTCTAAAATTTGTGTGTCATTCCTGCAAACCTCAGAAACTGAAAAGCTTCACGATAAACACAATAGTGTTGATTCTGACCACTTTTCACTCACACTGAGTCATTTTCAGTTGACTGTGCTTTAAAATGACTGTTTCATGCCTGCAAACCTCAGAAACTGAAAAGCTTCACATAAAACACACTGTTATGTTAGAAACCAGAGAACACAAATGCACTCCAGGCCTGAATGGGGCAAAGTTACAAGTGATGATGTTAATGAGCTCTTCTCTGGTGAAAGAGCTCCGGAAACCATGGGTGTTATTTCTGCCATAGGTCTCATTCCACACTCCCAGAGAGGACACGCGTCTGTGACGTTTGTCGCTTTTCAGCGTTGCCGGTCTCAGACGTGGTCCGGACCAGAGCGTTCATGAGTCCTCTGTGGGAGCTTGTGGTGGGCAGCCCTTGAGGAGCACCGGGACACTTCCCAGTTGCCTCAGTGTTGAGTGTTGCCTTGGCCTGCGCCGCGACACGGGCCTGCTCCCTGTTGGTGTCCCATCCAACTCACGCGACAGCCTGCGGGTCCTCGGAACGCAAAGCTCCTCGCAAAAACAGAGCATACACTCTTACACAAAAAACACAGGGGAAAAACACTTACAAGTCAATAATACGGCCAGGACCTCAGGAGCTCAACTTATACTTAAACGTATACTTTTGTCTGTGGAGGGAGGTTTCCTGCTGAAGTGTTGGCTCGTTAAACTGTCTGTTCCTGATGAGAGGAGCTGCTGTGATTGGCTTTATCGAAGCGTCCCGTTGATCCACTTTGCTGCTGAAACATATGCTTGAGCAAGAATCAGTGAAAGTGAAAATCATTTGATCATTACATGAAATCATTATGTTGGGCGTCATTTTGGTATTGACATGATTCTAGAGGCGGAAGGAGCGTGCGTAAAAGCCACAATTACTGCCATGAGGCAGTTACAATGATCTATAGTGTTCAATTGACTGGGGAAAAACAATGATTGCCACAGCCGAGAGAAACCAAAAGACTAATAATACAATCACAAATAAAAACAACTACATAAACCACAAGGAAACAAAACAGCAGTGGCAGTCAATGTCTCTCCTGCCTCATTATTGCGCAGTCACCACACGGCTGGCTCAACACATGGCAAAGGGAATCGCTGTAACACTGGACCTGAAACAGAATAAAGCACACAGCAGCAAAGCCTCGACTTCAAAGCAAAATGAGCGGGATCCTCCTTTGATACGTCCCTGGCTTGGTGACGTCACATTCGATATGACTACTTCACCCTCGGAAGATTTTAAATAGGAGCCGTTTCTGCCATAGGTCTCATTCCACACTCCCAGAGAGGACACGCGTCTGTGACGTTTGTCGCTTTTCAGCGTTGCCGGTCTCAGACGTGGTCCGGACCAGAGCGTTCATGAGTCCTCTGTGGGAGCTTGTGGTGGGCAGCCCTTGAGGAGCACCGGGACACTTCCCAGTTGCCTCAGTGTTGAGTGTTGCCTTGGCCTGCGCCGCGACACGGGCCTGCTCCCTGTTGGTGTCCCATCCAACTCACACGACAGCCTGCGGGTCCTCGGAACGCAAAGCTCCTCGCAAAAACAGAGCATACACTCTTACACAAAAAACACAGGGGAAAAACACTTACAAGTCAATCATACGGCCAGGACCTCAGGAGCTCAACTTATACTTAAACGTATACTTTTGTCTGTGGAGGGAGGTTTCCTGCTGAAGTGTTGGCTCGTTAAACTGTCTGTTCCTGATGAGAGGAGCTGCTGTGATTGGCTTTATCGAAGCGTCCCGTAGATCCACTTTGCTGCTGAAACATATGCTTGAGCAAGAATCAGTGAAAGTGAAAATCATTTGATCATTATGTTGGGCGTCATTTTGGTATTGACATGATTCTAGAGGCGGAAGGAGCGTGCGTAAAAGCCACAATTACTGCCATGAGGCAGTTACAATGATCTATAGTGTTCAATTGACTGGGGAAAAACAATGATTGCCACAGCCGAGAGAAACCAAAAGACTAATAATACAATCACAAATAAAAACAACTACATAAACCACAAGGAAACAAAACAGCAGTGGCAGTCAATGTCTCTCCTGCCTCATTATTGCGCAGTCACCACACGGCTGGCTCAACACATGGCAAAGGGAATCGCTGTAACACTGGACCTGAAACAGAATAAAGCACACAGCAGCAAAGCCTCGACTTCAAAGCAAAATGAGCGGGATCCTCCTTTGATACGTCCCTGGCTTGGTGACGTCACATTCGATATGACTACTTCACCCTCGGAAGATTTTAAATAGGAGCCGTTTCTGCCATAGGTCTCATTCCACACTCCCAGAGAGGACACGCGTCTGTGACGTTTGTCGCTTTTCAGCGTTGCCGGTCTCAGACGTGGTCCGGACCAGAGCGTTCATGAGTCCTCTGTGGGAGCTTGGGACACTTCCCAGTTGCATCATTGTTGCTTGTTTCATTCCTGCAAACTTCAGAAACTGAAAAGTTTCACAAACATCACACAAGCGTTGATTCTGACCACGATTCAATCACACTGAGTCATTTTCAGTTGTTTCAGGCTTGCAGACCTCACAAACTGAAAAGCTTGACAAAAAACACAGAAGTGCTGATTCTGACCAGTATTCACTGACACTGAGTGGTTTTCAGTTGACTTTTTTCTAAAATTTGTGTGTCATTCCTGCAAACCTCAGAAACTGAAAAGCTTCACGATAAACACAATAGTGTTGATTCTGACCACTTTTCACTCACACTGAGTCATTTTCAGTTGACTGTGCTTTAAAATGACTGTTTCATGCCTGCAAACCTCAGAAACTGAAAAGCTTCACATAAAACACACTGTTATGTTAGAAACCAGAGAACACAAATGCACTCCAGGCCTGAATGGGGCAAAGTTACAAGTGATGATGTTAATGAGCTCTTCTCTGGTGAAAGAGCTCCGGAAACCATGGGTGTTATTTCTGCCATAGGTCTCATTCCACACTCCCAGAGAGGACACGCGTCTGTGACGTTTGTCGCTTTTCAGCGTTGCCGGTCTCAGACGTGGTCCGGACCAGAGCGTTCATGAGTCCTCTGTGGGAGCTTGTGGTGGGCAGCCCTTGAGGAGCACCGGGACACTTCCCAGTTGCCTCAGTGTTGAGTGTTGCCTTGGCCTGCGCCGCGACACGGGCCTGCTCCCTGTTGGTGTCCCATCCAACTCACGCGACAGCCTGCGGGTCCTCGGAACGCAAAGCTCCTCGCAAAAACAGAGCATACACTCTTACACAAAAAACACAGGGGAAAAACACTTACAAGTCAATAATACGGCCAGGACCTCAGGAGCTCAACTTATACTTAAACGTATACTTTTGTCTGTGGAGGGAGGTTTCCTGCTGAAGTGTTGGCTCGTTAAACTGTCTGTTCCTGATGAGAGGAGCTGCTGTGATTGGCTTTATCGAAGCGTCCCGTTGATCCACTTTGCTGCTGAAACATATGCTTGAGCAAGAATCAGTGAAAGTGAAAATCATTTGATCATTACATGAAATCATTATGTTGGGCGTCATTTTGGTATTGACATGATTCTAGAGGCGGAAGGAGCGTGCGTAAAAGCCACAATTACTGCCATGAGGCAGTTACAATGATCTATAGTGTTCAATTGACTGGGGAAAAACAATGATTGCCACAGCCGAGAGAAACCAAAAGACTAATAATACAATCACAAATAAAAACAACTACATAAACCACAAGGAAACAAAACAGCAGTGGCAGTCAATGTCTCTCCT
This sequence comes from Trachinotus anak, assembly GCF_046630095.1. NCBI lineage: Eukaryota > Metazoa > Chordata > Actinopteri > Carangiformes > Carangidae > Trachinotus > Trachinotus anak. Next base: position 29,638,135 of record NW_027273872.1, read on the forward strand.
GCCTCATTATTGCGCAGTCACCACACGGCTGGCTCAACACATGGCAAAGGGAATCGCTGTAACACTGGACCTGAAACAGAATAAAGCACACAGCAGCAAAGCCTCGACTTCAAAGCAAAATGAGCGGGATCCTCCTTTGATACGTCCCTGGCTTGGTGACGTCACATTCGATATGACTACTTCACCCTCGGAAGATTTTAAATAGGAGCCGTTTCTGCCATAGGTCTCATTCCACACTCCCAGAGAGGACACGCGTCTGTGACGTTTGTCGCTTTTCAGCGTTGCCGGTCTCAGACGTGGTCCGGACCAGAGCGTTCATGAGTCCTCTGTGGGAGCTTGTGGTGGGCAGCCCTTGAGGAGCACCGGGACACTTCCCAGTTGCCTCAGTGTTGAGTGTTGCCTTGGCCTGCGCCCCGACACGGGCCTGCTCCCTGTTGGTGTCCCATCCAACTCACACGACAGCCTGCGGGTCCTCGGAACGCAAAGCTCCTCGCAAAAACAGAGCATACACTCTTACACAAAAAACACAGGGGAAAAACACTTACAAGTCAATCATACGGCCAGGACCTCAGGAGCTCAACTTATACTTAAACGTATACTTTTGTCTGTGGAGGGAGGTTTCCTGCTGAAGTGTTGGCTCGTTAAACTGTCTGTTCCTGATGAGAGGAGCTGCTGTGATTGGCTTTATCGAAGCGTCCCGTAGATCCACTTTGCTGCTGAAACATATGCTTGAGCAAGAATCAGTGAAAGTGAAAATCATTTGATCATTATGTTGGGCGTCATTTTGGTATTGACATGATTCTAGAGGCGGAAGGAGCGTGCGTAAAAGCCACAATTACTGCCATGAGGCAGTTACAATGATCTATAGTGTTCAATTGACTGGGGAAAAACAATGATTGCCACAGCCGAGAGAAACCAAAAGACTAATAATACAATCACAAATAAAAACAACTACATAAACCACAAGGAAACAAAACAGCAGTGGCAGTCAATGTCTCTCCTGCCTCATTATTGCGCAGTCACCACACGGCTGGCTCAACACATGGCAAAGGGAATCGCTGTAACACTGGACCTGAAACAGAATAAAGCACACAGCAGCAAAGCCTCGACTTCAAAGCAAAATGAGCGGGATCCTCCTTTGATACGTCCCTGGCTTGGTGACGTCACATTCGATATGACTACTTCACCCTCGGAAGATTTTAAATAGGAGCCGTTTCTGCCATAGGTCTCATTCCACACTCCCAGAGAGGACACGCGTCTGTGACGTTTGTCGCTTTTCAGCGTTGCCGGTCTCAGACGTGGTCCGGACCAGAGCGTTCATGAGTCCTCTGTGGGAGCTTGGGACACTTCCCAGTTGCATCATTGTTGCTTGTTTCATTCCTGCAAACTTCAGAAACTGAAAAGTTTCACAAACATCACACAAGCGTTGATTCTGACCACGATTCAATCACACTGAGTCATTTTCAGTTGTTTCAGGCTTGCAGACCTCACAAACTGAAAAGCTTGACAAAAAACACAGAAGTGCTGATTCTGACCAGTATTCACTGACACTGAGTGGTTTTCAGTTGACTTTTTTCTAAAATTTGTGTGTCATTCCTGCAAACCTCAGAAACTGAAAAGCTTCACGATAAACACAATAGTGTTGATTCTGACCACTTTTCACTCACACTGAGTCATTTTCAGTTGACTGTGCTTTAAAATGACTGTTTCATGCCTGCAAACCTCAGAAACTGAAAAGCTTCACATAAAACACACTGTTATGTTAGAAACCAGAGAACACAAATGCACTCCAGGCCTGAATGGGGCAAAGTTACAAGTGATGATGTTAATGAGCTCTTCTCTGGTGAAAGAGCTCCGGAAACCATGGGTGTTATTTCTGCCATAGGTCTCATTCCACACTCCCAGAGAGGACACGCGTCTGTGACGTTTGTCGCTTTTCAGCGTTGCCGGTCTCAGACGTGGTCCGGACCAGAGCGTTCATGAGTCCTCTGTGGGAGCTTGTGGTGGGCAGCCCTTGAGGAGCACCGGGACACTTCCCAGTTGCCTCAGTGTTGAGTGTTGCCTTGGCCTGCGCCGCGACACGGGCCTGCTCCCTGTTGGTGTCCCATCCAACTCACGCGACAGCCTGCGGGTCCTCGGAACGCAAAGCTCCTCGCAAAAACAGAGCATACACTCTTACACAAAAAACACAGGGGAAAAACACTTACAAGTCAATAATACGGCCAGGACCTCAGGAGCTCAACTTATACTTAAACGTATACTTTTGTCTGTGGAGGGAGGTTTCCTGCTGAAGTGTTGGCTCGTTAAACTGTCTGTTCCTGATGAGAGGAGCTGCTGTGATTGGCTTTATCGAAGCGTCCCGTTGATCCACTTTGCTGCTGAAACATATGCTTGAGCAAGAATCAGTGAAAGTGAAAATCATTTGATCATTACATGAAATCATTATGTTGGGCGTCATTTTGGTATTGACATGATTCTAGAGGCGGAAGGAGCGTGCGTAAAAGCCACAATTACTGCCATGAGGCAGTTACAATGATCTATAGTGTTCAATTGACTGGGGAAAAACAATGATTGCCACAGCCGAGAGAAACCAAAAGACTAATAATACAATCACAAATAAAAACAACTACATAAACCACAAGGAAACAAAACAGCAGTGGCAGTCAATGTCTCTCCTGCCTCATTATTGCGCAGTCACCACACGGCTGGCTCAACACATGGCAAAGGGAATCGCTGTAACACTGGACCTGAAACAGAATAAAGCACACAGCAGCAAAGCCTCGACTTCAAAGCAAAATGAGCGGAATCCTCCTTTGATACGTCCCTGGCTTGGTGACGTCACATTCGATATGACTACTTCACCCTCGGAAGATTTTAAATAGGAGCCGTTTCTGCCATAGGTCTCATTCCACACTCCCAGAGAGGACACGCGTCTGTGACGTTTGTCGCTTTTCAGCGTTGCCGGTCTCAGACGTGGTCCGGACCAGAGCGTTCATGAGTCCTCTGTGGGAGCTTGGGACACTTCCCAGTTGCATCATTGTTGCTTGTTTCATTCCTGCAAACTTCAGAAACTGAAAAGTTTCACAAACATCACACAAGCGTTGATTCTGACCACGATTCAATCACACTGAGTCATTTTCAGTTGTTTCAGGCTTGCAGACCTCACAAACTGAAAAGCTTGACAAAAAACACAGAAGTGCTGATTCTGACCAGTATTCACTGACACTGAGTGGTTTTCAGTTGACTTTTTTCTAAAATTTGTGTGTCATTCCTGCAAACCTCAGAAACTGAAAAGCTTCACGATAAACACAATAGTGTTGATTCTGACCACTTTTCACTCACACTGAGTCATTTTCAGTTGACTGTGCTTTAAAATGACTGTTTCATGCCTGCAAACCTCAGAAACTGAAAAGCTTCACATAAAACACACTGTTATGTTAGAAACCAGAGAACACAAATGCACTCCAGGCCTGAATGGGGCAAAGTTACAAGTGATGATGTTAATGAGCTCTTCTCTGGTGAAAGAGCTCCGGAAACCATGGGTGTTATTTCTGCCATAGGTCTCATTCCACACTCCCAGAGAGGACACGCGTCTGTGACGTTTGTCGCTTTTCAGCGTTGCCGGTCTCAGACGTGGTCCGGACCAGAGCGTTCATGAGTCCTCTGTGGGAGCTTGTGGTGGGCACCCCTTGAGGAGCACCGGGACACTTCCCAGTTGCCTCAGTGTTGAGTGTTGCCTTGGCCTGCGCCGCGACACGGGCCTGCTCCCTGTTGGTGTCCCATCCAACTCACGCGACAGCCTGCGGGTCCTCGGAACGCAAAGCTCCTCGCAAAAACAGAGCATACACTCTTACACAAAAAACACAGGGGAAAAACACTTACAAGTCAATAATACGGCCAGGACCTCAGGAGCTCAACTTATACTTAAACGTATACTTTTGTCTGTGGAGGGAGGTTTCCTGCTGAAGTGTTGGCTCGTTAAACTGTCTGTTCCTGATGAGAGGAGCTGCTGTGATTGGCTTTATCGAAGCGTCCCGTTGATCCACTTTGCTGCTGAAACATATGCTTGAGCAAGAATCAGTGAAAGTGAAAATCATTTGATCATTACATGAAATCATTATGTTGGGCGTCATTTTGGTATTGACATGATTCTAGAGGCGGAAGGAGCGTGCGTAAAAGCCACAATTACTGCCATGAGGCAGTTACAATGATCTATAGTGTTCAATTGACTGGGGAAAAACAATGATTGCCACAGCCGAGAGAAACCAAAAGACTAATAATACAATCACAAATAAAAACAACTACATAAACCACAAGGAAACAAAACAGCAGTGGCAGTCAATGTCTCTCCTGCCTCATTATTGCGCAGTCACCACACGGCTGGCTCAACACATGGCAAAGGGAATCGCTGTAACACTGGACCTGAAACAGAATAAAGCACACAGCAGCAAAGCCTCGACTTCAAAGCAAAATGAGCGGGATCCTCCTTTGATACGTCCCTGGCTTGGTGACGTCACATTCGATATGACTACTTCACCCTCGGAAGATTTTAAATAGGAGCCGTTTCTGCCATAGGTCTCATTCCACACTCCCAGAGAGGACACGCGTCTGTGACGTTTGTCGCTTTTCAGCGTTGCCGGTCTCAGACGTGGTCCGGACCAGAGCGTTCATGAGTCCTCTGTGGGAGCTTGTGGTGGGCAGCCCTTGAGGAGCACCGGGACACTTCCCAGTTGCCTCAGTGTTGAGTGTTGCCTTGGCCTGCGCCCCGACACGGGCCTGCTCCCTGTTGGTGTCCCATCCAACTCACACGACAGCCTGCGGGTCCTCGGAACGCAAAGCTCCTCGCAAAAACAGAGCATACACTCTTACACAAAAAACACAGGGGAAAAACACTTACAAGTCAATAATACGGCCAGGACCTCAGGAGCTCAACTTATACTTAAACGTATACTTTTGTCTGTGGAGGGAGGTTTCCTGCTGAAGTGTTGGCTCGTTAAACTGTCTGTTCCTGATGAGAGGAGCTGCTGTGATTGGCTTTATCGAAGCGTCCCGTAGATCCACTTTGCTGCTGAAACATATGCTTGAGCAAGAATCAGTGAAAGTGAAAATCATTTGATCATTATGTTGGGCGTCATTTTGGTATTGACATGATTCTAGAGGCGGAAGGAGCGTGCGTAAAAGCCACAATTACTGCCATGAGGCAGTTACAATGATCTATAGTGTTCAATTGACTGGGGAAAAACAATGATTGCCACAGCCGAGAGAAACCAAAAGACTAATAATACAATCACAAATAAAAACAACTACATAAACCACAAGGAAACAAAACAGCAGTGGCAGTCAATGTCTCTCCTGCCTCATTATTGCGCAGTCACCACACGGCTGGCTCAACACATGGCAAAGGGAATCGCTGTAACACTGGACCTGAAACAGAATAAAGCACACAGCAGCAAAGCCTCGACTTCAAAGCAAAATGAGCGGGATCCTCCTTTGATACGTCCCTGGCTTGGTGACGTCACATTCGATATGACTACTTCACCTTGGGAAGATTTTAAATAGGAGCCGTTTCTGCCATAGGTCTCATTCCACACTCCCAGAGAGGACACGCGTCTGTGACGTTTGTCGCTTTTCAGCGTTGCCGGTCTCAGACGTGGTCCGGACCAGAGCGTTCATGAGTCCTCTGTGGGAGCTTGGGACACTTCCCAGTTGCATCATTGTTGCTTGTTTCATTCCTGCAAACTTCAGAAACTGAAAAGTTTCACAAACATCACACAAGCGTTGATTCTGACCACGATTCAATCACACTGAGTCATTTTCAGTTGTTTCAGGCTTGCAGACCTCACAAACTGAAAAGCTTGACAAAAAACACAGAAGTGCTGATTCTGACCAGTATTCACTGACACTGAGTGGTTTTCAGTTGACTTTTTTCTAAAATTTGTGTGTCATTCCTGCAAACCTCAGAAACTGAAAAGCTTCACGATAAACACAATAGTGTTGATTCTGACCACTTTTCACTCACACTGAGTCATTTTCAGTTGACTGTGCTTTAAAATGACTGTTTCATGCCTGCAAACCTCAGAAACTGAAAAGCTTCACATAAAACACACTGTTATGTTAGAAACCAGAGAACACAAATGCACTCCAGGCCTGAATGGGGCAAAGTAACAAGTGATGATGTTAATGAGCTCTTCTCTGGTGAAAGAGCTCCGGAAACCATGGGTGTTATTTCTGCCATAGGTCTCATTCCACACTCCCAGAGAGGACACGCGTCTGTGACGTTTGTCGCTTTTCAGCGTTGCCGGTCTCAGACGTGGTCCGGACCAGAGCGTTCATGAGTCCTCTGTGGGAGCTTGTGGTGGGCAGCCCTTGAGGAGCACCGGGACACTTCCCAGTTGCCTCAGTGTTGAGTGTTGCCTTGGCCTGCGCCGCGACACGGGCCTGCTCCCTGTTGGTGTCCCATCCAACTCACACGACAGCCTGCGGGTCCTCGGAACGCAAAGCTCCTCGCAAAAACAGAGCATACACTCTTACACAAAAAACACAGGGGAAAAACACTTACAAGTCAATAATACGGCCAGGACCTCAGGAGCTCAACTTATACTTAAACGTATACTTTTGTCTGTGGAGGGAGGTTTCCTGCTGAAGTGTTGGCTCGTTAAACTGTCTGTTCCTGATGAGAGGAGCTGCTGTGATTGGCTTTATCGAAGCGTCCCGTAGATCCACTTTGCTGCTGAAACATATGCTTGAGCAAGAATCAGTGAAAGTGAAAATCATTTGATCATTATGTTGGGCGTCATTTTGGTATTGACATGATTCTAGAGGCGGAAGGAGCGTGCGTAAAAGCCACAATTACTGCCATGAGGCAGTTACAATGATCTATAGTGTTCAATTGACTGGGGAAAAACAATGATTGCCACAGCCGAGAGAAACCAAAAGACTAATAATACAATCACAAATAAAAACAACTACATAAACCACAAGGAAACAAAACAGCAGTGGCAGTCAATGTCTCTCCTGCCTCATTATTGCGCAGTCACCACACGGCTGGCTCAACACATGGCAAAGGGAATCGCTGTAACACTGGACCTGAAACAGAATAAAGCACACAGCAGCAAAGCCTCGACTTCAAAGCAAAATGAGCGGGATCCTCCTTTGATACGTCCCTGGCTTGGTGACGTCACATTCGATATGACTACTTCACCCTCGGAAGATTTTAAATAGGAGCCGTTTCTGCCATAGGTCTCATTCCACACTCCCAGAGAGGACACGCGTCTGTGACGTTTGTCGCTTTTCAGCGTTGCCGGTCTCAGACGTGGTCCGGACCAGAGCGTTCATGAGTCCTCTGTGGGAGCTTGTGGTGGGCAGCCCTTGAGGAGCACCGGGACACTTCCCAGTTGCCTCAGTGTTGAGTGTTGCCTTGGCCTGCGCCGCGACACGGGCCTGCTCCCTGTTGGTGTCCCATCCAACTCACACGACAGCCTGCGGGTCCTCGGAACGCAAAGCTCCTCGCAAAAACAGAGCATACACTCTTACACAAAAAACACAGGGGAAAAACACTTACAAGTCAATAATACGGCCAGGACCTCAGGAGCTCAACTTATACTTAAACGTATACTTTTGTCTGTGGAGGGAGGTTTCCTGCTGAAGTGTTGGCTCGTTAAACTGTCTGTTCCTGATGAGAGGAGCTGCTGTGATTGGCTTTATCGAAGCGTCCCGTAGATCCACTTTGCTGCTGAAACATATGCTTGAGCAAGAATCAGTGAAAGTGAAAATCATTTGATCATTATGTTGGGCGTCATTTTGGTATTGACATGATTCTAGAGGCGGAAGGAGCGTGCGTAAAAGCCACAATTACTGCCATGAGGCAGTTACAATGATCTATAGTGTTCAATTGACTGGGGAAAAACAATGATTGCCACAGCCGAGAGAAACCAAAAGACTAATAATACAATCACAAATAAAAACAACTACATAAACCACAAGGAAACAAAACAGCAGTGGCAGTCAATGTCTCTCCTGCCTCATTATTGCGCAGTCACCACACGGCTGGCTCAACACATGGCAAAGGGAATCGCTGTAACACTGGACCTGAAACAGAATAAAGCACACAGCAGCAAAGCCTCGACTTCAAAGCAAAATGAGCGGGATCCTCCTTTGATACGTCCCTGGCTTGGTGACGTCACATTCGATATGACTACTTCACCCTCGGAAGATTTTAAATAGGAGCCGTTTCTGCCATAGGTCTCATTCCACACTCCCAGAGAGGACACGCGTCTGTGACGTTTGTCGCTTTTCAGCGTTGCCGGTCTCAGACGTGGTCCGGACCAGAGCGTTCATGAGTCCTCTGTGGGAGCTTGTGGTGGGCAGCCCTTGAGGAGCACCGGGACACTTCCCAGTTGCCTCAGTGTTGAGTGTTGCCTTGGCCTGCGCCGCGACACGGGCCTGCTCCCTGTTGGTGTCCCATCCAACTCACACGACAGCCTGCGGGTCCTCGGAACGCAAAGCTCCTCGCAAAAACAGAGCATACACTCTTACACAAAAAACACAGGGGAAAAACACTTACAAGTCAATAATACGGCCAGGACCTCAGGAGCTCAACTTATACTTAAACGTATACTTTTGTCTGTGGAGGGAGGTTTCCTGCTGAAGTGTTGGCTCGTTAAACTGTCTGTTCCTGATGAGAGGAGCTGCTGTGATTGGCTTTATCGAAGCGTCCCGTAGATCCACTTTGCTGCTGAAACATATGCTTGAGCAAGAATCAGTGAAAGTGAAAATCATTTGATCATTATGTTGGGCGTCATTTTGGTATTGACATGATTCTAGAGGCGGAAGGAGCGTGCGTAAAAGCCACAATTACTGCCATGAGGCAGTTACAATGATCTATAGTGTTCAATTGACTGGGGAAAAACAATGATTGCCACAGCCGAGAGAAACCAAAAGACTAATAATACAATCACAAATAAAAACAACTACATAAACCACAAGGAAACAAAACAGCAGTGGCAGTCAATGTCTCTCCTGCCTCATTATTGCGCAGTCACCACACGGCTGGCTCAACACATGGCAAAGGGAATCGCTGTAACACTGGACCTGAAACAGAATAAAGCACACAGCAGCAAAGCCTCGACTTCAAAGCAAAATGAGCGGGATCCTCCTTTGATACGTCCCTGGCTTGGTGACGTCACATTCGATATGACTACTTCACCCTCGGAAGATTTTAAATAGGAGCCGTTTCTGCCATAGGTCTCATTCCACACTCCCAGAGAGGACACGCGTCTGTGACGTTTGTCGCTTTTCAGCGTTGCCGGTCTCAGACGTGGTCCGGACCAGAGCGTTCATGAGTCCTCTGTGGGAGCTTGGGACACTTCCCAGTTGCATCATTGTTGCTTGTTTAATTCCTGCAAACTTCAGAAACTGAAAAGTTTCACAAACATCACACAAGCGTTGATTCTGACCACGATTCAATCACACTGAGTCATTTTCAGTTGTTTCAGGCCTGCAGACCTCACAAACTGAAAAGCTTGACAAAAAACACAGAAGTGCTGATTCTGACCAGTATTCACTGACACTGAGTGGTTTTCAGTTGACTTTTTTCTAAAATTTGTGTGTCATTCCTGCAAACCTCAGAAACTGAAAAGCTTCACGATAAACACAATAGTGTTGATTCTGACCACTTTTCACTCACACTGAGTCATTTTCAGTTGACTGTGCTTTAAAATGACTGTTTCATGCCTGCAAACCTCAGAAACTGAAAAGCTTCACATAAAACACACTGTTATGTTAGAAACCAGAGAACACAAATGCACTCCAGGCCTGAATGGGGCAAAGTAACAAGTGATGATGTTAATGAGCTCTTCTCTGGTGAAAGAGCTCCGGAAACCATGGGTGTTATTTCTGCCATAGGTCTCATTCCACACTCCCAGAGAGGACACGCGTCTGTGACGTTTGTCGCTTTTCAGCGTTGCCGGTCTCAGACGTGGTCCGGACCAGAGCGTTCATGAGTCCTCTGTGGGAGCTTGTGGTGGGCAGCCCTTGAGGAGCACCGGGACACTTCCCAGTTGCCTCAGTGTTGAGTGTTGCCTTGGCCTGCGCCGCGACACGGGCCTGCTCCCTGTTGGTGTCCCATCCAACTCACACGACAGCCTGCGGGTCCTCGGAACGCAAAGCTCCTCGCAAAAACAGAGCATACACTCTTACACAAAAAACACAGGGGAAAAACACTTACAAGTCAATAATACGGCCAGGACCTCAGGAGCTCAACTTATACTTAAACGTATACTTTTGTCTGTGGAGGGAGGTTTCCTGCTGAAGTGTTGGCTCGTTAAACTGTCTGTTCCTGATGAGAGGAGCTGCTGTGATTGGCTTTATCGAAGCGTCCCGTAGATCCACTTTGCTGCTGAAACATATGCTTGAGCAAGAATCAGTGAAAGTGAAAATCATTTGATCATTATGTTGGGCGTCATTTTGGTATTGACATGATTCTAGAGGCGGAAGGAGCGTGCGTAAAAGCCACAATTACTGCCATGAGGCAGTTACAATGATCTATAGTGTTCAATTGACTGGGGAAAAACAATGATTGCCACAGCCGAGAGAAACCAAAAGACTAATAATACAATCACAAATAAAAACAACTACATAAACCACAAGGAAACAAAACAGCAGTGGCAGTCAATGTCTCTCCTGCCTCATTATTGCGCAGTCACCACACGGCTGGCTCAACACATGGCAAAGGGAATCGCTGTAACACTGGACCTGAAACAGAATAAAGCACACAGCAGCAAAGCCTCGACTTCAAAGCAAAATGAGCGGGATCCTCCTTTGATACGTCCCTGGCTTGGTGACGTCACATTCGATATGACTACTTCACCCTCGGAAGATTTTAAATAGGAGCCGTTTCTGCCATAGGTCTCATTCCACACTCCCAGAGAGGACACGCGTCTGTGACGTTTGTCGCTTTTCAGCGTTGCCGGTCTCAGACGTGGTCCGGACCAGAGCGTTCATGAGTCCTCTGTGGGAGCTTGTGGTGGGCAGCCCTTGAGGAGCACCGGGACACTTCCCAGTTGCCTCAGTGTTGAGTGTTGCCTTGGCCTGCGCCGCGACACGGGCCTGCTCCCTGTTGGTGTCCCATCCAACTCACACGACAGCCTGCGGGTCCTCGGAACGCAAAGCTCCTCGCAAAAACAGAGCATACACTCTTACACAAAAAACACAGGGGAAAAACACTTACAAGTCAATAATACGGCCAGGACCTCAGGAGCTCAACTTATACTTAAACGTATACTTTTGTCTGTGGAGGGAGGTTTCCTGCTGAAGTGTTGGCTCGTTAAACTGTCTGTTCCTGATGAGAGGAGCTGCTGTGATTGGCTTTATCGAAGCGTCCCGTAGATCCACTTTGCTGCTGAAACATATGCTTGAGCAAGAATCAGTGAAAGTGAAAATCATTTGATCATTATGTTGGGCGTCATTTTGGTATTGACATGATTCTAGAGGCGGAAGGAGCGTGCGTAAAAGCCACAATTACTGCCATGAGGCAGTTACAATGATCTATAGTGTTCAATTGACTGGGGAAAAACAATGATTGCCACAGCCGAGAGAAACCAAAAGACTAATAATACAATCACAAATAAAAACAACTACATAAACCACAAGGAAACAAAACAGCAGTGGCAGTCAATGTCTCTCCTGCCTCATTATTGCGCAGTCACCACACGGCTGGCTCAACACATGGCAAAGGGAATCGCTGTAACACTGGACCTGAAACAGAATAAAGCACACAGCAGCAAAGCCTCGACTTCAAAGCAAAATGAGCGGGATCCTCCTTTGATACGTCCCTGGCTTGGTGACGTCACATTCGATATGACTACTTCACCCTCGGAAGATTTTAAATAGGAGCCGTTTCTGCCATAGGTCTCATTCCACACTCCCAGAGAGGACACGCGTCTGTGACGTTTGTCGCTTTTCAGCGTTGCCGGTCTCAGACGTGGTCCGGACCAGAGCGTTCATGAGTCCTCTGTGGGAGCTTGGGACACTTCCCAGTTGCATCATTGTTGCTTGTTTAATTCCTGCAAACTTCAGAAACTGAAAAGTTTCACAAACATCACACAAGCGTTGATTCTGACCACGATTCAATCACACTGAGTCATTTTCAGTTGTTTCAGGCCTGCAGACCTCACAAACTGAAAAGCTTGACAAAAAACACAGAAGTGCTGATTCTGACCAGTATTCACTGACACTGAGTGGTTTTCAGTTGACTTTTTTCTAAAATTTGTGTGTCATTCCTGCAAACCTCAGAAACTGAAAAGCTTCACGATAAACACAATAGTGTTGATTCTGACCACTTTTCACTCACACTGAGTCATTTTCAGTTGACTGTGCTTTAAAATGACTGTTTCATGCCTGCAAACCTCAGAAACTGAAAAGCTTCACATAAAACACACTGTTATGTTAGAAACCAGAGAACACAAATGCACTCCAGGCCTGAATGGGGCAAAGTAACAAGTGATGATGTTAATGAGCTCTTCTCTGGTGAAAGAGCTCCGGAAACCATGGGTGTTATTTCTGCCATAGGTCTCATTCCACACTCCCAGAGAGGACACGCGTCTGTGACGTTTGTCGCTTTTCAGCGTTGCCGGTCTCAGACGTGGTCCGGACCAGAGCGTTCATGAGTCCTCTGTGGGAGCTTGTGGTGGGCAGCCCTTGAGGAGCACCGGGACACTTCCCAGTTGCCTCAGTGTTGAGTGTTGCCTTGGCCTGCGCCGCGACACGGGCCTGCTCCCTGTTGGTGTCCCATCCAACTCACACGACAGCCTGCGGGTCCTCGGAACGCAAAGCTCCTCGCAAAAACAGAGCATACACTCTTACACAAAAAACACAGGGGAAAAACACTTACAAGTCAATAATACGGCCAGGACCTCAGGAGCTCAACTTATACTTAAACGTATACTTTTGTCTGTGGAGGGAGGTTTCCTGCTGAAGTGTTGGCTCGTTAAACTGTCTGTTCCTGATGAGAGGAGCTGCTGTGATTGGCTTTATCGAAGCGTCCCGTAGATCCACTTTGCTGCTGAAACATATGCTTGAGCAAGAATCAGTGAAAGTGAAAATCATTTGATCATTATGTTGGGCGTCATTTTGGTATTGACATGATTCTAGAGGCGGAAGGAGCGTGCGTAAAAGCCACAATTACTGCCATGAGGCAGTTACAATGATCTATAGTGTTCAATTGACTGGGGAAAAACAATGATTGCCACAGCCGAGAGAAACCAAAAGACTAATAATACAATCACAAATAAAAACAACTACATAAACCACAAGGAAACAAAACAGCAGTGGCAGTCAATGTCTCTCCTGCCTCATTATTGCGCAGTCACCACACGGCTGGCTCAACACATGGCAAAGGGAATCGCTGTAACACTGGACCTGAAACAGAATAAAGCACACAGCAGCAAAGCCTCGACTTCAAAGCAAAATGAGCGGGATCCTCCTTTGATACGTCCCTGGCTTGGTGACGTCACATTCGATATGACTACTTCACCCTCGGAAGATTTTAAATAGGAGCCGTTTCTGCCATAGGTCTCATTCCACACTCCCAGAGAGGACACGCGTCTGTGACGTTTGTCGCTTTTCAGCGTTGCCGGTCTCAGACGTGGTCCGGACCAGAGCGTTCATGAGTCCTCTGTGGGAGCTTGTGGTGGGCAGCCCTTGAGGAGCACCGGGACACTTCCCAGTTGCCTCAGTGTTGAGTGTTGCCTTGGCCTGCGCCGCGACACGGGCCTGCTCCCTGTTGGTGTCCCATCCAACTCACACGACAGCCTGCGGGTCCTCGGAACGCAAAGCTCCTCGCAAAAACAGAGCATACACTCTTACACAAAAAACACAGGGGAAAAACACTTACAAGTCAATAATACGGCCAGGACCTCAGGAGCTCAACTTATACTTAAACGTATACTTTTGTCTGTGGAGGGAGGTTTCCTGCTGAAGTGTTGGCTCGTTAAACTGTCTGTTCCTGATGAGAGGAGCTGCTGTGATTGGCTTTATCGAAGCGTCCCGTAGATCCACTTTGCTGCTGAAACATATGCTTGAGCAAGAATCAGTGAAAGTGAAAATCATTTGATCATTATGTTGGGCGTCATTTTGGTATTGACATGATTCTAGAGGCGGAAGGAGCGTGCGTAAAAGCCACAATTACTGCCATGAGGCAGTTACAATGATCTATAGTGTTCAATTGACTGGGGAAAAACAATGATTGCCACAGCCGAGAGAAACCAAAAGACTAATAATACAATCACAAATAAAAACAACTACATAAACCACAAGGAAACAAAACAGCAGTGGCAGTCAATGTCTCTCCTGCCTCATTATTGCGCAGTCACCACACGGCTGGCTCAACACATGGCAAAGGGAATCGCTGTAACACTGGACCTGAAACAGAATAAAGCACACAGCAGCAAAGCCTCGACTTCAAAGCAAAATGAGCGGGATCCTCCTTTGATACGTCCCTGGCTTGGTGACGTCACATTCGATATGACTACTTCACCCTCGGAAGATTTTAAATAGGAGCCGTTTCTGCCATAGGTCTCATTCCACACTCCCAGAGAGGACACGCGTCTGTGACGTTTGTCGCTTTTCAGCGTTGCCGGTCTCAGACGTGGTCCGGACCAGAGCGTTCATGAGTCCTCTGTGGGAGCTTGGGACACTTCCCAGTTGCATCATTGTTGCTTGTTTAATTCCTGCAAACTTCAGAAACTGAAAAGTTTCACAAACATCACACAAGCGTTGATTCTGACCACGATTCAATCACACTGAGTCATTTTCAGTTGTTTCAGGCCTGCAGACCTCACAAACTGAAAAGCTTGACAAAAAACACAGAAGTGCTGATTCTGACCAGTATTCACTGACACTGAGTGGTTTTCAGTTGACTTTTTTCTAAAATTTGTGTGTCATTCCTGCAAACCTCAGAAACTGAAAAGCTTCACGATAAACACAATAGTGTTGATTCTGACCACTTTTCACTCACACTGAGTCATTTTCAGTTGACTGTGCTTTAAAATGACTGTTTCATGCCTGCAAACCTCAGAAACTGAAAAGCTTCACATAAAACACACTGTTATGTTAGAAACCAGAGAACACAAATGCACTCCAGGCCTGAATGGGGCAAAGTAACAAGTGATGATGTTAATGAGCTCTTCTCTGGTGAAAGAGCTCCGGAAACCATGGGTGTTATTTCTGCCATAGGTCTCATTCCACACTCCCAGAGAGGACACGCGTCTGTGACGTTTGTCGCTTTTCAGCGTTGCCGGTCTCAGACGTGGTCCGGACCAGAGCGTTCATGAGTCCTCTGTGGGAGCTTGTGGTGGGCAGCCCTTGAGGAGCACCGGGACACTTCCCAGTTGCCTCAGTGTTGAGTGTTGCCTTGGCCTGCGCCGCGACACGGGCCTGCTCCCTGTTGGTGTCCCATCCAACTCACACGACAGCCTGCGGGTCCTCGGAACGCAAAGCTCCTCGCAAAAACAGAGCATACACTCTTACACAAAAAACACAGGGGAAAAACACTTACAAGTCAATAATACGGCCAGGACCTCAGGAGCTCAACTTATACTTAAACGTATACTTTTGTCTGTGGAGGGAGGTTTCCTGCTGAAGTGTTGGCTCGTTAAACTGTCTGTTCCTGATGAGAGGAGCTGCTGTGATTGGCTTTATCGAAGCGTCCCGTAGATCCACTTTGCTGCTGAAACATATGCTTGAGCAAGAATCAGTGAAAGTGAAAATCATTTGATCATTATGTTGGGCGTCATTTTGGTATTGACATGATTCTAGAGGCGGAAGGAGCGTGCGTAAAAGCCACAATTACTGCCATGAGGCAGTTACAATGATCTATAGTGTTCAATTGACTGGGGAAAAACAATGATTGCCACAGCCGAGAGAAACCAAAAGACTAATAATACAATCACAAATAAAAACAACTACATAAACCACAAGGAAACAAAACAGCAGTGGCAGTCAATGTCTCTCCTGCCTCATTATTGCGCAGTCACCACACGGCTGGCTCAACACATGGCAAAGGGAATCGCTGTAACACTGGACCTGAAACAGAATAAAGCACACAGCAGCAAAGCCTCGACTTCAAAGCAAAATGAGCGGGATCCTCCTTTGATACGTCCCTGGCTTGGTGACGTCACATTCGATATGACTACTTCACCCTCGGAAGATTTTAAATAGGAGCCGTTTCTGCCATAGGTCTCATTCCACACTCCCAGAGAGGACACGCGTCTGTGACGTTTGTCGCTTTTCAGCGTTGCCGGTCTCAGACGTGGTCCGGACCAGAGCGTTCATGAGTCCTCTGTGGGAGCTTGTGGTGGGCAGCCCTTGAGGAGCACCGGGACACTTCCCAGTTGCCTCAGTGTTGAGTGTTGCCTTGGCCTGCGCCGCGACACGGGCCTGCTCCCTGTTGGTGTCCCATCCAACTCACACGACAGCCTGCGGGTCCTCGGAACGCAAAGCTCCTCGCAAAAACAGAGCATACACTCTTACACAAAAAACACAGGGGAAAAACACTTACAAGTCAATAATACGGCCAGGACCTCAGGAGCTCAACTTATACTTAAACGTATACTTTTGTCTGTGGAGGGAGGTTTCCTGCTGAAGTGTTGGCTCGTTAAACTGTCTGTTCCTGATGAGAGGAGCTGCTGTGATTGGCTTTATCGAAGCGTCCCGTAGATCCACTTTGCTGCTGAAACATATGCTTGAGCAAGAATCAGTGAAAGTGAAAATCATTTGATCATTATGTTGGGCGTCATTTTGGTATTGACATGATTCTAGAGGCGGAAGGAGCGTGCGTAAAAGCCACAATTACTGCCATGAGGCAGTTACAATGATCTATAGTGTTCAATTGACTGGGGAAAAACAATGATTGCCACAGCCGAGAGAAACCAAAAGACTAATAATACAATCACAAATAAAAACAACTACATAAACCACAAGGAAACAAAACAGCAGTGGCAGTCAATGTCTCTCCTGCCTCATTATTGCGCAGTCACCACACGGCTGGCTCAACACATGGCAAAGGGAATCGCTGTAACACTGGACCTGAAACAGAATAAAGCACACAGCAGCAAAGCCTCGACTTCAAAGCAAAATGAGCGGGATCCTCCTTTGATACGTCCCTGGCTTGGTGACGTCACATTCGATATGACTACTTCACCCTCGGAAGATTTTAAATAGGAGCCGTTTCTGCCATAGGTCTCATTCCACACTCCCAGAGAGGACACGCGTCTGTGACGTTTGTCGCTTTTCAGCGTTGCCGGTCTCAGACGTGGTCCGGACCAGAGCGTTCATGAGTCCTCTGTGGGAGCTTGTGGTGGGCAGCCCTTGAGGAGCACCGGGACACTTCCCAGTTGCCTCAGTGTTGAGTGTTGCCTTGGCCTGCGCCGCGACACGGGCCTGCTCCCTGTTGGTGTCCCATCCAACTCACGCGACAGCCTGCGGGTCCTCGGAACGCAAAGCTCCTCGCAAAAACAGAGCATACACTCTTACACAAAAAACACAGGGGAAAAACACTTACAAGTCAATCATACGGCCAGGACCTCAGGAGCTCAACTTATACTTAAACGTATACTTTTGTCTGTGGAGGGAGGTTTCCTGCTGAAGTGTTGGCTCGTTAAACTGTCTGTTCCTGATGAGAGGAGCTGCTGTGATTGGCTTTATCGAAGCGTCCCGTAGATCCACTTTGCTGCTGAAACATATGCTTGAGCAAGAATCAGTTAAAAGTGAAAATCATTTGATCATTATGTTGGGCGTCATTTTGGTATTGACATGATTCTAGAGGCGGAAGGAGCGTGCGTAAAAGCCACAATTACTGCCATGAGGCAGTTACAATGATCTATAGTGTTCAATTGACTGGGGAAAAACAATGATTGCCACAGCCGAGAGAAACCAAAAGACTAATAATACAATCACAAATAAAAACAACTACATAAACCACAAGGAAACAAAACAGCAGTGGCAGTCAATGTCTCTCCTGCCTCATTATTGCGCAGTCACCACACGGCTGGCTCAACACATGGCAAAGGGAATCGCTGTAACACTGGACCTGAAACAGAATAAAGCACACAGCAGCAAAGCCTCGACTTCAAAGCAAAATGAGCGGAATCCTCCTTTGATACGTCCCTGGCTTGGTGACGTCACATTCGATATGACTACTTCACCCTCGGAAGATTTTAAATAGGAGCCGTTTCTGCCATAGGTCTCATTCCACACTCCCAGAGAGGACACGCGTCTGTGACGTTTGTCGCTTTTCAGCGTTGCCGGTCTCAGACGTGGTCCGGACCAGAGCGTTCATGAGTCCTCTGTGGGAGCTTGGGACACTTCCCAGTTGCATCATTGTTGCTTGTTTCATTCCTGCAAACTTCAGAAACTGAAAAGTTTCACAAACATCACACAAGCGTTGATTCTGACCACGATTCAATCACACTGAGTCATTTTCAGTTGTTTCAGGCTTGCAGACCTCACAAACTGAAAAGCTTGACAAAAAACACAGAAGTGCTGATTCTGACCAGTATTCACTGACACTGAGTGGTTTTCAGTTGACTTTTTTCTAAAATTTGTGTGTCATTCCTGCAAACCTCAGAAACTGAAAAGCTTCACGATAAACACAATAGTGTTGATTCTGACCACTTTTCACTCACACTGAGTCATTTTCAGTTGACTGTGCTTTAAAATGACTGTTTCATGCCTGCAAACCTCAGAAACTGAAAAGCTTCACATAAAACACACTGTTATGTTAGAAACCAGAGAACACAAATGCACTCCAGGCCTGAATGGGGCAAAGTTACAAGTGATGATGTTAATGAGCTCTTCTCTGGTGAAAGAGCTCCGGAAACCATGGGTGTTATTTCTGCCATAGGTCTCATTCCACACTCCCAGAGAGGACACGCGTCTGTGACGTTTGTCGCTTTTCAGCGTTGCCGGTCTCAGACGTGGTCCGGACCAGAGCGTTCATGAGTCCTCTGTGGGAGCTTGTGGTGGGCAGCCCTTGAGGAGCACCGGGACACTTCCCAGTTGCCTCAGTGTTGAGTGTTGCCTTGGCCTGCGCCGCGACACGGGCCTGCTCCCTGTTGGTGTCCCATCCAACTCACGCGACAGCCTGCGGGTCCTCGGAACGCAAAGCTCCTCGCAAAAACAGAGCATACACTCTTACACAAAAAACACAGGGGAAAAACACTTACAAGTCAATAATACGGCCAGGACCTCAGGAGCTCAACTTATACTTAAACGTATACTTTTGTCTGTGGAGGGAGGTTTCCTGCTGAAGTGTTGGCTCGTTAAACTGTCTGTTCCTGATGAGAGGAGCTGCTGTGATTGGCTTTATCGAAGCGTCCCGTAGATCCACTTTGCTGCTGAAACATATGCTTGAGCAAGAATCAGTGAAAGTGAAAATCATTTGATCATTATGTTGGGCGTCATTTTGGTATTGACATGATTCTAGAGGCGGAAGGAGCGTGCGTAAAAGCCACAATTACTGCCATGAGGCAGTTACAATGATCTATAGTGTTCAATTGACTGGGGAAAAACAATGATTGCCACAGCCGAGAGAAACCAAAAGACTAATAATACAATCACAAATAAAAACAACTACATAAACCACAAGGAAACAAAACAGCAGTGGCAGTCAATGTCTCTCCTGCCTCATTATTGCGCAGTCACCACACGGCTGGCTCAACACATGGCAAAGGGAATCGCTGTAACACTGGACCTGAAACAGAATAAAGCACACAGCAGCAAAGCCTCGACTTCAAAGCAAAATGAGCGGGATCCTCCTTTGATACGTCCCTGGCTTGGTGACGTCACATTCGATATGACTACTTCACCCTCGGAAGATTTTAAATAGGAGCCGTTTCTGCCATAGGTCTCATTCCACACTCCCAGAGAGGACACGCGTCTGTGACGTTTGTCGCTTTTCAGCGTTGCCGGTCTCAGACGTGGTCTGGACCAGAGCGTTCATGAGTCCTCTGTGGGAGCTTGTGGTGGGCAGC
The DNA here is from genome assembly GCF_046630095.1 of Trachinotus anak. Lineage (NCBI taxonomy): Eukaryota > Metazoa > Chordata > Actinopteri > Carangiformes > Carangidae > Trachinotus > Trachinotus anak. The sequence goes on from NW_027273872.1 coordinate 29,658,162, forward strand.
CCTTGAGGAGCACCGGGACACTTCCCAGTTGCCTCAGTGTTGAGTGTTGCCTTGGCCTGCGCCGCGACACGGGCCTGATCCCTGTTGGTGTCCCATCCAACTCACACGACAGCCTGCGGGTCCTCGGAACGCAAAGCTCCTCGCAAAAACAGAGCATACACTCTTACACAAAAAACACAGGGGAAAAACACTTACAAGTCAATAATACGGCCAGGACCTCAGGAGCTCAACTTATACTTAAACGTATACTTTTGTCTGTGGAGGGAGGTTTCCTGCTGAAGTGTTGGCTCGTTAAACTGTCTGTTCCTGATGAGAGGAGCTGCTGTGATTGGCTTTATCGAAGCGTCCCGTAGATCCACTTTGCTGCTGAAACATATGCTTGAGCAAGAATCAGTGAAAGTGAAAATCATTTGATCATTATGTTGGGCGTCATTTTGGTATTGACATGATTCTAGAGGCGGAAGGAGCGTGCGTAAAAGCCACAATTACTGCCATGAGGCAGTTACAATGATCTATGATGTTCAATTGACTGGGGAAAAACAATGATTGCCACAGCCGAGAGAAACCAAAAGACTAATAATACAATCACAAATAAAAACAACTACATAAACCACAAGGAAACCAAACAGCAGTGGCAGTCAATGTCTCTCCTGCCTCATTATTGCGCAGTCACCACACGGCTGGCTCAACACATGGCAAAGGGAATCGCTGTAACACTGGACCTGAAACAGAATAAAGCACACAGCAGCAAAGCCTCGACTTCAAAGCAAAATGAGCGGGATCCTCCTTTGATACGTCCCTGGCTTGGTGACGTCACATTCGATATGACTACTTCACCCTCGGAAGATTTTAAATAGGAGCCGTTTCTGCCATAGGTCTCATTCCACACTCCCAGAGAGGACACGCGTCTGTGACGTTTGTCGCTTTTCAGCGTTGCCGGTCTCAGACGTGGTCCGGACCAGAGCGTTCATGAGTCCTCTGTGGGAGCTTGTGGTGGGCAGCCCTTGAGGAGCACCGGGACACTTCCCAGTTGCCTCAGTGTTGAGTGTTGCCTTGGCCTGCGCCGCGACACGGGCCTGCTCCCTGTTGGTGTCCCATCCAACTCACGCGACAGCCTGCGGGTCCTCGGAACGCAAAGCTCCTCGCAAAAACAGAGCATACACTCTTACACAAAAAACACAGGGGAAAAACACTTACAAGTCAATCATACGGCCAGGACCTCAGGAGCTCAACTTATACTTAAGCGTATACTTTTGTCTGTGGAGGGAGGTTTCCTGCTGAAGTGTTGGCTCGTTAAACTGTCTGTTCCTGATGAGAGGAGCTGCTGTGATTGGCTTTATCGAAGCGTCCCGTAGATCCACTTTGCTGCTGAAACATATGCTTGAGCAAGAATCAGTTAAAAGTGAAAATCATTTGATCATTATGTTGGGCGTCATTTTGGTATTGACATGATTCTAGAGGCGGAAGGAGCGTGCGTAAAAGCCACAATTACTGCCATGAGGCAGTTACAATGATCTATAGTGTTCAATTGACTGGGGAAAAACAATGATTGCCACAGCCGAGAGAAACCAAAAGACTAATAATACAATCACAAATAAAAACAACTACATAAACCACAAGGAAACAAAACAGCAGTGGCAGTCAATGTCTCTCCTGCCTCATTATTGCGCAGTCACCACACGGCTGGCTCAACACATGGCAAAGGGAATCGCTGTAACACTGGACCTGAAACAGAATAAAGCACACAGCAGCAAAGCCTCGACTTCAAAGCAAAATGAGCGGGATCCTCCTTTGATACGTCCCTGGCTTGGTGACGTCACATTCGATATGACTACTTCACCCTCGGAAGATTTTAAATAGGAGCCGTTTCTGCCATAGGTCTCATTCCACACTCCCAGAGAGGACACGCGTCTGGGACGTTTGTCGCTTTTCAGCGTTGCCGGTCTCAGACGTGGTCCGGACCAGAGCGTTCATGAGTCCTCTGTGGGAGATCGGGACACTTCCCAGTTGCATCATTGTTGCTTGTTTCATTCCTGCAAACTTCAGAAACTGAAAAGTTTCACAAACATCACACAAGCGTTGATTCTGACCACGATTCAATCACACTGAGTCATTTTCAGTTGTTTCAGGCCTGCAGACCTCACAAACTGAAAAGCTTGACAAAAAACACAGAAGTGCTGATTCTGACCAGTATTCACTGACACTGAGTGGTTTTCAGTTGACTTTTTTCTAAAATTTGTGTGTCATTCCTGCAAACCTCAGAAACTGAAAAGCTTCACGATAAACACAATAGTGTTGATTCTGACCACTTTTCACTCACACTGAGTCATTTTCAGTTGACTGTGCTTTAAAATTACTGTTTCATGTCTGCAAACCTCAGAAACTGAAAAGCTTCACATAAAACACACTGTTATGTTAGAAACCAGAGAACACAAATGCACTCCAGGCCTGAATGGGGCAAAGTAACAAGTGATGATGTTAATGAGCTCTTCTCTGGTGAAAGAGCTCCGGAAACCATGGGTGTTATTTCTGCCATAGGTCTCATTCCACACTCCCAGAGAGGACACGCGTCTGTGACGTTTGTCGCTTTTCAGCGTTGCCGGTCTCAGACGTGGTCCGGACCAGAGCGTTCATGAGTCCTCTGTGGGAGCTTGTGGTGGGCAGCCCTTGAGGAGCACCGGGACACTTCCCAGTTGCCTCAGTGTTGAGTGTTGCCTTGGCCTGCGCCGCGACACGGGCCTGCTCCCTGTTGGTGTCCCATCCAACTCACACGACAGCCTGCGGGTCCTCGGAACGCAAAGCTCCTCGCAAAAACAGAGCATACACTCTTACACAAAAAACACAGGGGAAAAACACTTACAAGTCAATAATACGGCCAGGACCTCAGGAGCTCAACTTATACTTAAACGTATACTTTTGTCTGTGGAGGGAGGTTTCCTGCTGAAGTGTTGGCTCGTTAAACTGTCTGTTCCTGATGAGAGGAGCTGCTGTGATTGGCTTTATCGAAGCGTCCCGTAGATCCACTTTGCTGCTGAAACATATGCTTGAGCAAGAATCAGTGAAAGTGAAAATCATTTGATCATTATGTTGGGCGTCATTTTGGTATTGACATGATTCTAGAGGCGGAAGGAGCGTGCGTAAAAGCCACAATTACTGCCATGAGGCAGTTACAATGATCTATAGTGTTCAATTGACTGGGGAAAAACAATGATTGCCACAGCCGAGAGAAACCAAAAGACTAATAATACAATCACAAATAAAAACAACTACATAAACCACAAGGAAACAAAACAGCAGTGGCAGTCAATGTCTCTCCTGCCTCATTATTGCGCAGTCACCACACGGCTGGCTCAACACATGGCAAAGGGAATCGCTGTAACACTGGACCTGAAACAGAATAAAGCACACAGCAGCAAAGCCTCGACTTCAAAGCAAAATGAGCGGGATCCTCCTTTGATACGTCCCTGGCTTGGTGACGTCACATTCGATATGACTACTTCACCCTCGGAAGATTTTAAATAGGAGCCGTTTCTGCCATAGGTCTCATTCCACACTCCCAGAGAGGACACGCGTCTGTGACGTTTGTCGCTTTTCAGCGTTGCCGGTCTCAGACGTGGTCCGGACCAGAGCGTTCATGAGTCCTCTGTGGGAGCTTGGGACACTTCCCAGTTGCTTCATTGTTGCTTGTTTCATTCCTGCAAACTTCAGAAACTGAAAAGTTTCACAAACATCACACAAGCGTTGATTCTGACCACGATTCAATCACACTGAGTCATTTTCAGTTGTTTCAGGCCTGCAGACCTCACAAACTGAAAAGCTTGACAAAAAACACAGAAGTGCTGATTCTGACCAGTATTCACTGACACTGAGTGGTTTTCAGTTGACTTTTTTCTAAAATTTGTGTGTCATTCCTGCAAACCTCAGAAACTGAAAAGCTTCACGATAAACACAATAGTGTTGATTCTGACCACTTTTCACTCACACTGAGTCATTTTCAGTTGACTGTGCTTTAAAATGACTGTTTCATGCCTGCAAACCTCAGAAACTGAAAAGCTTCACATAAAACACACTGTTATGTTAGAAACCAGAGAACACAAATGCACTCCAGGCCTGAATGGGGCAAAGTTACAAGTGATGATGTTAATGAGCTCTTCTCTGGTGAAAGAGCTCCGGAAACCATGGGTGTTATTTCTGCCATAGGTCTCATTCCACACTCCCAGAGAGGACACGCGTCTGTGACGTTTGTCGCTTTTCAGCGTTGCCGGTCTCAGACGTGGTCCGGACCAGAGCGTTCATGAGTCCTCTGTGGGAGCTTGTGGTGGGCAGCCCTTGAGGAGCACCGGGACACTTCCCAGTTGCCTCAGTGTTGAGTGTTGCCTTGGCCTGCGCCGCGACACGGGCCTGCTCCCTGTTGGTGTCCCATCCAACTCACGCGACAGCCTGCGGGTCCTCGGAACGCAAAGCTCCTCGCAAAAACAGAGCATACACTCTTACACAAAAAACACAGGGGAAAAACACTTACAAGTCAATAATACGGCCAGGACCTCAGGAGCTCAACTTATACTTAAACGTATACTTTTGTCTGTGGAGGGAGGTTTCCTGCTGAAGTGTTGGCTCGTTAAACTGTCTGTTCCTGATGAGAGGAGCTGCTGTGATTGGCTTTATCGAAGCGTCCCGTTGATCCACTTTGCTGCTGAAACATATGCTTGAGCAAGAATCAGTGAAAGTGAAAATCATTTGATCATTACATGAAATCATTATGTTGGGCGTCATTTTGGTATTGACATGATTCTAGAGGCGGAAGGAGCGTGCGTAAAAGCCACAATTACTGCCATGAGGCAGTTACAATGATCTATAGTGTTCAATTGACTGGGGAAAAACAATGATTGCCACAGCCGAGAGAAACCAAAAGACTAATAATACAATCACAAATAAAAACAACTACATAAACCACAAGGAAACAAAACAGCAGTGGCAGTCAATGTCTCTCCTGCCTCATTATTGCGCAGTCACCACACGGCTGGCTCAACACATGGCAAAGGGAATCGCTGTAACACTGGACCTGAAACAGAATAAAGCACACAGCAGCAAAGCCTCGACTTCAAAGCAAAATGAGCGGGATCCTCCTTTGATACGTCCCTGGCTTGGTGACGTCACATTCGATATGACTACTTCACCCTCGGAAGATTTTAAATAGGAGCCGTTTCTGCCATAGGTCTCATTCCACACTCCCAGAGAGGACACGCGTCTGTGACGTTTGTCGCTTTTCAGCGTTGCCGGTCTCAGACGTGGTCCGGACCAGAGCGTTCATGAGTCCTCTGTGGGAGCTTGGGACACTTCCCAGTTGCATCATTGTTGCTTGTTTCATTCCTGCAAACTTCAGAAACTGAAAAGTTTCACAAACATCACACAAGCGTTGATTCTGACCACGATTCAATCACACTGAGTCATTTTCAGTTGTTTCAGGCCTGCAGACCTCACAAACTGAAAAGCTTGACAAAAAACACAGAAGTGCTGATTCTGACCAGTATTCACTGACACTGAGTGGTTTTCAGTTGACTTTTTTCTAAAATTTGTGTGTCATTCCTGCAAACCTCAGAAACTGAAAAGCTTCACGATAAACACAATAGTGTTGATTCTGACCACTTTTCACTCACACTGAGTCATTTTCAGTTGACTGTGCTTTAAAATGACTGTTTCATGCCTGCAAACCTCAGAAACTGAAAAGCTTCACATAAAACACACTGTTATGTTAGAAACCAGAGAACACAAATGCACTCCAGGCCTGAATGGGGCAAAGTTACAAGTGATGATGTTAATGAGCTCTTCTCTGGTGAAAGAGCTCCGGAAACCATGGGTGTTATTTCTGCCATAGGTCTCATTCCACACTCCCAGAGAGGACACGCGTCTGTGACGTTTGTCGCTTTTCAGCGTTGCCGGTCTCAGACGTGGTCCGGACCAGAGCGTTCATGAGTCCTCTGTGGGAGCTTGTGGTGGGCAGCCCTTGAGGAGCACCGGGACACTTCCCAGTTGCCTCAGTGTTGAGTGTTGCCTTGGCCTGCGCCGCGACACGGGCCTGCTCCCTGTTGGTGTCCCATCCAACTCACGCGACAGCCTGCGGGTCCTCGGAACGCAAAGCTCCTCGCAAAAACAGAGCATACACTCTTACACAAAAAACACAGGGGAAAAACACTTACAAGTCAATAATACGGCCAGGACCTCAGGAGCTCAACTTATACTTAAACGTATACTTTTGTCTGTGGAGGGAGGTTTCCTGCTGAAGTGTTGGCTCGTTAAACTGTCTGTTCCTGATGAGAGGAGCTGCTGTGATTGGCTTTATCGAAGCGTCCCGTAGATCCACTTTGCTGCTGAAACATATGCTTGAGCAAGAATCAGTGAAAGTGAAAATCATTTGATCATTATGTTGGGCGTCATTTTGGTATTGACATGATTCTAGAGGCGGAAGGAGCGTGCGTAAAAGCCACAATTACTGCCATGAGGCAGTTACAATGATCTATAGTGTTCAATTGACTGGGGAAAAACAATGATTGCCACAGCCGAGAGAAACCAAAAGACTAATAATACAATCACAAATAAAAACAACTACATAAACCACAAGGAAACAAAACAGCAGTGGCAGTCAATGTCTCTCCTGCCTCATTATTGCGCAGTCACCACACGGCTGGCTCAACACATGGCAAAGGGAATCGCTGTAACACTGGACCTGAAACAGAATAAAGCACACAGCAGCAAAGCCTCGACTTCAAAGCAAAATGAGCGGGATCCTCCTTTGATACGTCCCTGGCTTGGTGACGTCACATTCGATATGACTACTTCACCCTCGGAAGATTTTAAATAGGAGCCGTTTCTGCCATAGGTCTCATTCCACACTCCCAGAGAGGACACGCGTCTGTGACGTTTGTCGCTTTTCAGCGTTGCCGGTCTCAGACGTGGTCCGGACCAGAGCGTTCATGAGTCCTCTGTGGGAGCTTGTGGTGGGCAGCCCTTGAGGAGCACCGGGACACTTCCCAGTTGCCTCAGTGTTGAGTGTTGCCTTGGCCTGCGCCGCGACACGGGCCTGCTCCCTGTTGGTGTCCCATCCAACTCACGCGACAGCCTGCGGGTCCTCGGAACGCAAAGCTCCTCGCAAAAACAGAGCATACACTCTTACACAAAAAACACAGGGGAAAAACACTTACAAGTCAATAATACGGCCAGGACCTCAGGAGCTCAACTTATACTTAAACGTATACTTTTGTCTGTGGAGGGAGGTTTCCTGCTGAAGTGTTGGCTCGTTAAACTGTCTGTTCCTGATGAGAGGAGCTGCTGTGATTGGCTTTATCGAAGCGTCCCGTTGATCCACTTTGCTGCTGAAACATATGCTTGAGCAAGAATCAGTGAAAGTGAAAATCATTTGATCATTACATGAAATCATTATGTTGGGCGTCATTTTGGTATTGACATGATTCTAGAGGCGGAAGGAGCGTGCGTAAAAGCCACAATTACTGCCATGAGGCAGTTACAATGATCTATAGTGTTCAATTGACTGGGGAAAAACAATGATTGCCACAGCCGAGAGAAACCAAAAGACTAATAATACAATCACAAATTGTATACTTGTAAACTTAATTGTTTACTCTTTCTGTTGCCATGGCGCCGCGGATGGCTGCCTCGGTGTTTTGGTGCGCATTTTTTTGCCTTATTTTCTTTATAAATCCAGTTTTCTGCTTTGGTTTCCGGAGCTCTTTCACCAGAGAAGAGCTCATTAATATCAGAGAAACAACTCCAGTGGATTTTTTTCCTACTTTTCTCGACTCATCTGTGGGATTATTGGACATTTTGGTCAGAGGTGCACTGACCGTTGCTCTCGCAGTGAAACGCCGGAGGAGAGGAAAACGTGCTGGTGCGCTTGCGCGTCTCCGCCGGCGCGCACTCCGCACACCTCTCCCAGGTATCTTTCTCTCCAACGTGCGTTCACTGCCCAACAAGCTGGATGAACTTCAGCTACTGGTGCAGAGGAACAGAGACTTTTCCTCATCTGCCATCCTGTGCTTCACGGAGACGTGGCTGTGTGGATCGATTCCGAACTCTGCGCTGGAGCTGGCCGGCTTCCAGCTCTTCAGAGCGGATCGCGACACAGAGCTGTCCGGCAAAACCAAAGGTGGAGGAATCTGCTTTTATGCAAACAGTGGCTGGTGCAAAGACGTGACAGTGATCCTGCAGCACTGTTCTCCTGACCTGGAGACTTTCATTATAAACTGCAGGCCCTTCTACTCCCCCCGTGAGTTCACCTCAATCATCCTGGTCGGTGTTTACATCCCACCACAGGCCAACGTGCAGGAGGCACAGCGGGCGCTCGCCGACCAGATACTGTGTGTGGAGCAGACCAACCCGGACTCCGTAGTTATTGTCCTTGGTGACTTTAACAAAGGGAACCTCAGTCATGAACTGCCCAAATACAGACAGTTTGTTAATTGCCCGACCAGAGAGGGGAACACTCTGGACCACTGTTACACCACAATCAGTGGTGCTTATCACGCCGTCCCCCGGGCTGCACTGGGCCACTCTGACCATGTCATGGTCCACCTGATTCCCACATACAGGCAGAAACTAAAACTGTGTAAACCTGTTGCGAGGACATCGAAGCAGTGGAGCAGTGAAGCCATAGAGGATCTGCGGGCATGTTTGGACTGCACTGACTGGGAGGTGTTCAGGACTGCTTCCAACAGTCTGGATGAGTTCACAGAGGCTGTGACGTCATACATCAGCTTCTGTGAGGACTGCTGTATCCCATCACGCACCAGGGTGAGTTATAACAATGACAAACCCTGGTTCACAGCTAAGCTCAGTCAGCTCAGGAGGCAAAAGGAGGAAGCTTTCAGGAGTGGGGACAGGGACAAGTTTAAAGAGTCCAAGTACAGGTTTAGCAAAGCGGTGAGAGAAGCTAAACGACTGTACTCTGAGAAACTTCAGCTCCAGTTCTCAGCCAATGACTCTGCTTCTGTCTGGAAAGGGCTCAGACAGATCACTAACTACAAACCTAAACCCCCCCACTCCATTAATGACTTCCGTCTGGCCAACGATCTGAATGAGTTCTACTGCCGCTTTGAAAGACAGTGGGACAAGCCTGACACTAACCTCCACATCAGAGCCACATCAGAACCCTCCTCCTCCCCTACCAAAGGAACGTCTCTCTCTATCCTGGAGAGAGATGTCAACAGGCTTTTTAAGAAGCAGAACCCCTGCAAAGCAGCCGGTCCTGACTCTGTCTCTCCATCATCCCTGAAGCACTGTGCTGATCAGCTGTCTCCGGTGTTCACAGACATCTTCAACACCTCACTGGAGACCTGCCACGTGCCAGCCTGCTTCAAATCCTCCACCATCATTCCTGTCCCCAAAAAACCAAGGCCCACAGGACTAAATGACTATAGACCCATTGCCCTGACCTCTGTGGTCATGAAATCATTTGAGCGTCTTGTCCTGTCCCATCTCAAATCCATCACTGACCCACTCCTGGACCCCCTGCAGTTCGCCTACAGAGCCAACAGGTCTGTAGACGACGCCGTCAACATGGCTCTCCACTTCATCCTCCAGCACCTGGACTACTCAGGGACCTATGCCAGGATCCTGTTTGTGGACTTCAGCTCTGCCTTCAACACCATCATCCCGGCTCTGCTGCAGGACAAGCTCTCCCAGCTGAGCGTGCCTGACTCCACCTGCAGGTGGATCACCGACTTCCTGTCTGACAGGAGGCAGCACGTGAAGCTAGGAAAGCACGTGTCTGACTCCCAGACCATCAGCACTGGATCCCCACAAGGCTGCGTTCTTTCTCCTCTGCTCTTCTCCCTGTACACCAACACCTGCACCTCCAGCCATCAGTCTGTCAAGCTCCTGAAGTTTGCAGACGACACCACTCTCATTGGACTCATCTCTGATGGCGATGAGTCTGCCTACAGGTGGGAGACTGAGCGTCTGGTGACCTGGTGCAGGCAGAACAACCTAGAGCTAAACGCTCTGAAGACAGTGGAAATGATAGTGGACTTCAGGAAGAGCCCAGCCCCACCCACCCCCATCTCCCTGTGTGACTCCCCCGTGGCTACCGTGGAGCATTTTCGCTTCTTGGGAACCACCATCACACAGGATCTCAAATGGGAGCTAAACATCAGCTCCCTCATCAAAAAAGCTCAGCAGAGGATGTATTTCCTGAGGCAGTTGAAGAAGTTCAACCTGCCAAGGACTATGATGGTGAACTTCTACACCTCCATCATTGAGTCCATCCTCACCTCCTCCATCACCATCTGGTACGCTGCTGCCACGGAGAGGGACAATAACAGACTGCAGCGTATCATCCACTCTGCTGAGAAGGTGATTGGCTGCAATCTTCCGTCCCTCCAGGACCTGTACGCCTCAAGGACTCTGAGGCGTGCAGGGAAGATTGTAGCTGACTCCTCCCACCCTGGACACAAACTCTTTGAGACACTCCCCTCTGGCAGGAGGCTGCGGTCCTTCAGGACCAAAACCTCTCGCCACAAAAATAGCTTCTTCCCATCTGCTATTAGCCTCATCAACAAGGCTAGAGAGCCCCACTGTTGCTGATCAATTGCACCAATCACCAGAAAAAATTCCTTGTATGTGAAAGCATACTTGGCAATAAAACTGATTCTGATTCTGATTCTGATTCTGATTCTGATAAAAACAACTACATAAACCACAAGGAAACAAAACAGCAGTGGCAGTCAATGTCTCTCCTGCCTCATTATTGCGCAGTCACCACACGGCTGGCTCAACACATGGCAAAGGGAATCGCTGTAACACTGGACCTGAAACAGAATAAAGCACACAGCAGCAAAGCCTCGACTTCAAAGCAAAATGAGCGGGATCCTCCTTTGATACGTCCCTGGCTTGGTGACGTCACATTCGATATGACTACTTCACCCTCGGAAGATTTTAAATAGGAGCCGTTTCTGCCATAGGTCTCATTCCACACTCCCAGAGAGGACACGCGTCTGTGACGTTTGTCGCTTTTCAGCGTTGCCGGTCTCAGACGTGGTCCGGACCAGAGCGTTCATGAGTCCTCTGTGGGAGCTTGGGACACTTCCCAGTTGCATCATTGTTGCTTGTTTCATTCCTGCAAACTTCAGAAACTGAAAAGTTTCACAAACATCACACAAGCGTTGATTCTGACCACGATTCAATCACACTGAGTCATTTTCAGTTGTTTCAGGCCTGCAGACCTCACAAACTGAAAAGCTTGACAAAAAACACAGAAGTGCTGATTCTGACCAGTATTCACTGACACTGAGTGGTTTTCAGTTGACTTTTTTCTAAAATTTGTGTGTCATTCCTGCAAACCTCAGAAACTGAAAAGCTTCACGATAAACACAATAGTGTTGATTCTGACCACTTTTCACTCACACTGAGTCATTTTCAGTTGACTGTGCTTTAAAATTACTGTTTCATGCCTGCAAACCTCAGAAACTGAAAAGCTTCACATAAAACACACTGTTATGTTAGAAACCAGAGAACACAAATGCACTCCAGGCCTGAATGGGGCAAAGTTACAAGTGATGATGTTAATGAGCTCTTCTCTGGTGAAAGAGCTCCGGAAACCATGGGTGTTATTTCTGCCATAGGTCTCATTCCACACTCCCAGAGAGGACACGCGTCTGTGACGTTTGTCGCTTTTCAGCGTTGCCGGTCTCAGACGTGGTCCGGACCAGAGCGTTCATGAGTCCTCTGTGGGAGCTTGTGGTGGGCAGCCCTTGAGGAGCACCGGGACACTTCCCAGTTGCCTCAGTGTTGAGTGTTGCCTTGGCCTGCGCCGCGACACGGGCCTGCTCCCTGTTGGTGTCCCATCCAACTCACGCGACAGCCTGCGGGTCCTCGGAACGCAAAGCTCCTCGCAAAAACAGAGCATACACTCTTACACAAAAAACACAGGGGAAAAACACTTACAAGTCAATAATACGGCCAGGACCTCAGGAGCTCAACTTATACTTAAACGTATACTTTTGTCTGTGGAGGGAGGTTTCCTGCTGAAGTGTTGGCTCGTTAAACTGTCTGTTCCTGATGAGAGGAGCTGCTGTGATTGGCTTTATCGAAGCGTCCCGTAGATCCACTTTGCTGCTGAAACATATGCTTGAGCAAGAATCAGTGAAAGTGAAAATCATTTGATCATTATGTTGGGCGTCATTTTGGTATTGACATGATTCTAGAGGCGGAAGGAGCGTGCGTAAAAGCCACAATTACTGCCATGAGGCAGTTACAATGATCTATAGTGTTCAATTGACTGGGGAAAAACAATGATTGCCACAGCCGAGAGAAACCAAAAGACTAATAATACAATCACAAATAAAAACAACTACATAAACCACAAGGAAACAAAACAGCAGTGGCAGTCAATGTCTCTCCTGCCTCATTATTGCGCAGTCACCACACGGCTGGCTCAACACATGGCAAAGGGAATCGCTGTAACACTGGACCTGAAACAGAATAAAGCACACAGCAGCAAAGCCTCGACTTCAAAGCAAAATGAGCGGGATCCTCCTTTGATACGTCCCTGGCTTGGTGACGTCACATTCGATATGACTACTTCACCCTCGGAAGATTTTAAATAGGAGCCGTTTCTGCCATAGGTCTCATTCCACACTCCCAGAGAGGACACGCGTCTGTGACGTTTGTCGCTTTTCAGCGTTGCCGGTCTCAGACGTGGTCCGGACCAGAGCGTTCATGAGTCCTCTGTGGGAGCTTGTGGTGGGCAGCCCTTGAGGAGCACCGGGACACTTCCCAGTTGCCTCAGTGTTGAGTGTTGCCTTGGCCTGCGCCGCGACACGGGCCTGCTCCCTGTTGGTGTCCCATCCAACTCACGCGACAGCCTGCGGGTCCTCGGAACGCAAAGCTCCTCGCAAAAACAGAGCATACACTCTTACACAAAAAACACAGGGGAAAAACACTTACAAGTCAATAATACGGCCAGGACCTCAGGAGCTCAACTTATACTTAAACGTATACTTTTGTCTGTGGAGGGAGGTTTCCTGCTGAAGTGTTGGCTCGTTAAACTGTCTGTTCCTGATGAGAGGAGCTGCTGTGATTGGCTTTATCGAAGCGTCCCGTAGATCCACTTTGCTGCTGAAACATATGCTTGAGCAAGAATCAGTGAAAGTGAAAATCATTTGATCATTATGTTGGGCGTCATTTTGGTATTGACATGATTCTAGAGGCGGAAGGAGCGTGCGTAAAAGCCACAATTACTGCCATGAGGCAGTTACAATGATCTATAGTGTTCAATTGACTGGGGAAAAACAATGATTGCCACAGCCGAGAGAAACCAAAAGACTAATAATACAATCACAAATAAAAACAACTACATAAACCACAAGGAAACAAAACAGCAGTGGCAGTCAATGTCTCTCCTGCCTCATTATTGCGCAGTCACCACACGGCTGGCTCAACACATGGCAAAGGGAATCGCTGTAACACTGGACCTGAAACAGAATAAAGCACACAGCAGCAAAGCCTCGACTTCAAAGCAAAATGAGCGGGATCCTCCTTTGATACGTCCCTGGCTTGGTGACGTCACATTCGATATGACTACTTCACCCTCGGAAGATTTTAAATAGGAGCCGTTTCTGCCATAGGTCTCATTCCACACTCCCAGAGAGGACACGCGTCTGTGACGTTTGTCGCTTTTCAGCGTTGCCGGTCTCAGACGTGGTCCGGACCAGAGCGTTCATGAGTCCTCTGTGGGAGCTTGTGGTGGGCAGCCCTTGAGGAGCACCGGGACACTTCCCAGTTGCCTCAGTGTTGAGTGTTGCCTTGGCCTGCGCCGCGACACGGGCCTGCTCCCTGTTGGTGTCCCATCCAACTCACGCGACAGCCTGCGGGTCCTCGGAACGCAAAGCTCCTCGCAAAAACAGAGCATACACTCTTACACAAAAAACACAGGGGAAAAACACTTACAAGTCAATAATACGGCCAGGACCTCAGGAGCTCAACTTATACTTAAACGTATACTTTTGTCTGTGGAGGGAGGTTTCCTGCTGAAGTGTTGGCTCGTTAAACTGTCTGTTCCTGATGAGAGGAGCTGCTGTGATTGGCTTTATCGAAGCGTCCCGTAGATCCACTTTGCTGCTGAAACATATGCTTGAGCAAGAATCAGTGAAAGTGAAAATCATTTGATCATTATGTTGGGCGTCATTTTGGTATTGACATGATTCTAGAGGCGGAAGGAGCGTGCGTAAAAGCCACAATTACTGCCATGAGGCAGTTACAATGATCTATAGTGTTCAATTGACTGGGGAAAAACAATGATTGCCACAGCCGAGAGAAACCAAAAGACTAATAATACAATCACAAATAAAAACAACTACATAAACCACAAGGAAACAAAACAGCAGTGGCAGTCAATGTCTCTCCTGCCTCATTATTGCGCAGTCACCACACGGCTGGCTCAACACATGGCAAAGGGAATCGCTGTAACACTGGACCTGAAACAGAATAAAGCACACAGCAGCAAAGCCTCGACTTCAAAGCAAAATGAGCGGGATCCTCCTTTGATACGTCCCTGGCTTGGTGACGTCACATTCGATATGACTACTTCACCCTCGGAAGATTTTAAATAGGAGCCGTTTCTGCCATAGGTCTCATTCCACACTCCCAGAGAGGACACGCGTCTGTGACGTTTGTCGCTTTTCAGCGTTGCCGGTCTCAGACGTGGTCCGGACCAGAGCGTTCATGAGTCCTCTGTGGGAGCTTGTGGTGGGCAGCCCTTGAGGAGCACCGGGACACTTCCCAGTTGCCTCAGTGTTGAGTGTTGCCTTGGCCTGCGCCGCGACACGGGCCTGCTCCCTGTTGGTGTCCCATCCAACTCACGCGACAGCCTGCGGGTCCTCGGAACGCAAAGCTCCTCGCAAAAACAGAGCATACACTCTTACACAAAAAACACAGGGGAAAAACACTTACAAGTCAATAATACGGCCAGGACCTCAGGAGCTCAACTTATACTTAAACGTATACTTTTGTCTGTGGAGGGAGGTTTCCTGCTGAAGTGTTGGCTCGTTAAACTGTCTGTTCCTGATGAGAGGAGCTGCTGTGATTGGCTTTATCGAAGCGTCCCGTAGATCCACTTTGCTGCTGAAACATATGCTTGAGCAAGAATCAGTGAAAGTGAAAATCATTTGATCATTATGTTGGGCGTCATTTTGGTATTGACATGATTCTAGAGGCGGAAGGAGCGTGCGTAAAAGCCACAATTACTGCCATGAGGCAGTTACAATGATATATAGTGTTCAATTGACTGGGGAAAAACAATGATTGCCACAGCCGAGAGAAACCAAAAGACTAATAATACAATCACAAATAAAAACAACTACATAAACCACAAGGAAACAAAACAGCAGTGGCAGTCAATGTCTCTCCTGCCTCATTATTGCGCAGTCACCACACGGCTGGCTCAACACATGGCAAAGGGAATCGCTGTAACACTGGACCTGAAACAGAATAAAGCACACAGCAGCAAAGCCTCGACTTCAAAGCAAAATGAGCGGGATCCTCCTTTGATACGTCCCTGGCTTGGTGACGTCACATTCGATATGACTACTTCACCCTCGGAAGATTTTAAATAGGAGCCGTTTCTGCCATAGGTCTCATTCCACACTCCCAGAGAGGACACGCGTCTGTGACGTTTGTCGCTTTTCAGCGTTGCCGGTCTCAGACGTGGTCCGGACCAGAGCGTTCATGAGTCCTCTGTGGGAGCTTGTGGTGGGCAGCCCTTGAGGAGCACCGGGACACTTCCCAGTTGCCTCAGTGTTGAGTGTTGCCTTGGCCTGCGCCGCGACACGGGCCTGCTCCCTGTTGGTGTCCCATCCAACTCACGCGACAGCCTGCGGGTCCTCGGAACGCAAAGCTCCTCGCAAAAACAGAGCATACACTCTTACACAAAAAACACAGGGGAAAAACACTTACAAGTCAATAATACGGCCAGGACCTCAGGAGCTCAACTTATACTTAAACGTATACTTTTGTCTGTGGAGGGAGGTTTCCTGCTGAAGTGTTGGCTCGTTAAACTGTCTGTTCCTGATGAGAGGAGCTGCTGTGATTGGCTTTATCGAAGCGTCCCGTAGATCCACTTTGCTGCTGAAACATATGCTTGAGCAAGAATCAGTGAAAGTGAAAATCATTTGATCATTATGTTGGGCGTCATTTTGGTATTGACATGATTCTAGAGGCGGAAGGAGCGTGCGTAAAAGCCACAATTACTGCCATGAGGCAGTTACAATGATCTATAGTGTTCAATTGACTGGGGAAAAACAATGATTGCCACAGCCGAGAGAAACCAAAAGACTAATAATACAATCACAAATAAAAACAACTACATAAACCACAAGGAAACAAAACAGCAGTGGCAGTCAATGTCTCTCCTGCCTCATTATTGCGCAGTCACCACACGGCTGGCTCAACACATGGCAAAGGGAATCGCTGTAACACTGGACCTGAAACAGAATAAAGCACACAGCAGCAAAGCCTCGACTTCAAAGCAAAATGAGCGGGATCCTCCTTTGATACGTCCCTGGCTTGGTGACGTCACATTCGATATGACTACTTCACCCTCGGAAGATTTTAAATAGGAGCCGTTTCTGCCATAGGTCTCATTCCACACTCCCAGAGAGGACACGCGTCTGTGACGTTTGTCGCTTTTCAGCGTTGCCGGTCTCAGACGTGGTCCGGACCAGAGCGTTCATGAGTCCTCTGTGGGAGCTTGTGGTGGGCAGCCCTTGAGGAGCACCGGGACACTTCCCAGTTGCCTCAGTGTTGAGTGTTGCCTTGGCCTGCGCCGCGACACGGGCCTGCTCCCTGTTGGTGTCCCATCCAACTCACGCGACAGCCTGCGGGTCCTCGGAACGCAAAGCTCCTCGCAAAAACAGAGCATACACTCTTACACAAAAAACACAGGGGAAAAACACTTACAAGTCAATAATACGGCCAGGACCTCAGGAGCTCAACTTATACTTAAACGTATACTTTTGTCTGTGGAGGGAGGTTTCCTGCTGAAGTGTTGGCTCGTTAAACTGTCTGTTCCTGATGAGAGGAGCTGCTGTGATTGGCTTTATCGAAGCGTCCCGTAGATCCACTTTGCTGCTGAAACAAATGCTTGAGCAAGAATCAGTGAAAGTGAAAATCATTTGATCATTATGTTGGGCGTCATTTTGGTATTGACATGATTCTAGAGGCGGAAGGAGCGTGCGTAAAAGCCACAATTACTGCCATGAGGCAGTTACAATGATATATAGTGTTCAATTGACTGGGGAAAAACAATGATTGCCACAGCCGAGAGAAACCAAAAGACTAATAATACAATCACAAATAAAAACAACTACATAAACCACAAGGAAACAAAACAGCAGTGGCAGTCAATGTCTCTCCTGCCTCATTATTGCGCAGTCACCACACGGCTGGCTCAACACATGGCAAAGGGAATCGCTGTAACACTGGACCTGAAACAGAATAAAGCACACAGCAGCAAAGCCTCGACTTCAAAGCAAAATGAGCGGGATCCTCCTTTGATACGTCCCTGGCTTGGTGACGTCACATTCGATATGACTACTTCACCCTCGGAAGATTTTAAATAGGAGCCGTTTCTGCCATAGGTCTCATTCCACACTCCCAGAGAGGACACGCGTCTGTGACGTTTGTCGCTTTTCAGCGTTGCCGGTCTCAGACGTGGTCCGGACCAGAGCGTTCATGAGTCCTCTGTGGGAGCTTGGGACACTTCCCAGTTGCATCATTGTTGCTTGTTTCATTCCTGCAAACTTCAGAAACTGAAAAGTTTCACAAACATCACACAAGCGTTGATTCTGACCACGATTCAATCACACTGAGTCATTTTCAGTTGTTTCAGGCCTGCAGACCTCACAAACTGAAAAGCTTGACAAAAAACACAGAAGTGCTGATTCTGACCAGTATTCACTGACACTGAGTGGTTTTCAGTTGACTTTTTTCTAAAATTTGTGTGTCATTCCTGCAAACCTCAGAAACTGAAAAGCTTCACGATAAACACAATAGTGTTGATTCTGACCACTTTTCACTCACACTGAGTCATTTTCAGTTGACTGTGCTTTAAAATTACTGTTTCATGCCTGCAAACCTCAGAAACTGAAAAGCTTCACATAAAACACACTGTTATGTTAGAAACCAGAGAACACAAATGCACTCCAGGCCTGAATGGGGCAAAGTTACAAGTGATGATGTTAATGAGCTCTTCTCTGGTGAAAGAGCTCCGGAAACCATGGGTGTTATTTCTGCCATAGGTCTCATTCCACACTCCCAGAGAGGACACGCGTCTGTGACGTTTGTCGCTTTTCAGCGTTGCCGGTCTCAGACGTGGTCCGGACCAGAGCGTTCATGAGTCCTCTGTGGGAGCTTGTGGTGGGCAGCCCTTGAGGAGCACCGGGACACTTCCCAGTTGCCTCAGTGTTGAGTGTTGCCTTGGCCTGCGCCGCGACACGGGCCTGATCCCTGTTGGTGTCCCATCCAACTCACACGACAGCCTGCGGGTCCTCGGAACGCAAAGCTCCTCGCAAAAACAGAGCATACACTCTTACACAAAAAACACAGGGGAAAAACACTTACAAGTCAATAATACGGCCAGGACCTCAGGAGCTCAACTTATACTTAAACGTATACTTTTGTCTGTGGAGGGAGGTTTCCTGCTGAAGTGTTGGCTCGTTAAACTGTCTGTTCCTGATGAGAGGAGCTGCTGTGATTGGCTTTATCGAAGCGTCCCGTAGATCCACTTTGCTGCTGAAACATATGCTTGAGCAAGAATCAGTGAAAGTGAAAATCATTTGATCATTATGTTGGGCGTCATTTTGGTATTGACATGATTCTAGAGGCGGAAGGAGCGTGCGTAAAAGCCACAATTACTGCCATGAGGCAGTTACAATGATCTATAGTGTTCAATTGACTGGGGAAAAACAATGATTGCCACAGCCGAGAGAAACCAAAAGACTAATAATACAATCACAAATAAAAACAACTACATAAACCACAAGGAAACAAAACAGCAGTGGCAGTCAATGTCTCTCCTGCCTCATTATTGCGCAGTCACCACACGGCTGGCTCAACACATGGCAAAGGGAATCGCTGTAACACTGGACCTGAAACAGAATAAAGCACACAGCAGCAAAGCCTCGACTTCAAAGCAAAATGAGCGGGATCCTCCTTTGATACGTCCCTGGCTTGGTGACGTCACATTCGATATGACTACTTCACCCTCGGAAGATTTTAAATAGGAGCCGTTTCTGCCATAGGTCTCATTCCACACTCCCAGAGAGGACACGCGTCTGTGACGTTTGTCGCTTTTCAGCGTTGCCGGTCTCAGACGTGGTCCGGACCAGAGCGTTCATGAGTCCTCTGTGGGAGCTTGTGGTGGGCAGCCCTTGAGGAGCACCGGGACACTTCCCAGTTGCCTCAGTGTTGAGTGTTGCCTTGGCCTGCGCCGCGACACGGGCCTGCTCCCTGTTGGTGTCCCATCCAACTCACGCGACAGCCTGCGGGTCCTCGGAACGCAAAGCTCCTCGCAAAAACAGAGCATACACTCTTACACAAAAAACACAGGGGAAAAACACTTACAAGTCAATAATACGGCCAGGACCTCAGGAGCTCAACTTATACTTAAACGTATACTTTTGTCTGTGGAGGGAGGTTTCCTGCTGAAGTGTTGGCTCGTTAAACTGTCTGTTCCTGATGAGAGGAGCTGCTGTGATTGGCTTTATCGAAGCGTCCCGTAGATCCACTTTGCTGCTGAAACATATGCTTGAGCAAGAATCAGTGAAAGTGAAAATCATTTGATCATTATGTTGGGCGTCATTTTGGTATTGACATGATTCTAGAGGCGGAAGGAGCGTGCGTAAAAGCCACAATTACTGCCATGAGGCAGTTACAATGATCTATAGTGTTCAATTGACTGGGGAAAAACAATGATTGCCACAGCCGAGAGAAACCAAAAGACTAATAATACAATCACAAATAAAAACAACTACATAAACCACAAGGAAACAAAACAGCAGTGGCAGTCAATGTCTCTCCTGCCTCATTATTGCGCAGTCACCACACGGCTGGCTCAACACATGGCAAAGGGAATCGCTGTAACACTGGACCTGAAACAGAATAAAGCACACAGCAGCAAAGCCTCGACTTCAAAGCAAAATGAGCGGGATCCTCCTTTGATACGTCCCTGGCTTGGTGACGTCACATTCGATATGACTACTTCACCCTCGGAAGATTTTAAATAGGAGCCGTTTCTGCCATAGGTCTCATTCCACACTCCCAGAGAGGACACGCGTCTGTGACGTTTGTCGCTTTTCAGCGTTGCCGGTCTCAGACGTGGTCCGGACCAGAGCGTTCATGAGTCCTCTGTGGGAGCTTGTGGTGGGCAGCCCTTGAGGAGCACCGGGACACTTCCCAGTTGCCTCAGTGTTGAGTGTTGCCTTGGCCTGCGCCGCGACACGGGCCTGCTCCCTGTTGGTGTCCCATCCAACTCACGCGACAGCCTGCGGGTCCTCGGAACGCAAAGCTCCTCGCAAAAACAGAGCATACACTCTTACACAAAAAACACAGGGGAAAAACACTTACAAGTCAATAATACGGCCAGGACCTCAGGAGCTCAACTTATACTTAAACGTATACTTTTGTCTGTGGAGGGAGGTTTCCTGCTGAAGTGTTGGCTCGTTAAACTGTCTGTTCCTGATGAGAGGAGCTGCTGTGATTGGCTTTATCGAAGCGTCCCGTAGATCCACTTTGCTGCTGAAACATATGCTTGAGCAAGAATCAGTGAAAGTGAAAATCATTTGATCATTATGTTGGGCGTCATTTTGGTATTGACATGATTCTAGAGGCGGAAGGAGCGTGCGTAAAAGCCACAATTACTGCCATGAGGCAGTTACAATGATCTATAGTGTTCAATTGACTGGGGAAAAACAATGATTGCCACAGCCGAGAGAAACCAAAAGACTAATAATACAATCACAAATAAAAACAACTACATAAACCACAAGGAAACAAAACAGCAGTGGCAGTCAATGTCTCTCCTGCCTCATTATTGCGCAGTCACCACACGGCTGGCTCAACACATGGCAAAGGGAATCGCTGTAACACTGGACCTGAAACAGAATAAAGCACACAGCAGCAAAGCCTCGACTTCAAAGCAAAATGAGCGGGATCCTCCTTTGATACGTCCCTGGCTTGGTGACGTCACATTCGATATGACTACTTCACCCTCGGAAGATTTTAAATAGGAGCCGTTTCTGCCATAGGTCTCATTCCACACTCCCAGAGAGGACACGCGTCTGTGACGTTTGTCGCTTTTCAGCGTTGCCGGTCTCAGACGTGGTCCGGACCAGAGCGTTCATGAGTCCTCTGTGGGAGCTTGGGACACTTCCCAGTTGCATCATTGTTGCTTGTTTCATTCCTGCAAACTTCAGAAACTGAAAAGTTTCACAAACATCACACAAGCGTTGATTCTGACCACGATTCAATCACACTGAGTCATTTTCAGTTGTTTCAGGCTTGCAGACCTCACAAACTGAAAAGCTTGACAAAAAACACAGAAGTGCTGATTCTGACCAGTATTCACTGACACTGAGTGGTTTTCAGTTGACTTTTTTCTAAAATTTGTGTGTCATTCCTGCAAACCTCAGAAACTGAAAAGCTTCACGATAAACACAATAGTGTTGATTCTGACCACTTTTCACTCACACTGAGTCATTTTCAGTTGACTGTGCTTTAAAATGACTGTTTCATGCCTGCAAACCTCAGAAACTGAAAAGCTTCACATAAAACACACTGTTATGTTAGAAACCAGAGAACACAAATGCACTCCAGGCCTGAATGGGGCAAAGTAACAAGTGATGATGTTAATGAGCTCTTCTCTGGTGAAAGAGCTCCGGAAACCATGGGTGTTATTTCTGCCATAGGTCTCATTCCACACTCCCAGAGAGGACACGCGTCTGTGACGTTTGTCGCTTTTCAGCGTTGCCGGTCTCAGACGTGGTCCGGACCAGAGCGTTCATGAGTCCTCTGTGGGAGCTTGGGACACTTCCCAGTTGCATCATTGTTGCTTGTTTCATTCCTGCAAACTTCAGAAACTGAAAAGTGTCACAAACATCACACAAGCGTTGATTCTGACCACGATTCAATCACACTGAGTCATTTTCAGTTGTTTCATTCCTGCAGACCCCACAAACTGAAAAGCTTGACAAAAAACACAGAAGTGCTGATTCTGACCAGTATTCACTGACACTGAGTGGTTTTCAGTTGACTTTTTTCTAAAATTTGTGTGTCATTCCTGCAAACCTCAGAAACTGAAAAGCTTCACGATAAACACAATAGTGTTGATTCTGACCACTTTTCACTCACACTGAGTCATTTTCAGTTGACTGTGCTTTAAAATGACTGTTTCATGTCTGCAAACCTCAGAAACTGAAAAGCTTCACAAACATCACACAAGTGCTGATTCCGACCAGTATTCACTCACACTGAGTGGTTTTCAGTTGACTATCTTTGAAAATGAATATTTCAGGCCTGCAAACCTCAGAAACTGAAAAGCTTCACAAAAACGACACAAGTGCTGATTCTGACCACGATTCACTCACACTGAGTCATTTTCAGTTGACTGTGCTTTAAAATTAGTGTTTCAGGCCTGCAGACCTCAGAAACTGAAAAGCTTCACAAAAATCACACAAGTGTTGTTTCTGACCAAGGCGTTCAAATGATTTCATGACCACAGAGGTCAGGGCAATGGGTCTGTAGTCATTTAGTCCCGTGGGCCTTGGTTTTTTGGGTACAGGGATGATGGTGGAGGATTTGAAGCAGGCTGGCACGTGGCAGGTCTCCAGTGAGGTGTTGAAGATGTCCGTGAACACTGGAGACAGCTGATCAGCACAGTGCTTCAGGGATGATGGAGAGACAGAGTCAGGACCGGCTGCTTTGCAGGGGTTCTGCTTCTTAAAAAGCCTGTTGACATCTCTCTCCAGGATAGAAAGAGACGTTCCTTTGGTAGGGGAGGAGGGGGGTTCTGATGTGGCTAGTTGTGGAAGTGCCAGGGCCCTTGCTGAAGTGGGCGAGGAGAAGCTGGTGGTCTGGAGGTGGTGGCTGGACTCACGGGGGTTGGTGTCAGGCCTGTCCCATTGTCTTTCAAAGCGGCAGCCGTTGGCCAGACGGAAGTCGTTAACGGAGTGGGGGGGGGGTTTAGGTTTGTAGTTAGTGATCTGTCTGAGCCCTTTCCAGACAGAAGCAGAGTCGTTGGCTGAGAACTGGAGCTGAAGTTTCTCAGAGTACAGTCGTTTAGCTTCTCTCACCGCTTTGCTAAACCTGTACTTGGACTCTTTAAACTTGTCCCTGTCCCTGCTCCTGAAAGCTTCCTCCTTTTGCCTCCTGAGCTGACTGAGCTTAGCTGTGAACCAGGGTTTGTCATTGTTATAACTCACCCTTGTACGTGATGGGATACAGCAGTCCTCACAGAAGCTGATGTATGACGTCACAGCCTCTGTGAACTCATCCAGACTGAACACCTCCCAGTTAGTGCAGTCCAAACATGCCCGCAGATCCTCTATGGCTTCACTGCTCCACTGCTTCGATGTCCTCACAGCAGGTTTACACAGTTTTAGTTTCTGCCTGTATGTGGGAATCAGGTGGACCATCACATGGTCAGAGTGGCCCAGTGCAGCCCGGGGGACGGCGTGATCAGCACCACTGATTGTGGGGTAACAGTGGTCCAGAGTGTTCCCCTCTCTGGTCGGGCAATTAACAAACTATCTGTATTTGGGCGGTTCGTGGCTGAGGTTACCTTTGTTAAAGTCACCAAGGACAATAACTACGGAGTCCGGGTTGGTCCACTCCACACAGTATCTGCTGTGGCCTGTGGTGGGATGTAAACACCGACCAGAATGAATGAAGTGAACTCACAGGGGGAGTAGAAGGGCCTGCAGTTTATGATGAAAGTCTCCAGGTCAGGAGAACAGTGCTGCAGGATCACTGTCACGTCTTTGCACCAGCCACTGTTTTCATAAAAACACATTCCTCCACCTTTCATTTTGCCGGACTGAAGAGCTGGAAGCCGGCCATCTCCAGCGCAGAGTCTGGATCGATCCACACAGCCACATCTCCGTGAAGCACAGAACGGAAGATGAAGAAAAGTCTCTGTTCTTCTGCAACAGTAGCTGAAGTTCATCCAGCTTGTTGGGCAGTGAACGCACGTTGGAGAGAAAGATACCTGGGAGCGGTGTGCAGAGTGCGCGCTGGTGGAGACGCACCACAGCACTGGCACTTTTTTCTCTCCTCTGGCGTTTCACTGCGAGAGCAACGGTCAGTGCACCTTTGACCAAAATGTCCAACAATTCCACAGGTGAGTCGAGAAAGATGGGGAAAAAAATCCACTGGAGTTGTTTCTCTTATGTTAATGAACTCTTCTCTGGTGAAAGAGCTCCGGAAACCAAGGCAGACAACTGAATTTACAAAGAAAATAAGGCAAAAGAGTGCGCACCAAAACACAGAGGCAGCCATCCGCAGCGCCATGGCAACATAAGCGAACATAAGTGACACACGGTTTACTCACCACTGCTTTGTTTAATATTTGTGACTGAGGCTAATACTAAGATGTGTCCTCTGTTTTCATGTGATCTGCATCTTCACCCCCACTCTCAATGATGGACTCCAATCCTGTGATGAGCTCCAAGCTGAGGCTGGTTCATGACCCCGACCATCCAGGAAGAGGCAAAACTCATCTGTGACCAAGACTACGAGGACATTTGTTGCTCTGTTTATATTTGTATTAATGT
This sequence comes from Trachinotus anak, assembly GCF_046630095.1. Classification (NCBI taxonomy): domain Eukaryota; kingdom Metazoa; phylum Chordata; class Actinopteri; order Carangiformes; family Carangidae; genus Trachinotus; species Trachinotus anak. The sequence goes on from NW_027273872.1 coordinate 29,682,995, forward strand.
AAAGATACATTTGGTGGACATTTGTTCATAGTTTGCTTGCTTTAATGATGAGTATTGTTGATGAACTTCTTTTATTGTCTAAAATCTAAAATCTCAAAAACAAAGTGGATATGTTAAAGTGTCAGACTTGGGTTTGGGTTGTTATATGAACACTTGTCTACACTGTGCATATAGTTTGCTGACTTTATATGATAAACTCTTATTTTCAAAAATAAAATCTCAATTTGAGTGGATGTGTTTAAAACTGATCTGTGTCTTTGTTTCACATGATTTAAAATCTCATCTCTTTATAGATCCCCTTCTGTCTGTTTTCTACACTGACCTCCACAAATGTTACCTGCTCACCCTCCAACCTCACCTCTCACCACACACATGCTAATATGGCTGCAGCCACATCTTTTGTTTGGGTTAAAGGCTGCCTGCTCATGCTCTGTGTGCCTCAGGCTGTGACAGTTGGTTACAGACAGCTGTCTTTCAGAACTTCACTGACATTTGTGGTTTATACTACACCACAAACACATGGAGTATTTTGTCTGGTAGTTGACACAAGAACTCAGGTTTATGGCCTCTCTTTTCTGCTGACCTTTGACCTTAGCATTTTTGGCAAATCTTAATGTACAGACTTTTTTTTATTAATCAGCCTGTGGAATCACAGTGTCTCAGACCAGACAGAAAAAACTTAGGTTGAATAAACTTCATGATGACAGTAATGACAAGAAAGCAGAAACCGTCTGTCCCAGCCCCTGCCTCTCGGCGCCCCCTCGATGCTCTTAGCTGAAATGTTTGTGTTACATTTACAAAATCAAACAAACACACCAGAGCTGACACAGGAACTCAGTTGATGACCTGTCTTTTCTGCTGGCCTCTGACCTTTGTATTCTTGGCAATGTCGAACATGTCTTTCAAATGTACAAAGATCAGCCCTGTTGTTACAGAAACAAATTGTTTCCCTCAGCCAGGAATAGTGTAAGGACTCTTCTTCAGTTTTCTTCTGAACTGGGACTATGACTTATCGTGGCAAACGCTGATCCTGACCCTGATCAAGAACGAAAGTCAGACTGAAGAAAAAAGAAGCTGAATCAGTCATAGTTGAGACTGGGAGAAAGTCCTCCTCCATTCACCCCATACAGTCAGGTCCATAAATATTGGGACATCAACAAAATTATCATCTTTTGGTTCTAAACACCACCACAATGGATTTGAAATGAAACGAACAAGATGTGCTTTAAATGCAGACTTTCAACTTTAATTTGAAGGTATTTACATCCAAATCAGGTGAACGGTGTAGGAATTACAACAGTTTCTATATGTGCCTCCCACTTTTTAAGGGACCAAAAGTAATGGGACAAATTAACAATCATAAATCAAACTTTCACTTTTTAATACTTGGTTGCAAATCCTTTGCAGTCAATTACAGCCTGAAGTCTGGAACGCATAGACATTACCAGACGCTGGGTTTCATCCCTGGTGATGCTCTGCCAGGCCTCTACTGCAACTGTCTTCAGTTCCTGCTTGTTCTTGGGGCATTTTCCCTTCAGTTTTGTCTTCAGCAAGTGAAATCCAATCAAATCAAATGACTTTAATGATCCCAAACTGGGAAATTGTTGCGTTGCAGCAGCAGCATAACTTACAATATATACAATACGATACAGAAAGTAACAAAAAAGAATGTACAATATTTCAATAAGGGCACAATAAGGGCTGTTAGGGCTGAGAGTGTATTTACACTATTTACACATGAAGGGCTGTGGTGTTGTCTGCACCACTGGTGTTGGCATACAGCAGATCCAGGGTTTTATTGTCTCTGGTGGGGCAGTCAACATACTGGTGGAAAGCTGGTAGTAGCCTGTCCAGTGTGACATGGTTGAAGTCCCCAGTTATGATGGTGAAGGCATTGGGGTCTGAACCCGTGTAACGGTGGAGGTGATGACGTCACAGACAGTCACTTCATCGGCTGTTGGGGGGAGGTAAACAGCAATAACAATGGCGGACGTGAGCGCCCGTGGCAGATAATACGGCCGCATTCCCACAGCCAGCAGTTCAATGTCCGGGCTACAGAGACGTTCCTTCACGTGCACATGTCCGGGACTACACCACTTCTCGCTCACGTACAGTGCAATCCCTCCTCCCTTCCTCCTCCCGCTGCTAACAACGTCCCTGCCCGCCCGAACAGTGCTGAAGCCGGGTACCGCCACGCTGTGGTCCGGGATGTGCGAGTGCAGCCATGTCTCAGTGAAACACAACACACTGCACTCCCGGTATTCCCTCTGAGTGTTAACCAGCGCGGCGAGCTCGTCCGTCTTATTCCCCAGAGACCTCACGTTCCCCATGATAATCGCCGGTACAGCTGGGCGACATCTCCTCTTCTTCGCCCTCAGCTTGGCTCCAGCTCTGCACCCCCGGCGCCTCCTCCGCAGCTCCTCCGGGATCACTGGCCTCGCTTCGGGCAGCAGCTCAGGTTTGCACAGCGCGATCAGCTGGGCCCGAGAGTAAACAATGCCGGCACCGTCGCGTCTGTTACCCTCCGTTGCTATGGATGCCAACAGCAGCCAACAGCAGCCAACAGCAGCCAAACAGCAGCCAACAGTAGCCAACAGTAGCCAAACAGCAGCCAACAGTAGCCAACAGTAGCCAACAGCAGCCAAACAGCAGCCAACAGTAGCCAACAGCAGCCAAACAGCAGCCAACAGTAGCCAACAGTAGCCAAACAGCAGCCAACAGTAGCCAAACAGTAGCCAAACAGCAGCCAACAGTAGCCAACAGCAGCCAACAGCAGCCAAACAGCAGCCAAACAGTAGCCAACAGCAGCCAAACAGCAGCCAAACAGCAGCCAACAGTAGCCAAAAGACGGCCAGAAAAGTTTAAAAAAAGAGAAAAGTCATTGTCTCTAGTGATTTGACAATGACTGACAGAAAATGTACCCGTGGACAGGACGGAAATAAAAAAGAAAGTACAAGAAAGTACAAAAACAAAAACAAAGGAGCCGCTGCAACAAGCTGCCACTTAGAACGGCGCCATCTTGGGAAAAAAATGTCTGAATTGGCTGAATATGAGCAGATAATATTGCCCAAAACACTTCGGAATTCATCCTGCTGCTTTTGTCAGCAGTCACATCATCAATAAATACAAGGGAACCAGTTCCATTGGCAGCTACACATGCCCACGCCATGACACTACCACCACCATGCTTCACTGATGAGGTGGTATGTTTTGCATCATGAGCGTTTCTTTTCCTTCTTCATACTCTTCTCTTCCCATCACTCTGGTACAAGTTGATCTTTGTCTCATCTGTCCATAGGATGTTGTTCCATAACTGTAAAGACTTTTTTAGATGTTGTTTGGCAAACTCTAATCTGGCCTTCCTGTTTTTGAGGCTCACCAGTGGTTTACATCTTGTGGTTGAACCCTCTGTATTCACTCTGGTGAAGTCTTCTCTTGATTGTTGACTTTGACACACATACACCTACCTCCTGGAGAGTGTTTTTGATCTGGCCAACTGTTGTGAAGGGGTTTTTCTTCACCAGGGAAAGAATTCTTCGGTCATCCACCACAGTTGTTTTCCGTGGCCTTCCGGGTCTTTTGGTGTTGCTGAGCTCACCGGTGCGTTCTTTCTTTTTAAGAATGTTCCAAACTGTTGATTTGGCCATACCTAATGTTTTTGCTATCTCTCTGATGGGTTTGTTTTGATCTTTCAGCCTAATGATGGCTTGCTTCACTGATAGTGACAGCTCTTTGGATCTCATATTGAGAGTTGACAGCAACAGATTCCAAATGCAAATAGCACACTTGAAATGAACTCTAGACCTTTTATCTGCTCCTTGTAAATGGGATAATGAGGGAATAACACACACCTGGCCATGGAACAGCCGAGCAGCCAATTGTCCCATTACTTTTGGTCCCTTAAAAAGTGGGAGGCACAAATACAAACTGTTGTAATTCTTACACCATTTACCTGATTTGGATGTAAATACCTTCAAATTAAAGCTGAAAGTCTGCAGTTAAAGTACATCTTGTTCGTTTCATTTCAAATCCATTGTGGTGGTGTTTAGAGCCAAAAAGATGAGAATTGTGTCAATGTCCCAATATTTATGGACCTGACTGTATGTTGCATTTAACTCACTATCAACATGTTGGAGTTGTAAACCTGATCCAGTGTTTAAACATTACACACCAAATTAAAACTTTCACTTCTAAAAGTAAGTTGAAAAAAAAAGAGATACATTTTAAGGTGAAATCTTTCCAAATGAGGGGGTTGAGACATGTGGTGATATAAAAACAATGCAGAATGTGTGTGTCTGTGGAGCTTCTGTGGAGGTGCTTTGCAGTTCTTTAAAATCACAGGGCCAGTGGCTGAGTCATAAGCCTGGGTGCTGGAGCTCTAATACAGGGGAGGAGAAGCATGTGTGTGGCTGTGGAGGTCTTATGGAGGTGCTGTGTGGCCCTTTAACATCACAGAGCTTCTGCTGACCTTTGACCTTTTGCATTTTTGGTAATTGCAAGCATGTCTTCTTAATGTACAGACGTGTTTTATTCATCAGCCTGTGGAATAATAGTGTCTCAGATCAGACAGAAAAAACTTAGGTTGAATAAAATTCAAAATGACATTAATGACAAGAAAGCAGAAACCCTCTAGTGTTGTCAGTGGTGCAGCGGGACCTTGTGTGGGCAAGTGATCAAAAATAGTCTTGTATTTCATGCTGGAAAAATCTGGAAAATGTTTGTGTTTGTGACATTTACAAAATCACAAACACACCAGAACAAAAGTTAAAAAACATACCTGAAATTGAACTATTTGGAAAGCCTTGAGTCTGTCCTGAACCATCAGTGTTTATGAAGTTCTAACAGCTTTTGTTTTAATAGGAAAGAATATAACAATGCAAAAATAAGTGACATTTTAGTACTGACTATGTATAACTCCTAGCAGCACAGGGCTGATGGTAATGGCACTGGGGGGATAACGTAGCTGCTGTAAGTTTGCCATTCTAGCAGGACTGACCAGGCAAACGGCAGCCAGTGTCTTCACCTCATCATTTTCTCCTGGTTTACAGGAATTTATTATCTGTATACATGCCCAGTGCAGCCGGGTGTGTTACATATGCAGACATTATTTTGTAAGTACACTACAGGCCAATAGTTTGGAAGCAAGGGCAATACAGGCCAAACATTTGGAAGCAACTTCAAGTGTCTATTCACAATGCCTTTCTTAAAAACCAGTATGAGTTCTTTGGATTCTGGGATGTATTTACCGCATGATCAGACTATGCTTTCATTGATATGCACCATTTTCCTCAATTTACCTTTAGGGATACATTGATGTTACCAGACCATTACTGAATAAATGTTAACAAAAGAAAAGAAAGTTTGCATTATTCACTTTAGCTCTTTGGCTTTTGAGGGTTTGCATACAAAAATCCCAATAAATCTCAACTGTGTTCATATCTCTGACAAACTACCACAGAAATGGCTAGAAAGAAACAGCTGAGTAAAGAAACAAGAGTACAGATTTGTACATTAAGGGAAAGAAGGATACACTGAAAGAGAAACTGCAAAATGCCTAATGGTGTCCAACAAAGGAGTTCACTACACCCTGAAGAGACTAAAGGAAACTGGAAGTTATGATGATAGAAAAAGGTCTGAAAGAAAGCGGGTTACTACAAAAGCAGAGGATAAACATATCATTGCCAGTAAGAGAGATCGGCAAAAAACAGCACCACAAATGAGGAAGGAAATCAACATGACAAGGTCAAAACCCATATCTCTGATGAATGTGAAAAGACATTTGAGAAAGGCTGGTCTGAAGGCAAAAAAACACTACTATGGGGATGTTTTGCAGGTGATAGAGTAGGAGATTTGTTTGAGGTAAAGGATATCGTCAAGAAGGAACAGTACCACTCCATCCTCCAGTATCATGCAGTTCCATCTGGACTAAGACTTGTGCGCAAAAGTTTGTTTTGCAGCAAGATAATGACCCTAAGCATTATTCCAAGCTCTGTCGGGGTAACCTAGACAAAAAAGAAGAGGAAGGTGTTCTTCGAAAGATGGTTTGGCCCCCTCAGTCTCCAGACCTCTCTCCAATTGAGCTTGTGTGGGACAAATTGGATCGATCAGTCAGAAAAGTGCGTCCCACGAATCAGCAGTCTCTCACTGATGAACTTAAGAAAGCTTGGAAAACAATTCCTGTCACATACCTTAAAAAACTTGTGGAACGAATGCCTCGTATATGCCATGCTGTTGTTAAAGCCAGAGGAGGTTACCTTGAAGAAAGCAAAGTCTAAGCAAGAAAAACCCAAATACCTACAGTAAAAATGTATTCTGATAAGTGACTCTTTATATAATAATCATGTTTATTTTGTTGCAAAGTATACCAATGAAACTATGATCTTTTTTCTACAAATTTGATCTTGCTTCCAAACTTTTGGCCTGTAGTGTACATACCTGGTGTCTTTATGCAATGCAGTAGGCAAGTAGGTTCATTTCACAATGTTTTAAGGCCTTATCTTTTCTGAAGTTTAAAGCCAATTGGTACCAAGAGGAACCCCCATCTATTCCAACTTTGATCATCCCCTTAGTGAAGATAGGTAGGTAGATACGGTAAATTAACATACCAAGTATTCCCTCACCAGCTTCTCTGGATCTTCGTTCAAGTAGACACATGTACTTTGAGGATGCATTCTCGTCTCACATCAATGCTGTCAGTCTGCAGACTAGAGAATATGTAAAACAACAAAAAACTTTTCAGAAACACTATCTCAACCAAACAGCAGAGTGGATGAGGAGGTCACAACATTAAAAGCCATTTGTTTTCAATATACACTTTTGCAACTTAATGTTTATTGTTCGAGTTTAAGCACTTTAAAGTTATCATTTGAATATTGTTTGAATCTGGATAGTTGCCTAGTTGGATGTAATCTGTTTGATTTGATTATTCAATAAAAAAAATACAAGTTCAATACTACATTACCCACAATGCTGTGTGGTTTTCTACCCAGAATGCTTTTCCCTACCATGATATAGGATGCTGTTCATGAGTGATTCCTGCAGTAAACGTTTCTTCTTTTATAACACAGTCCAGTTGCCCATTTTTTGCTGGCTAGGTTGATAGAACATGCATTTTTAAGCAATCCTAACTGTTGACTGCACAATGGAAACTTTTTTTTATTTTGTGCTTAAAAGTGCATTGTTGCACTACAGATAGTGTTAGATGCACAGAGAGCTGTGGCTACTTCTGTTATCACAGACTTATCCGTTGTGGGACTAGGTTTCTGAAAAACACCTTCAAGAATGTTCATGGAGAGGGGCAATGTTGCTGAACTTAACAAGTAGTGCAGTTCTTCTAAGAACTCGTTCATCTTTGTGCCTGGCACGTGTGCAAAATGCTCTAACTTGAGCAGTGCTGCAGCAACATTTTGCTCAATTACTTTGGACAAGTTCTTAGTTACATGCACGTCACTACCTGAACATGCACTGTCTGCTTCAACTGCCGAGTTATTGTGGTCACATGAATCTTCCTCAGGATTATCAGAGGATTCTTGTGAAACTTCAGTACTTGTAATGACACCTGGCTTGAAATCTTTCAATGTGTGTGGGTTGTGTTTCCTGTTCTTGTGTGAGTGAAATGTTCCATATATATTTGTTTGAAAACTGCAACCCCAAAACATACAAGTCACAGTTTCATTACTCCTCAGATGAGTGCCAATGTGTACAAAATAATCCTCCTCTGTCGGAAGATTGTGACAAGAGCACAAATGACAACTGAATGTTGACAATTCCAGCGGCTCCTGAGAGTTTCGTTTAGGGTGGATTCTACTTAAATGCATGTGCAAAGCATTCCATGTTTTAAAAGTACACGGACAGTTTGAGTGTGGGCATGGGTAACGCAGCATTTTTACACTCCTGGTATAACCACTGACATAACAAAACCTAGAAGGACTTTGTTATGGCACATGCACGCAAATCAACATGTTGCTAGGCAACGCAGTGATTGTTGACGTCCCTCGGGAGGGAGAGTAACAGTTTTATTGTTCTCACCTGTCTGGACGTCATTTTGTGCCTCATGCACTGCAAAGTCCTCCACAGTGTGCTCCAGGTTAGAGTTAGAGTCATGTTGATGTCAGCGTCCACTCAGCCTCTGTCCTGCTGCGCTCCTCAACATGTTGAACATTTAGAGCTGAATGAGACTGTCCACTCACACCCTCACTGACGGTGAAACACTCCTCAATAAACTCCCAAGTCACCGCTGGAGGATCCACGCAGGACAATTCAACATTTACCGTATTAGCCGGACCCGGCATGCACCTGCAATACTAAAGATGTGTTTGATTTTCGTCACTTGATATGCCTGCTGGGCAGTGCACAAACCAGCAATTAAAAACGGTAGATACGACCTGTTTTTACAGTCTATGTCCGAGACACAATAATGTTTACTTTAGACCATAATGGCATTGTCTTTAGTTTTATTGCATTGTTGTGTATTGTTTTACTGTTAGCTACTGCTAGCACCGCCCTGGTGCAGCTAGTAAACACACACACAAAAATGAATGAAATTAAACTTAAAAACACACAAACTCACCACAATTTAATAAAGGGTGGAGGTAGGGGGGAGGTGACAGTCCCCAGTGAGGGAGTCCTGACTAAGAGGTAGGTTCTGACTCAGCTCAGACAAATTCATCTTTGGCTGTTTGACAGAAAAAAGGGCCAGGGTTGTGGCAGGCAGCAGGGTTCCAGTATGGACCTGAAACACAAGGAAAACAGGGACGGGTCAGAGGTCAAATCATGCCTTTAAATTTAGCCTCTTCTTTCAGTCTAGCATTGTCTGATTTAGTTGAGTGAAATATCAAAATAAACCTTAGATCCAACCTTCTATGAATGTAATGAAAACAAAATCTAAATAAAAACACTGAACACTGAACAGAGAACTGTTTACTTACCTTGTTTTATTTACTCCTTACCTGCTTTAAGTAAAGAATGCTGCACATCAAATGAAAGCTTCGAACATCTTGGATTAAATACACGTTACATACGCGCCTTGTGTCGCAGCCGCTTTGCAGAGAAAAGAGAAAATCCTCCTCCATTCAGCCCATGTGCTGCATTTCACTCACTATCAACAAGTTACAACAAGCCCCGCCCCTTTCTCTGACATCACACTGTGTTTGGTAAACCCAATGAAGTGTAGTCAGTGCTGCAGCGGGACCTTTTGTAAGTGATCAAAAACAGTCTCGTATATTGTGCTGGAAAAATCAGAATTATTGACATCATACATCAAATTAACCCTCACATTTTGTACTTTCCAACAAACACAAACCTTCAAAGCTAACAAAACCTGTAAAATCTGTAACAAAATCAGACAAAGTCAAAGGAAACACCCGGAACAAAAGCTAAATAAGATGACATCTCTTTTTCTTCTCATTTACAGCTAATGATGTCTCACAGCAGTGGACAACCGTGGACTGTAAATATACTTTCTTCTGGGTTAAAGGCTGCTGCTGCTGCTGCTGCTGCTGCTGCTGCTGCTGCTGCTCCTGCTGCTGCTGCTGCTGCTGCTGCGGCACATGTCAGGGTGTGACAGTAAGTGAAGTGCTTAGTGACTGGTGTAACTTAGGTAATGGTCAAGTTACAGCTGTCACTGAGAACTCTGCTTGGCCATGAACACCATGAAGGATAACTAAATGATTTCTAACAAAGACAAGAACCATCTGATCCATTTATCAGCTGTTGTCTTTACTTCTTGTTCTCACTGACAGGTCACAATGTCAGATGACAGCCCCCCAGGCAGATGAGAGATGAGATCGGGGGCAGTGGGGACCACCTGTAAGTCCACCTTAAATTAATTCACTCATCTGTGTTGTCTCACCTGAGTTTGTTTGTATTCTGTGAAACCTGTGTTTCTACACTGTGGTTTTCCCATGTCAGCTTTGTATTGTACCATTTTACAGGACAGTGAGGACGTCCCCCGACCCGCTCCACCTCCTTTATCACCTCCACCTCCTTATCAACCTCCATCACCTCCACCATCTTGTTACATGGAGAGGAGGAACAGGAGGAAAATAATTATTAATATTTTATTTTATTTAAAAAGCCATATTTGTCCTGTTTCATTTCATACATCCTGGCTGTTTAGAAAGAATCTGATTTACTTCTGAACTGGGGCCATGACTTATTTTAATACTGATCCTCACCATGATCAAGAATGGAAGACCGAGTTTCAAAGAACAACATAAATCTGTCAATCAAACATCAGCTCACATATTCGAGACTTGGAGAATATCCTCCTCCATTCAGCCCATGTGGTGCATTTTACTCACTATCAACAAGTTACAACAAGCCCCGCCCCTTTCTATGACATCACACCCTGGTATAAAGCTGTTATAGTGCTTGTTATTGGTACTAGGAGCAAGTGTAGATATTTTTCATGTTGCTCTTGTTAACCTCTGGTGTTTAAAAGATTAAAATGCCAGAACAAAACAACTCAAAATATAGCCTGTGAATATTCTCATTTGTCCAGGTCATAGTATCTCAAAGGAGTTTTAAATCGAAAGGAACTGGACCAGTCCCAGCCTGGTCAGGTGCAAGAAAGAACTGATGAAGCTCTTGGATGAGAGGTGAAACGTCTTCCTAAAGGCATGATCTGACCTCTGACCCTAACCCAGGCCCTGTTTTCTTTGTGTTTCAGGTCAATACTGCAACCCTGCTGAGTCTGGACATACCTCTCAGTATGTTTGTGTGTTTTTTGTATATAGTTCAGAGTGGTAAGTTTCATTTTGTTCATTTTTTATACACATTATGTTCTTTTTTTGAGGTCAGTGGACCACACACCTGTATTTTTCCTTTTGTTTTATTAGATTTGTCTGATTTTATGTTGTAAACAGTTCAAATTCATTCATTTATTCATTCTTGTGTTTTTTTTTTTAATTAAATGTTCTTAAATAAAATAAAAAAAATTCAACACCAGCTCAGTCTCAGTCATTTATTATTATATTATTTGTTCTGGTAAAGGACCATTTTAATCTCACCTGAGAGAGGATGCAGTTGTTGTCTGTCACCTGTTTGTTCACACATGTTGATAGTGAGTAAAATCCAGTCTCAACTATGTGAGCTGATGTTTGATTGACAGATTTATGTTGTTCTTTGAAATTCTGTCTTTCATTCTTGATCATAGTGAGGATCAGTATTAAAATAAGCCATGGTCCCAGTTCAGAAGTAAATACGGGCAAAGGTAAATCAGGAAGACATGTTGGAAACGACGAAGAATGCAAAAGTCAGAGGGCAGCAGAACAGAGTGGTCCTAATCCACAGTTCCTGGGTAAGTATTTTTTGTTAGAAATCATTTATTTGTCCTCCCATGTGTTCTTCTGGGTTAAAGGGAGCTGCTGCTGCTGTGTAAGGAAAGAGGAAAGAAATGGAAATAAAAATGCATCTCAATTTACTTCTGGGAAGCCATTTTTCAGGATTGAAGAAAGCAGGTGAACTTTACTGAGACCGCACTTTAAGGCAAAACAAAGAAAGAACATGAACAGGGGTGCACCTTCTGTTAACACCCACTATCATTACAGGAATTCATTTGTATTGAAAAGGGTTAAAAAAAATTAAAACATTAAAATCACAATAAATGAGAATTAAATATTTAATTGGCATATAAAGAGTTAAAAAGGGCATGGAATAAATTTTATAATACAATAAAAACAACAATATACAATACATACGATATAACAACACCAAAACCTAAAATACTGACCGTGAAAACCCAATATACAGTTAGGCCCAGAAATATTTGGACAGTGACACAAGTTTTGTAATTTTAGCTGTTTATGAAAACATATTCAGGATACAATTACATAATCTATATGGGCTTAAAGTGCAGACTCTCAGCTGTAATTTGAGAGTATTCACATCCAAATTGGAGCAAGGAATTACAGCTCTTTAATACGTAGCTGCCTCTTTTTCAAGGGACCAAAAGTAATTGGACAATTGACTCAGAAGGCTGCAAAAAAAAAATAACCTGTCATCAATTAAGCAGTTAAAAGGTCTGGAGTTGATTCCAGGTGTGGTGTTTCCATTTGGAAGCTGTTGCTGTGAACACACAACATGTGGTCAAAAGAGCTCTCAATGGAGGTGAAACAGACCATCCTGAGGCTGAAAAAAAAGAAGAAATCCATCAGAGAGATAGCAGAAATGTTATGAGTGGCCAAATCAACAGTTTGGTACATTCTGAGAAAAAAAGAGTGCACTGGTGAGCTTGGGAACTCAAAAAGGCCTGGACGTCCATGGAAGGCAACAGTGGTGGATGATCACAGAATCCTTTCCATGGTGAAGAAAAACCCCTTCACAACATCCACTCAAGTGAAGAACACTCTCCAGGAAGTAGGTGTATCAGTATCTGAGTCTACCATAAAGAGAAGACTTCATGAGAGTAAATACAAAGGATTCACCACAAGGTGCAAATCATTAATCAGCCTCAAAAATAGAAAGGCCAGAATTGACTTTGCCAAAAAACACCTGAAGAAGCCAGCCCAGTTCTGGAACAACAGCATTCTTTGGACAGATGAGACTAAGATCAACCTGTACCAGAATGATGGGAAGAAGAAAGTCTGGAGAAGAATTGGAACAGCTCATGATCCAAAGCACACCACATCTTCTGTAAAACATGGTGGAGGCAGTGTGATGGCATGGGCATGCATGGCTTCCAATGGCACTGGGTCACTTGTGTTTATTGATGATGTGACAAAAGACAGAAGCAGCCGGATGAATTCTGAAGTGTATAGGGATATACTTTCTACTCAGATTCAGCCAAATGCAGCAAAGTTGATTGGACGGCACTTCACAGTACAGATGGACAATGATCCAAAACATACTGCAAAAGCAACCCAGGAGTTTTTTAAAGCAAAGAAGTGGAATATTCTGCAATGGCCGAAAGCAGAAAAGAGAGAGAGAGAAAGACCAGGAACAGCTGTGTAGGTCATGGTGTTATCAATAATAATGACAGGTAACAGTGGTTAATAGTAAAGATGAGTAGTGGTGGATCTGGATCCTGCTGCTCCCGAGGCAGAGAGACCTGCAGAATGAGGACAGAGAGAGGGAGAGAGAGGAGAAGCACAAACTACGGGAGAGAAGAAAAATACAAAGTTAATGGCATGAAGTCATCGAGAGAGAGAGAGAGAGAGAGAGAGAGAGAGAGAAAGAGAAAGGACAGTTTTAAGCCTGGTCTTAAAGGCAGAGAGGGGGTCTGCCTCCTGAACCCACACTGGGAGCTGGTTCCACAGGAGAGGAGCCTGATAGCTGAAGGCTCTGCCCCCCATTCTACTCTTACAAACTCTGGGAACCACAAGTAGACCTGCATTTAGAGAGCGAAGTGTCCTGCTATATTTTCTAATACATGAAATCTGAAAAAAAAAACATCAATCCAATGAGTTTTTTTTTTTTTTGTTATGTGAAGAAAAAAAAACCTCTTCAAGATAGAGAAGGACAAGGGAAAAATGTAGAAATAAATTACCACAAATATGACCTAATATGAGTGGCTAGGGTTAAGATCAGCGCCTGGGGACGGCCACAGGGGGGCGTTGCTCTCTAGGGCTAGGGTCAGACAGAGGTAGGTATATGGGTGAATATGGCAAAGGACTCTCAGCAGTTTGACTCTCATTAGCATACTAGGCCTGTGATTGGTCAGAACAGCTGTAGCTTCTGTGGAGCAGGGCGGAGGTGTGAAACTTGGTTTCTGGGGAGGTCGGCGCACCTCCAGCGGACTGCTGCCGACACCTGATGCAAATGTTGATCGTTTAGGGGGATTTCATGCTCAATGAAAGAAGTCAAAGAAAAAAAAAGTGTCAGCAGAATGGCTTTGGGAGCACATTTCAGGCCACTTTGAGTGGACTGGGATGAGTTGGTAGTGTGGCGTTTGGCGGCGGTGCTTTGTCATGTGTCCTGTTGTCAGAAATCGCTATAGTCTGCAGATTGTAGCAAGATCTGACAGGCGCGGTCAAGTGACTTTAGATATGGCGGCGTCGTTGGGACTTCCTCTGCCACAGGAAGTGTTCCTTCAAAATAAAACGACGCAAAGCTCGACGATGGTTTGCCCAGCTCCACCGTTCTGTCCTAACAGGTGAGTGGTCAAGACGAGCCACGGCACGTTTAGTTTGTTTACAAGAGCTAGAAATGTTCATGATTTCATAAAAAAACAAATCAAATGAGGTTAAGAGTAGGCCATTTCTGCTTGAGATGAGGAAAGAGTGAGGTTTAAAAGAAATAAAAATATGAATAACACAATTGGTTGGCATTAGGCACTCTCTCCTCTCGGGTTATGTTTAGGAAAGACGCCATGTGATGGTCAAAAGAAATAAAAATAGAAATAATAAAATACCCCATACAATTGGAGAGGTCAAAGGTCAACTCCAGGTTTATTTGAGCCTGTCTAATACACTCTCCCACAGCTGTTGAAAGGAGTCCTGGCTCAGCGGTGTGAGGGACCCGTTTTCGTTTTTTATCAAAAGAAAAATGATATGATTCATTATTTTTAAATTTGTTTTTAATTGTTTTGTGTGTGTGTGTGTGTGTGTGTGTGTGTGTGTGTGTGTGTGTGTGTGAGAGAAAGAGACAGAGAGTGAGTGAGTGTTTGTGTGTGTGTGTGTTTGTCTGTGAGAGAGAGAGAGAGAGAGATATGTTGGTAAAATTCCTCATCTTTTCATCTTTTCATTATTCTAGGTTGTGGCCAGCAGCAACAAAAAGAAGCGCTGCTGAGCGTGTTGGCCCAAGATGGATAGAAAAACACAATATACATGCATCAAGTGCAAGAAATGCATGCAAAACACACAGCAAGTAACTGTGCCACTCATGTGTTGTGTAGGCTTGTATGAAAAGGCAATGTGTTCAGTGGGGCTGATGTGTTGACATGGTTACTGTACAGAGTTGAAGAGATGGTAACTCTTGTGATTAGTGGCCCCGTGTCTCCATCTGTTGGACAAAACAAATCATTGCATCCACCTTGGGAAAAAACAGCAATCATTCAACCTGCAGTTACAGATCAGTAAAAAGCACTCATTTTAGCCTCAAAACAGCCCATGAAATTGAAATACAGTCAATTTAAGCCCAGCTCTAATGTTAGCTGAAGGCAAGGTTCCCTGAAAGCAAGTATTTGCTTGAGGTCAATGGTTTTGAGGTTTTAATGTTGTATGTTGTATATTGTATGTATTGCATGTTGCTGTTTTTTATTGGATTATAAAATGTATTCCATGCCTTTTTTTTAAAACTCTTTATGTGCCAATTAAATGTTTAATTCTCATTTATTGTGATTTTCATGATCCCAAATCAATTTGGAGGTTGTGCAGCTATCGTGTGTCCACAGCAATGAACAAAATGATTTATTGAAACCTGCGTGCTAGAAGAAAAATAAGGCCAATATATTTTTGATGTATCGGCACTGGCAACTGCTTTATATGTCACTTCTGTTGTGAAATCCTCCCTAATGAAATGTATGTAAAGCCCTGATATATTTTCTAATACATGAAATCTGAAAAAAAAACATCATCCAATGAGTTTTTTTTTTGTTATGGAAAGAAAAAAAAACCTCTTCAAGATAGAGAAGGACAAGGGAAAAATGTAGAAATAAATTACAACAAATATGACCTAATATGAGTGGCTAGGGTTAAGATCAGCGCCTGGGGACGGCCACAGGGGGGCGTTGCTCTCTAGGGCTAGGGCTGGGGTCAGACAGAGGTAGGTATATGGGTGAATATGGCAAAGGACTCTCAGCAGTTTGACTCTCATTAGCATACTAGGCCTGTGATTGGTCAGAACAGCTGTAGCTTCTGTGGAGCAGGGCGGAGGTGTGAAACTTGGTTTCTGGGGAGGTCGGCGCACCTCCAGCGGACTGCTGCCGACACCTGATGCAAATGTTGATCGTTTAGGGGGATTTCATGCTCAATGAAAGAAGTCAGAGAAAAAAAAAAGTGTCAGCAGAATGGCTTTGGGAGCACATTTCAGGCCACTTTGAGTGGACTGGGATGAGTTGGTAGTGTGGCGTTTGGCGGCGGTGCTTTGTCATGTGTCCTCTTGTCAGAAATCGCTATAGTCTGCAGATTGTAGCAGGATCTGACAGGCGCGGTCAAGTGACTTTAGATATGGCGGCGTCGTTGGGACTTCCTCTGCCACAGGAAGTGTTCCTTCAAAATAAAACGACGCAAAGCTCGACGATGGTTTGCCCAGCTCCACCGTTCTGTCCTAACAGGTGAGTGGTCAAGACGAGCCACGGCACGTTTAGTTTGTTTACAAGAGCTAGAAATGTTCATGATTTCATAAAAAAACAAATCAAATGAGGTTAAGAGTAGGCCATTTCTGCTTGAGATGAGGAAAGAGTGAGGTTTAAAAGAAATAAAAATATGAATAACACAATTGGTTGGCATTAGGCACTCTCTCCTCTCGGGTTATGTTTAGGAAAGACGCCATGTGATGGTCAAAAGAAATAAAAATAGAAATAATAAAATACCCCATACAATTGGAGAGGTCAAAGGTCAACTCCAGGTTTATTTGAGCCTGTCTAATACACTCTCCCACAGCTGTTGAAAGGAGTCCTGGCTCAGCGGTGTGAGGGACCCGTTTTCGTTTTTTATCAAAAGAAAAATGATATGATTCATTGTTTTTAAATTTGTTTTTAATTGTTTTGTGTGTGTGTGTGTTTGTCTGTGAGAGAGAGAGAGAGAGAGATATGTTGGTAAAATTCCTCATCTTTTCATCTTTTCATTATTCTAGGTTGTGGCCAGCAGCAACAAAAAGAAGCGCTGCTGAGCGTGTTGGCCCAAGATGGATAGAAAAACACAATATACATGCATCAAGTGCAAGAAATGCATGCAAAACACACAGCAAGTAACTGTGCCACTCATGTGTTGTGTAGGCTTGTATGAAAAGGCAATGTGTTCAGTGGGGCTGATGTGTTGACATGGTTACTGTACAGAGTTGAAGAGATGGTAACTCTTGTGATTAGTGGCCCCGTGTCTCCATCTGTTAGACAAAACAAATCATTGCATCCACCTTGGGAAAAAACAGCAATCATTCAACCTGCAGTTACAGATCAGTAAAAAGCACTCATTTTAGCCTCAAAACAGCCCATGAAATTGAAATACAGTCAATTTAAGCCCAGCTCTAATGTTAGCTGAAGGCAAGGTTCCCTGAAAGCAAGTATTTGCTTGAGGTCAATGGTTTTGAGGTTTTAATGTTGTATGTTGTATATTGTATGTATTGCATGTTGCTGTTTTTTATTGGATTATAAAATGTATTCCATGCCTTTTTTTTAAAACTCTTTATGTGCCAATTAAATGTTTAATTCTCATTTATTGTGATTTTCATGATCCCAAATCAATTTGGAGGTTGTGCAGCTATCGTGTGTCCACAGCAATGAACAAAATGATTTATTGAAACCTGTGTGCTAGAAGAAAAATAAGGCCAATATATTTTTGATGTATCGGCACTGGCAACTGCTTTATATGTCACTTCTGTTGTGAAATCCTCCCTAATGAAATGTATGTAAAGCCCTGATATATTTTCTAATACATGAAATCTGAAGAAAAAACATCATCCAATGAGTTTTTTTTGTTATGGAAAGAAAAAAAAACCTCTTCAAGATAGAGAAGGACAAGGGAAAAATGTAGAAATAAATTACAACAAATATGACCTAATATGAGTGGCTAGGGTTAAGATCAGCGCCTGGGGACGGCCACAGGGGGGCGTTGCTCTCTAGGGCTAGGGCTGGGGTCAGACAGAGGTAGGTATATGGGTGAATATGGCAAAGGACTCTCAGCAGTTTGACTCTCATTAGCATACTAGGCCTGTGATTGGTCAGAACAGCTGTAGCTTCTGTGGAGCAGGGCGGAGGTGTGAAACTTGGTTTCTGGGGAGGTCGGCGCACCTCCAGCGGACTGCTGCCGACACCTGATGCAAATGTTGATCGTTTAGGGGGATTTCATGCTCAATGAAAGAAGTCAGAGAAAAAAAAAAAGTGTCAGCAGAATGGCTTTGGGAGCACATTTCAGGCCACTTTGAGTGGACTGGGATGAGTTGGTAGTGTGGCGTTTGGCGGCGGTGCTTTGTCATGTGTCCTGTTGTCAGAAATCGCTATAGTCTGCAGATTGTAGCAGGATCTGACAGGCGCGGTCAAGTGACTTTAGATATGGCGGCGTCGTTCGGACTTCCTCTGCCACAGTAAGTGTTCCTTCAAAATAAAACGACGCAAAGCTCGACGATGGTTTGCCCAGCTCCACCGTTCTGTCCTAACAGGTGAGTGGTCAAGACGAGCCACGGCACGTTTAGTTTGTTTACAAGAGCTAGAAATGTTCATGATTTCATAAAAAAACAAATACTGATAAAGATAAGTTAATCAGATTTGATATAGAGGTGTCGATTAAAGGAAAAACTCCTTGCTGGAACGGGGTCTAGAAGACAAGTTGATGGTTTAGATGAAGAAACTGTTGAAGTGAGCTCAGGGAGATGTACAGGAGAGAAACAGTCAAAATATAAACCAGTTACAGTGGACTCTGAGGCTGTTGAACTGGACAGTACATCTGAGCCAGCTGTGGGGAGGAGATGGTGAATTTTTTCTCTAACAGAGACAATTTTATTTGTAAAGAAGCTCATAAAGTCATTACAACTGAGGGCTAAAGGAATAGATGGATCAACAGAGCTGTGGCTGTCTGTCAGCCTGGCTACAGTGCTGAACAGAAACCTGGGATTGTTCTTGTTTTCTTCTATCAATGATGAATAATAGGATGTTCTGGCTTTACGGAGGCTTTTTTTATACGCCAATAGGCTGTCTTTCCAAGCCTTTAGAGATTCTTCCAGGTTGGTAGAACACCACCTTCTTTCTAGTTTCCTTGAATTTTGCTTTAAAGCTCGTGTTTCTGAGTTGTACCATGGAGCTAGCCTTCTCTGACTCACCACCTTCTTCCTCAGAGGGGCCACAGTATCTAGAGTTGCACGCAGTGAGGCTACAGTCCTGTCAACAAGATCATCAACCTGTGTGGATGTGAAGTTAAGAGAGCTGTTCCCTACTGCATTGATACATGGCAGTGGGCTAAGTACTGATGGGATTCTTTCTTTAAATTTGCTAATGGTATTGTCAGAGAGACACCTGCTGTAATGGATTTTTTTCCCAGATGCTGTGTAGGCCATGACTGAAAACTCAAATGTTAACAGAAAATGGTTAGGCGTGATTACAGCCGGTTCAAGCCTGAGAGTTTCTCCGTGCGGCTGATCCCCCTCTCCTAACTGATCACACCCGTGTTGTCGACTGGCATTTCTTCTGACGACTTCCAATCCCTCTCCTTGGGTGAAGAAGACTTAGTTCCACTGTGATCTCAGTCTGCTTTGCCTACCTTTGGTTCCTGTTCTACTCTCAGCAGTGGTACTTCCCTGGATTTGCATTATTCTCTATTAGGCATACCATCAAAATTCACCAAGATGATTCCAAACGGTTATTTAATCTTTGAGGATGAGAGTTTCCTGAATGCTCTGAGAAAGAGTGGTCAGTTCTGTGATGAAAGACCAAGCAAAGGGGCTTAATATTTCATTTTGGTGCTGGGGGCTGTTTGTCCTATGGGTGGAAGGACCGTGCACCTTCCTTCCCCTTTAATCAGAGTTATAAGTTATAAGGAGAAATAAAAATATGAAATGACATCTTTTACACCTGTTGCCAGTGCTGCTTTTGAATAAGCTCTTGTCCCCTAACCCTAATCCTCTGGGTGAATTTTTCAAAGTCTGGGGACCTTCAGTTTGAATTTTAGAATGGGGACTTTAGGGATCTTATTAGGGGCCCTAAAGAGAGGACTCAAGTAGGTTTTTGGGGATTTGGGGCCCCTTTGGGTGCCGGTTCTGGCCCCAGGGGCCCCAGGAAGAAAGACCTGCCGAAGGGGCTTAATATTTCATTTTGATGTTGGGGGCCTTTAGCAACTTCTGACAACAGGAAACCTGAGTAAGAGAGCATGTGTGTCCGAGGATGACCTCATTGCACTAGGATTAACACACTTGTCACAAAGTGTGTGTTAGAAGCGTCTGTAGTAGTGGTGCGGGGTTCTGCAGTGCAAGGGCAGGTCCACATTTTCACTCACCCATTTTGCCCTATTCACTTTGAATGGCGGACATTTTGACCGATATATCCCGAAAGAAGCATCGTAGAGCCACGCAACCAAGTCCCATCTACCCATTTTCGGGGTCATTGAACATGTCTGTCTTGGTCCCATGTTGATATGACTTTCCCTTCAAAGGTGATATAGTTCGACCACTTCCAGTTGACGTAGCGCAACGTACTCTGTACCAGTGGAAAGGCTGTCCTCCAATTAGAAGACTGTTAGAAGATGTCTGAGCCCAATAAGTACCGAGAGTGGATACTGGAAACAATCGACTCTCTCCAGTTGAGAAAAGCCCGTCCTGATCTGGAGAGGATTTGTCGAATGGTCCGGAGACGACATGGGTCAGACCCGGACCGAACCAGGAGGAGAAACTGATTCAAAAGCAGACGGTGCTCAAAGTTAGCTACAAGGGTATATCATTCGGTATATCATACCGAAATACGGCGAAGGTGCGGAGGACAAGCAGAAAGAAGAGTGAATTAACCCTGCATCTCTACAGTGACGCACAACAATGGGCCTGACATGCAGTGCTCACAGCTGTCGTCATCATCACTGGTTGCTTCTCCTACTACCAAGAGGCCAAGAGCTCCAAAATCATGGAGTCCTTTAAGAACATGGTGCCTCAGGTAAATATGCATTTGCACAAAAGAAACCAACTTATGTGTACCTTGCAGCCATGAGCAGAAACATTCACATTCTTGCTTCTTTTTGCATGCAACATGTTGGGTTTTTTTTTTTTTTCTGTTTCTTAATAGGTGGATAACTCCTTCCTGACAGGCCAGTCAGAACCTCAGAGCAGGTCACTATGGCGATAACATTACATTCTCTTATTAACAGTGGCTTGATTTAAACCCACCAAACTGAGCAGAGTTACAAACTTTAAACTTATACTTTTCTCTTGGCTAAAATGTTACAGTTAATAGTAGTTTTATCTTAAATAAATAGACAGATTTTGTTGCCATAAATGATATTTAATAACATTGTATCTCTTTTCTTTTCCAAACCAGACACAGCGCGTGGCATCGTTATCTGCACAGGAGACCGCAGTCATGGGTCGTATTGCTACTCTGACTTCTGGCCTGGAGACTGGCAAAACCCCCATCGCTCAGGAGATCGAGCACTTCATCCACATCATCACAGGTGTGGCCGTCTTCTTGGGTGTTAACAAAACCCTGGAGGGTGGTTTTACTGGGAAGCCAATGTGAGGTCAGCACATGACAGAAGCAGTAAGGAGACAAACCTTAAATGGGATTTACAATTTTGATGTTTTTAAAAAATATATTAAATTTATTAATATTTAATAAATTTAATATAAATAGTTGTAAATAGTTCATTTAATTTAATTTAATTAAAGTTTGCTACTTTGTTTAATTGTTTTTGATTGAATTATTTTAAATGTAATTGGTTTTATTAAAATCTTTTTTCAACACCAGCTCAGTTTCAGGCATTTATTAAATTTTTTTTTTTTTTTTTTTTTTTGTTCTGGCATTTTTATCCTTTAGACACCAGATGTTAACAAGAGCAACATGAAAAACTACACTTGTATATAGTAACAAAAACCAGCACTGTAACAGCTTTATACCTGGGTGTGATGTCATAGAAAGGGGCGGGGCTTGTTGTAACTTGTTGATAGTGAGTAAAATGTACCACATGGGCCGAATGGAGGAGGATTTATCTCCCAGTCTCAACTATGTGAGCTGATGTCTAATTCAGATTCTTTCTTAACAGCCAGGATGTACGAAATGAAACAGGACAAATATGGCTTTTTAGATAATATTTATAATTTTCCTCCTGTTCCTCCTCTCCACTTAACGAGATGGTGGAGGTGATGGAGGTCGATAGGGACAGGTTTCACAGAATACAAACAAACTCAGGTGAGACAACACAGATGAGGGAATTAATTTAAGGTGGACTTACAGGACTGTGGTCCCCACTGCCCCCGCTCTCATCTGACATTGTGACCTGTCAGTGAGAACATAGAGTGATAAAGTATTTTATTTTTACCTTTATCTATTATCTTTATCATCAGTGGTAAATGAAAAAACAAGTTTCAACATGTTTCATATTAAGTACAAATGTCTCCTGCATAATTCTTACCAAGCTTGGTGGAGGTGGTGGAGGAGGTGGAGGTAGTGAGGTTGGTGGAGGAAACAGCTAAGTCAGTGTGTAAAGGGTTGGGTCAGTGTGGCCTCAGTCTGCTGATATTCCTTCAGCTCCTGGGCATACTGCATCTTGTCCCACTCCGCCTCGTCCAGATAGCGCTGTTTGTCATTTGGGGCTAATCTTGTCCTCTCTGCTCCAAGTCTCTTGGTGATTTCTGGGTTAGGATTAGAAAGTTTGGTCGTCGGGAGGGTTACTGCCTCCAGGGTTAGGCTTTTTATTTATTTTTTTTTAGGGGAGCGGCCATGTTGCTCCAGCCTCGCTCAGCCTCCCTCTGTAGGTGAGCAGATGTTTTTTTCCTGTGATGCCCACTAGGTACAACTGGAGATAGATAGATCGATAGATAGCCAAATTAGCACAGACACAACGTTTAGAAGAACACTTTTAATATTGTCAATATCAGGTATATTTCACAGCAGGGTCAGAGGTCAAATCATGCCTTTAAAGTTAGCCACTTCTTTCAGTCTAGCATTGTCTGATTTAGTTGAGTGACATATCAAAATAAACTTTAGATCCAACCTTCTATGAATGTAATGAAAAAATCTAAATAAAAACACTGAACTATTTACATACAACTATTTACCCAGCTTGTTTTATTGACTGCTTACCTGCTTCAATCCAAGAATGCTGCACATCAAACAAACTTCTAGATTAAGTTCGGTGTCTCACCTATTTTCCGCACGTAGTGTGTGCACCTTAGAGCGAAAAGAAAACACTCACCACACACATGCTAATATGGCTGCAGCCACATCTTTTGTTTGGGTTAAAGGCTGCCTGCTCATGCTCTGTGTGCCTCAGGCTGTGACAGTGGGTTACAGACAGCTGTCTTTCAGAACTTCACTGACATTTGTGCTTCATACTACACCGCAAACACATGGAGTATTTTGTCTGGTAGTTGACACAGGAACTCAGGTTATGTTTTTGCGATGTCAGATTATGTGGGAAATGGCAGGTTGCTCTCAGTGTTGCACAGACAATAACATAGAATCAGTCAAATCAAAACAAATAAAACACACAAACATACTATATATTCAGAATAAAAAACAATTTACAAAGTAAAATAAAAATAAATGGAAACTTACCACAATTTAATAAAGGGTGGAGGTAGGGGGGAGTTGACAGTCCCCAGTGAGGGAGTCCTGACTAAGAGGTAGGTTCTGACTCAGCTCAGACAAATTCATCTTTGGCTGTTTGGTGCTCTGACAGAAAAAAGGGCCAGGGTTGTGGCAGGCAGCAGGGTTCCAGTATGGACCTGAAACACAAGGAAAACAGGGCCTGGGTCAGAGGTCAAATCATGCCTTTAAATATAGCCACTTCTTTCAGTCCAGCATTGTCTGATTTAGTTGAATGACATATCAAAATAAACCTTAGATCCAACCTTTTATGAATGTAATGAAAACAAAATCTAAATAAAAACACTGAACACTGAACTATTTACAGAGAACTATTTACTTGCCTCGTTTTATTTACTCCTTACCTGCTTCAAGCCAAGAATGCTGCACATCAAATGAAAGCTTCGAACATCTTGGATTAAATATGCGTTACATACGCGTCTTGCTTAGCAGCCGCTTTGCAGAGAGAAGAGAAAATCCTCCTCCATTTGGCCCATGTGCTGCATTTCACTCACCATCAACAAGTTACAACAAGCCCTGCCCCTTTCTCTGACATCACACTGTGTTTGGTAAAGCCAATGAAGTGCAGTCAGTGCTGCAGCGGGACCTTGTGTGGGTAAGTGATCAAAAACAGTCTAATATTTCATGCTGGAAAAATCTGAATTATTGACGTCATACATCAAACTAAACCTCACATTTTGTACTTTCCAACAAAGACAAACCTTCTAAGCGAACAAAACCTGTAAAATGTGGAACTAAATCAGACAAAGTCAAAGGAAACACCCGGAACAAAAGCTAAATAAGATGACATCTCTTTTTCTTCTCATTCACAGCTGATGATGTCTCACAGCAGTGGACAACCGTGGACTGTAGTTATACTTTCAAGTAGTTCACAATTTACATTGAAAACTACCATGTACACAGGTTTTACACACCACCCAAACATAGTGCAAATCCTGGAGGTTTATGCCCATAGTGTCCAGTTCCCACATGAGTCTAGCCCAAGAGCGCGGCTTCTGATAGTTATGGAGATGATGGAGGGTGGTGAGTTGTTCCACATCAGTCAGCACAGGCACTTTACTGAAAAGAGTGACTTTTTCACTCTTTTAATGCAGCCAACCCCCGCGAGTCCAGCCACCACCTCCGGACCACCAGCTTCTCCTCCCCCACTTCAGCAGGGGCCCTGGCACCTCCACAACTAGCCACATCAGAACCCCCCTCCTTCTCCCCTACCAAAGGAACGTCTCTCTCTATCCTGGAGAGAGATGTCAGCAGGCTTTTTAAGAAGCAGAACCCCCACAAAGCAGCCGGTCCTGACTCTGTCTCTCCATCATCCCTGAAGCACTGTGCTGATCAGCTGTCTCCGGTGTTCACGGACATCTTCAACACCTCACTGGAGACCTGCCACGTGCCAGCCTGCTTCAAATCCTCCACCATCATCCCTGTCCCCAAAAAACCAAGGCCCACAGGACTAAGTGACTACAGACCCATTGCCCTGACCTCTGTGGTCATGAAATCATTTGAGCGCCTTGTCCTGTCCCACCTCAAATCCATCACTGACCCACTCCTGGACCCCCTGCAGTTCGCCTACAGAGCCAACAGGTCTGTAGACGACGCCGTCAACGTGGCTCTCCATTTCATCCTCCAGCACCTGGACTCCTCAGGGACCTATGCCAGGATCCTGTTTGTGGACTTCAGCTCTGCCTTCAACACCATCATCCCGGCTCTGCTGCAGGACAAGCTCTCCCAGCTGAGCGTGCCTGACTCCACCTGCAGGTGGATCACCGACTTCCTGTCTGACAGGAGGCAGCACGTGAAGCTAGGAAAGCACGTGTCTGACTCCCAGACCATCAGCACTGGATCCCCGCAAGGCTGCGTTCTTTCTCCTCTGCTCTTCTCCCTGTACACCAACACCTGCACCTCCAGCCATCAGTCTGTCAAGCTCCTGAAGTTTGCAGACGACACCACTCTCATTGGACTCATCTCTGATGGCGATGAGTCTGCCTACAGGTGGGAGACTGAGCGTCTGGTGACCTGGTGCAGGCAGAACAACCTAGAGCTTAACGCTCTGAAGACAGTGGAGATGATAGTGGACTTCAGGAAGAGCCTAGCCCCACCCACCCCCATCACCCTGTGCGACTCCCCCGTGGCCACCGTGAAGCATTTCCGCTTCTTGGGAACCACCATCACACAGGATCTCAAGTGGGAGCTGAACATCAGCTCCCTCATCAAGAAACCAGCAGAGGATGTATTCCTTGAGGCAGTTGAAGAAGTTCAACCTGCCAAGGACTATGATGATGAACTTTTACACCTCCATCATCGAGTCCATCCTCACCTCCTCCATCACCATCTGGTACGCTGCTGCCACTGAGAAGGACAAAAGCAGACTGCAGCATATCATCCACTCTGCTGAGAAGGTGATTGGCTGCAATCTACCATCCCTCCAGGACCTGTACGCCTCAAGGACCCTGAGGCGTGCAGGGAAGATTGTAGCTGACTCCTCCCACCCTGGACACAAACTCTTTGAGACACTCCCCTCTGGTAGGAGGCTGCGGTCCTTCAGGACCAAAACCTCTCGCCACAAAAACAGCTTCTTCTTGCTGCTATCAGCCTTATCAACAAGGCTAGAGAGCCCCACTGTCACTGATCCCCCTGTCCCCCTATAGAACTACTGCTCATTCCCGTTACATGCACAGTGTAAATATCTATACAGATTATATTTATATATTATTTACATTGTCTATTTTTTTTTGCACTACATTCCCCATGTCTTTATCATTATTGCAAATATCCCACATCTTTGTTGTATATTTTTTATCTTAATTTTATTTTAATCTTATTTTAATTTTGAACTTGTAAATTCTACCTCTTATTTTAAATAATATTTTAAATTCCTTGTATGTGGAAACATACTTGGTAATAAAACTGATTCTGATTCTGATTCTAAGCATTATTCCAAGCTCTGTCGGGGTAACCTAGACAAAAAAGAAGAGGAAGGTGTTCTTCGAAAGATGGTTTGGCCCCCTCAGTCTCCAGACCTCTCTCCAATTGAGCTTGTGTGGGACAAATTGGATCAATCAGTCAGAAAAGTGCGTCCCACGAATCAGCAGTCTCTCATTGATGAACTTAAGAAAGTTTGGAAAGCAATTCCTGTCACATACCTTAAAAAACTTGTGGAACGAATGCAGTAGGCAAGAAGGTTCATTTCACAATGTTTTAAGGCCTTATCTTTTCTGAAGTTTAAAGCCAATTGGTACCAAGAGGAACCCCATCTATTCCAACTTTGATCATCCCCTTAGTGAAGATAGGTAGGTAGATACGGTAAATTAACATACCAAGTATTCCCTCACCAGCTTCTCTGGATCTTCGTTCACGTAGACACAAGTCCTGTGAGGATGCATTCTCGTCTCACATCAATGCTGTCAGTCTGCAAACCAGAGAATATGTAAAACAACAAAAGAGCTTTCAGAAACACTATCTCAACCAAACAGCAGAGTGGATGAGGAGGTCACAACATTAAAAGCCATTTGTTTTCAATATACACGTTTGCAACTTAATGTTTATTGTTCGAGTTTAAGCACTTTAAAGTTATCATTTGAATATTGTTCGAATCTGGATAGTTGCCTAGTTGGATGTAATCTGTTTGATTTGATTATTCAATAAAAAAAATACAAGTTCAATACTACATTACCCACAATGCTGTGTGGTTTTCTACCCAGAATGCTTTTCGCTACCATGATATAAGATGTTGTTCATGAGTGATTCCTGCAGTAAACCTTTCTCGTGTTCTAACACAGTCCAGTTGCCCATTTTTTGCTGGCTAGGTTGATAGAACATGCATTTTTAAGCAATCCTAACTGTTGACTGCACAATGGAAACTTTTTTTATTTTGTGCTTAAAAGTGCATTGTTGCACTACAGATAGTGTTAGATGCACAGAGAGCTGTGGCTACTTCTGTTATCACAGACTTATCAGTTGTGGGACTAGGTTTCTGAAAAACACCTTCAAGAATGTTCATGGAGAGGGGCGAGTAGTGCAGTTCTTCTAAGAACTCATTCATCTTTGTGCCTGACATGGTGTGGGCATGGGTAACGCTGCCTCTGGCGGTGCTGTAGTCTAAAATGTTTCAGCAGCTCATATCTACCAGACAGAGATACACTACACTCCTTACAGCTCCACATCTCTCCACCGAACAAAATCAAGAGAAATATTTAGCAGACATTCAGCGTTTTAGGCTGGCCACCTACAGGTCAAGCAGAAAATAAAATACAAAGAAACATTCAAATCATGAACCTAATAGAGGCTGATGAGCCCTCTTACTTGCAGTGGCTGATGTGGTTTGAGAGCAGACTCAGGTGCAGTTGGTGAAGTTTGACAGGACACTCTTGTGGTCAGAAGGCAGACAGAGGGCACTTGTGCAGCCACAAATTCCTGTGATGAATTGAGAGAGATCGGTTCATTCATGTCCGATTTAATAAATTGCATTTCTACAGACAGCACCTTTATGCACACAATAAACTATCATTTATAAATAAACAACCTTTTTTTGAAAAATGACAAGAAATAAAAAGAACTGTGGACAACATGGTGTGTGCAACAAATACTATTCAGTCACATAAATGAAACAGCCTGACATTTCTTATAGAATTAGCAGCAAACACACACATGAATCAGAATCAGAATCAGAATCAGAATCAGTTTTATTGCCAAGTATGTTTCCACATACAAGGAATTTGTTCTGGTGATTGATGCAGTTGGAGGTTCTTGGAGGTTCTTGTAAACAACAGGTTTACACAGTTTTAGTTTCAGTCTGTATGTGGGAATCAGGTGGACCATGACATGGTCAGAGTGGCCCAGTGCAGCCCGGGGGACGGCGTGATAAGCACCACTGATTGTGGGGTAACAGTGGTCCAGAGTGTTCCCCTCTCTGGTCGGGCAATTAACAAACTGTCTGTATTTGGGCAGTTCGTGGCTGAGGTTCCCTTTGTTAAAGTCACCAAGGACAATAACTACGGAGTCCGGGTTGGTCCGCTCCACACACAGTATCTGCTGTGGCCTGTGGTGGGATGTAAACACCGACCAGGATGAATGAGGTGAACTCACGGGGGGAGTAGAAGGGCCTGCAGTTTATGATGAAAGTCTCCAGGTCAGGAGAACAGTGCTGCAGGATCACTGTCACGTCTCTGCACCAGCCACTGTTTGCATAAAAGCAGATTCCTCCACCTTTGGTTTTGCCGGACAGCTCTGTGTCGCGATCCGCTCTGAAGAGCTGGAAGCCGGCCAGCTCCAGGGCAGAGTCCGGAATCGATCCACACAGCCACGTCTCCGTGAAGCACAGGACGGAAGATGAAGAAAAGTCTCTGTTCTTCTGCACCAGTAGCTGAAGTTCATCCAGCTTGTTGGGCAGTGAACGCACCTTGGAGAGAAAGATACCTGGGAGCGGTGTGCGGAGTCCGCGCCGGCGGAGACGCGCAAGCGCACCGGCACGTCAGCAACGGTCAGTGACCTCTGACCAAAATGTCCAATAATCCCACAGGTGAGTCGAGAAAGGTGGAAATCCTCTGGAGCTGTTTCTCTGATGTTAATGAGCTCTTCTCTGGTGAAAGAGCTCCGGAAACCAAAGCAGAAAACTGAATTTATAAAGAAAATAAGGCAAAAAAGTGCGCACCAACACACCGAGGCAGCCATCCGCGGCGCCATGGCAACAGGAACCACCAAGAAAGCAAGAGAGGCAGCATTTGTTACACTCCTGCTATAACCACTGACATAACAAAACCTAGAAGGACTTGGTTATGGCACATGCGCACAAATCAACGTGTTACTAGGCAACGCAGTGATTGTTGACGTCCCTCGGGAGGGAGAGTAACAGTTTTATTGTTCTCACCTGTCTGGACGTCATTTTGTGCCTCATGCACTGCAAAGTCCTCCACAGTGTGCTCCAGGTTAGAGTTAGAGTCATGTTGATGTCAGCGTCCACTCAGCCTCTGTCCTGCTGCGCTCCTCAACATGTTGAACATTAGAGCTGAATGAGACTGTCCACTCACACCCTCACTGACGGTGAAACACTCCTCAATAAACTCCCAAGTCACCGCTGGAGGATCCACGCAGGACATTTCACCATCTACCGTATTGGCCGGACCCAGCATGCACCTGCAATACTAAAGATGTTTGATTTTCGTCACTTGGTATGCCCGCCGGGCGGTGCACAAACCAGCGATTAAAAACAGTAGGTACGACCCGTTTTTACAGTCTATGTCCGAGACACAATAATGCTTACTTTAGACCATACTGGCATCGTCTTTAGTTTTATTGCATTGTTGTGCATTGTTTTACTGTTCGCTACTGCTAGCACCGCCCGGGCGCGACTGCCATTTGATTAGTAAACACACACACACACAACTTGTGATAAACAGAGCTACTGTAAGCGACACACTAAGCGACTTATTTCGGTAAGAACTTAGGAAATACAAATGCAGAAAAAAAACCGACTTTTTTATAGTAAGGACAGTAAATGTAATGTTCTTTTTGTTTTCACCCCTGACAATTAGCTATGCACATACAGCAAACTAACCCCCACATTTTGTACTTTCCAACAAGCACAAACCTTCTAAGCTAAAACAACCTGTAAAATGTGGAACTAAATCAGACAAAGTCAAAGGAAACACCCAAGAACAAAAGCTAAATAAGATGTCATCTCTTTTTCTTCTCATTCACAGCTAATGATGTCTCACAGCAGTGGACAACCGTGGACTGTAATTATACTTTCAAGTAGTTCAATTTACTTTAAAAAACTACCAGGTACACAGGTTTTACACACTGACTTTTTCACTCTTTTAATGCAGCCGTGTCCTCCACCAACCTCACCACCTCCACCACCTCCACCTCCACCTCCTCCACCAAGTCTGGTAAGAATTATGCAGGAGACATTTTTACACTATATGAAATATGTTGACACTTTTATTCATTTCATTTACAGCTGATGATAAAGATAATCAATAAAGGTAAAAATACGTTTTCAGTCCCTAGGGTGATTGGATGACGCTCCTCTGTGGAGAACTAGTTGTGTGGACTAGTTGAGTGACATATCAAAATAAACCTTAGATCCAACCTTCTATGAATTATTGACATCATACATCAAATTAACCCTCACATTTTGTACTTTCCAACAAGCACAAACCTTCTAAGCTAAAACAACCTGTAAAATGTGGAACTAAATCAGACAAAGTCAAAGGAAACACCCAAGAACAAAAGCTAAATAAGATGACATCTCTTTTTCTTCTCATTCACAGCTGATGATGTCTCACAGCAGTGGACAACCGTGGACTGTAATTATACTTTCAAGTAGTTCAGTTTACTTTGAAAACTACCAGGTACACAGGTTTTACACACTGACTTTTTCACTCTTTTAATGCAGTCGTTTCCTCCACCAACCTCACCACCTCCACCTCCTCCACCAAGTCTGGTAAGAATTATGCAGGAGACATTTTTACACTATATGAAATATGTTGACACTTTTATTCATTTCATTTACAGCTGATGATAAAGATAATCAATAAAGGTAAAAATACGTTTTCAATCCCTAGGGTGATTGGATGACGCTCCTCTGTGGAGAACTGGAAAGGACAGTAAGTTTAATTTAAATGAATTCAATCGACTTTTAAAAACCATTTGGCCTCATTCACAAACTGTGTGCTAAAGGTTGTAAACGAACTGACTTTTTGTCTTTTTGTCTTGTTTTATTAGTTTATTTTGGAGGCTGTGGCCCTGAAACTGGAGGCCTATGCACAAGGGCCCTGCCACTCACGCCCTCCACCACCGCCACCTCCACCCCCACTTCATCCTCCTCCACCTGCACCAAGCTTGGTAAGAATTATGCAGAAGACATTTGTACTTTATATGAAGCATGCTGTAAAATAATTGAAATGCAGTCTTTGAAAGTCAGTCTTGAATATTTGTTTGATTATAGATGAAGAGGAGAAGCAGGCACTGGAAGAAGTGGGAGAAATTTAGCCCCACAGTGTCTGACATTGAGGAGGAGGAAGAGGATGACGATTAAAAAAAAGAACAAACAAATTAATTGTTATTGAATAAAAGCTATAAAACAAAATATAATTTAAAAGAGGCACATTTGTCCTGTTTCATTTCATACATCCTGGCTGTCAGAAAGAATCCAAGTTAAACCTGTTGCCAGTAACGCCACCTACTGTCACACTCTGATGTACACAGCAGAGCAGCAGCCATTAACCCAGAAGAACACATGGAAGGATAAATAAATGATTTCTAACAAAAAGTACTTACCCAGGAACTGTGGATTAGGACCTCTCTGTTCTGCTGCCCTCTGACCTTTGCATTCTTTGCAGTTTCCAACATGTCTTCCTGATTTACCTTTACCCTGATTTACTTCTGAAGTGGGGCCATGACTTATTTTAATGCTGATCCTCACCATGATCAAGAACAAAAATCAGAATTTCAAAGAACAACATAAACCTGTCAATCAAACATCAACTTAACATGTGTGAGCAAACAGGTGCCAGACAACAACTACATCAACAAGGCTGTTTTTTTTTAAAAAAAAAGAAATAAATAGATAGAAGCATTTGGTTTAATATCAAAGGAAACTGAACTATATACAAGAAATATTAAAGAACATTTAATTTAAAAAAAAACAACAAGAATAAACAAATGAATCAGTCAAGGAATAAGGAATATATTACAATATAGTTTTTGCCATGTCAGATTATGTGGGAAATGGCAGGTTGCTCTCAGTGTTGCACTTACCATAACATAAAATCTGTCAAATCAGATCAAATAAATACAGGTGTGCCGTCCACTGATTCAGAATAAAAAAAACTATTTACAAAGTAAAATAAAAATAAACAGAAACTTACCACAATTTAATAAAGGGTGGAGGTAGGGGGGAGGTGACAGTCCCCAGTGAGGGAGTCCTGACTAAGAGGTAGGTTCTGACTCAGCTCAGACAAATTCATCTTTGGCTGTTTGGTGCTCTGACAGAAAAAAGGGCCAGGGTTGTGGCAGGCAGCAGGGTTCCAGTATGGACCTGAAACACAAGGAAAACAGGGCCTGGGTCAGAGGTCAAATCATGCCTTTAAATATAGCCACTTCTTTCAGTCCAGCATTGTCTGATTTAGTTGAGTGACATATCAAAATAAACCTTAGATCCAACCTTCTATGAATGTAAGGAAAACAACATCTAACACTTTTATTCATTTCATTTACAGCTGATGATAAAGATAATCAATAAAGGTAAAAATACGTTTTCAGTCCCTAGGGTGATTGGATGACGCTCCTCTGTGGAGAACTAGTTGTGTGGACTAGTTGAGTGACATATCAAAATAAACCTTAGATCCAACCTTCTATGAATTATTGACATCATACATCAAATTAACCCTCACATTTTGTACTTTCCAACAAGCACAAACCTTCTAAGCTAAAACAACCTGTAAAATCTGGAACACCCAAGAACAAAAGCTAAATAAGATGACATCTCTTTTTCTTCTCATTCACAGCTGATGATGTCTCACAGCAGCGGACAACCGTGGACTGTAGTTATACTTTCAAGTAGTTCAATTTACTTTGAAAAACTACCAGGTACACAGGTTTTACACACTGACTTTTTCACTCTTTTAATGCAGCCGTTTCCTCCACCAACCTCACTACCTCCACCTCCTCCACCTCCACCTCCACCAAGCTTGGTAAGAATTATGCAGGAGACATTTGTATTTTATATGAAACATGTCGAAACTTGTTTTTTCATTTACCACTGATGATAAAGATAATAGATAAAGGTAAAAATAAAATACTTTATCACTCTATGTTCTCACTGACAGGTCACAATGTCAGATGAGAGCGGGGTAGGCAGTGGGGACCACAGTCCTGTAAGTCCACCTTAAATTAATTCCCTCATCTATATTGTCTCACCTGAATTGGTTTGTATTCTGTGAAACACATGTAAGCACACACCTTTTGCTTTGTGCACTTGTTTTCTGCACAGACTGACACCTTCATATATGTTAGTGAAGTGATTTTACACCATGTATAAAGAACTCAGACATACAGGATGTATTTCAGTGAGTTTTTGATGCTGCTTCCCTTACAGGCCTCCACCATGTGGTTCAGCTGTACTGTAAGTTGAGAACACCTGTCTATAAGCTGTGCCTGTGTTTCTACACTGTGGTTTTCCCCTGTCAGCTTTCTACTGTACCATTTTACAGGACAGTGATTACAGTGAGGACTTCCCCCGATCCTCTGCACCTCCTTTACCACATCCACCTCCTTCACCTCCCTCACCACCTCATGGGGACACAGAGGACGAGAATGTAATGATGCATAATAAAATCACATGTTTCATTCACTAATCTATTTAATTCAGAAAAATACTGAGTAACACATGTTCCAATCAATAATATTGTTCTGGCAATAAAATGTTGAACCTTGAATAATCAATGGTTATGTTTTATTTCAGGAAGGAGACCTTGTGTGGGTAAGTGATCAAAAACAGTCTTGTATTTCTTGTTGAAAAATCTGCCACCTCCTTCTCTTCCTTCACCATTTCCACCTCCGTATCAACCTCCTTCTCCACCACCAGACGTAGAGTGAAGGTGACATATATTAGATGTTAAATTGTTGAAATGACTACATAAAAGACAAAAAGCATCTCATTTATTTATCAGCTGTTGTCTTTACTTCTTGTTCTCACTGACAGGTCACAATGTCAGATGAGAGCGGGGTAGGCAGTGGGGACCACAGTCCTGTAAGTCCACCTTAAATGAATTCCCTCATCTGTGTTGTCTCACCTGAGTTTGTTTGTATTCTGTGAAACACATGTAAGTTCAATTCAATTCAATTCAATTTTATTTGTATAGCGCCAAATCATAATATACATTATCTCAAGGCACTTTACAGGGGCAGGTCAAGACCTTACTTTGTTACAGAGAAAAACCCAACAGTTCCCACAAAGAGCAAGCGCTTGGCGACAGGGGGGAGGAAAAACTCCCTTTTAACAGGAAGAAACCTCCAACAGAACCGGGCTCAGGGTGGGCAGCCGTCTGCCTCGACCGGTTGGGTTTAGGAGAAGATAGAAAGAGGGGGAGGGGGAGGAGAGGGGAGAGAAGAGAGAGAGAGAGAGACCAGGAACAGCTGTGTAGGTAATGGTGTTATCAATAATAATGACAGATAACAGTGGTTAATAGTAATGATGAGTAGTGGTGGATCTGGATCCTGCTGCTCCCGAGGCAGAGATACCTGCAGAATGAGGACAGAGAGAGGGAGAGAGAGGAGAAGCACAAACTACTGAGGAGAGAAAAGGAAACAAAGTTAATGGCATGAAGTCATCAAGAGAGAGAGAGGGAGAGAGAAAGAAATAGAGAGAGAGCGCCCAGTGAATCATGGGAATCCCCCAGCAGTCTAGCTCTATAGCAGCATAACTAAGGGATGGGTCAGGACATACCCGAGCCAGCCCTAACTATAAGCTTTACTAAACAGGACAGTTTTAAGCCTGATCTTAAAGGTAGAGAGGGGGTCTGCCTCCCGAACCCACACTGAGAGCTGGTTCCACAGGAGAGGAGCCTGATAGCTGAAGGCTCTGCCCCCCATTCTGCTCTTACAAACTCTGGGAACCACAAGTTGACCTGCATTTAGAGAGCGAAGTGTCCTATTGGGAAAATAGGGAACTATAAGCTCGCCAAGGTACGATGGTGCCTGACCATTAATGGCTTTGTAGGTGAGGAGGAGGATTTTAAATTCTATCCTGGATTTTACAGGGAGCCAATGCAGAGAGGCTAACACAGGAGAGATGTGATCTCGTTTCCTAGTTCCTGTCAGTACTCGTGCTGCCGCATTCTGGATCAATTGGAGGCTTTTTACTGATTTTTTGGGACATCCTGACAATAAAGAGTTACAGTAGTCTAGTCTTGAGGTAACAAATGCATGAACTAGTTTTTCAGCATCCTTTAGACATAGAATGGGTCTGATTTTAGCAATATTGCGCAGGTGGAAGAAGGCTGTCCTAGAGACTTGCTTTATATGTGAAGTAAAGGACAAGTCCTGGTCAAAAATGACACCCATGTAAGCACACACCTTTTGCTTTGTGCACTTGTTTTCTGCACAGACTGACACCTTCATATATGTTAGTGAAGTGATTTTACACCATGTATAAAGAACTCAGACATACAGGATGTATTTCAGTGAGTTTTTGATGCTGCTTCCCTTACAGGCCTCCACCATGTGGTTCAGCTGTACTGTAAGTTGAGAACACCTGTCTATAAGCTGTGCCTGTGTTTCTACACTGTGGTTTTCCCCTGTCAGCTTTCTACTGTACCATTTTACAGGACAGTGATTACAGTGAGGACTTCCCCCGATCCTCTGCACCTCCTTTACCACATCCACCTCCTTCACCTCCCTCACCACCTCATGGGGACACAGAGGACGAGAATGTAATGATGCATAATAAAATCATTAAAATCATCATCATTCACTAATCTATTTAATTCAGAAAAATACTGATCCAATCAATAATATTGTTTTGGCAATATAATGTTGAACCTTGAAAAATCAATAATTGTGTTTTATCTCAGGAAAGGGACCTTGTGTGATCAAAAATAGTCTTGTATTTCTTGCTGGAAACATCTGAATGATTTCAATAATACATCAAATTTAACCTCACATTTTGTACTTTCCAACAAACACAAACCTTCAAAGCTACAACCTGTGAGGTATAAAGAAGCTGAATCAGACATAGTTGAGACTGGGAAAAAGTCCTCCTCCATTCAGCCCATGTGCTGCATTTATGTCACTATCAACATGTTGGTGTCTATTTACAAAATCAGACAAAGTCAAAGGAAACACCCAAGAACAAAAGCTAAATAAGATGACATCTCTTTTTCTTCTCATTCACAGCTGATGATGTCTCACAGCAGTGGACAACCGTGGACTGTAGTTATACTTTCAAGTAGTTCAATTTACTTTGAAAACTACCAGGTACACAGGTTTTACACACTGACTTTTTCACTCTTTTAATGCAGCCGTGTCCTCCACCATCCCCACCAACCCTACCACCTAGACCACCTTCACCACCTCCATCTTCACCAAGCATGGTGAGAACTTAACAGGACCCATTTTTACTTTACATGAAACATGCTGAAACTTGTATTTGTTTCATTTACAGCTGATAATAAAGATGATAACAAAAAGGTAAAAAAAGATACTTTATCACTCTCTAGGGATGTTCAAAATGGATGATTCTCCTCTCAGGAGGACTGGACAGGACTGTAAGTTTAACTTCATAGAATTCAATTGACTTTTAAAAACCACTTGTCCTCATTCACAAACAGTGTGGTTATATCAGTTTTTCTTGAAGGCCGTGGCCCTGGAGCTGGAGGCCTATGCAGGAGGGCCCTGCTACTCACACCGAGGCCGTCCACCACCTTGACCACTTCATCCGCCACCACCACCTGCACCTGCACCAAGCCTGGTAAGAATTATGCAGAAGACATTTTTACTTTGTATGAAGCATATAGTGTTTTTGAAATTCAGTCTTTGAAAGTCAATCTTAAATATTTCTTTGATTGTAGGAGAGGACAGTTTTGGTGGGTGTGGGAGAAGTTCAGCCCAACAGTCACTGACGTTGAAGAGGACGAACAGGAGGAAAATGAATAAATGAATATGTTTAACTATTTAAAAAGTCATATTTGTCCTGTTTCATTTCTTTCAAACCTCGCCTTTTTCAGTCTAGTATTGTCTGATTTTGTTGAGTGACATATCTAAATAAACGTTAGGAGGAGACCTTTTAAATGAGCACAACAGTATCTATTGTGAATGTTCTGGTGGCTAACAAAACCCTGGAGAGTTTAGGTGACTTTCAACAGGCTACCCAGGCCTCCAGCCAGCCTTTAGATATGCTCCAATATAACCCATTTTATTTCATCCTTACCTGCTTCAATTCAAACATATTACACATCAGATGAAAGCTCAGAGTCTCCTCTTTCCATCAGGTAGTGTCTTTCACAACATTTAGAAGAATACATTTAATATGGTCAATATCAAGGGTCAACTCCAGGTTTATTTGAGCCTGTCTAATACACTCTCCCACAGCTGTTGAAAGGAGTCCTGGCTCAGCGGTGTGAGGGACCCGTTTTCGTTTTTTATCAAAACAAAAATGATTTGATTCATTTTTTTTTTAATTTGTTTTCAATTGTTTTGTGTGTGTGTGTGTCTGTGTGTGTGTGTGTGAGAGAGAAAGACACAGAGAGTGAGTGAGTGAGTGTTTGTGTGTGTGTGTGTGTGTGTGTCTGTGACCTGTCAGTGAGAACAAGAAGTAAAGACAACAGCTGATAAATGAATGAGATGCTTTTTGTCTTTTATACAGTCATTTCAATAATTTAACAAGCATCTGGTAAAAGTCACCTTCACTCTACATCTGCAGATTGACAGTGAGGAACAGGGCTGATTTCAGTGTATTCCAGCTCTGCTTGTTTTGTTCCAGGAGGAACAACTTTATGGAAATACTGGCCAGCCTATTTTTTTAACTTTTGTTCTGGTATGTTTGTCTGATTTTGTAAATGTAACACAAACATTTTCCAGATTTTTCCAGCATGAAATATGACACAGTTTTTGATCTCTTACCCACACAAGGTCCCGCTGCAGCACTGACTTACACTACATTCAATTTACCAAGTGTGTGTGGCCATAAACTAATTCAATACACATTCACTTCATTATAATCTTTTAAACACCAGAAGTTAACAATGAACAAAATGATTTACTGAAACCTGTGTGCTAGAAGAAAAACAACACCAATATATTTGGATGTATCACCACTGGCAACTGCTTTATATGTCACTTCTGTTGTTTAATCCTCTCTAATGAAATGTATGTAAACCCCTGAAGATCAGCTCCTGGGGGAAGGCCACAGGGGGGCACAGTTGGGCTGGGGTCAGAGAGAGGTAGGATAGGTAGGGTTAGGTATATGGGTGAATATAGCAAAGGACTCTCACCGGTTTGACTCTCATTAGCATACTAGGCCTGTGATTGGTCAGAACAGCTGTAGCTTCTGTGGAGCAGGGCGGAGGTGTGAAACTTGGTTTCTGGGGAGGTCGGCGCACCTCCAGCGGACTGCTGCCGACACCTGATGCAAATGTTGATCGTTTAGGGGGATTTCATGCTCAATGAAAGAAGTCAGAGAAAAAAAAAAGTGTCAGCAGAATGGCTTTGGGAGCACATTTCAGGCCACTTTGAGTGGACTGGGATGAGTTGGTAGTGTGGCGTTTGGCGGCGGTGCTTTGTCATGTGTCCTGTTGTCAGAAATCGCTATAGTCTGCAGATTGTAGCAGGATCTGACAGGCGCGGTCAAGTGACTTTAGATATGGCGGCGTCGTTGGGACTTCCTCTGCCACAGGAAGTGTTCCTTCAAAATAAAACGACGCAAAGCTCGACGATGGTTTGCCCAGCTCCACCGTTCTGTCCTAACAGGTGAGTGGTCAAGACGAGCCACGGCACGTTTAGTTTGTTTACAAGAGCTAGAAATGTTCATGATTTCATAAAAAAACAAATCAAATGAGGTTAAGAGTAGGCCATTTCTGCTTGAGATGAGGAAAGAGTGAGGTTTAAAAGAAATAAAAATATGAATAACACAATTGGTTGGCATTAGGCACTCTCTCCTCTCAGGTTATGTTTAGGAAAGACGCCATGTGATGGTCAAAAGAAATAAAAATAGAAATAATAAAATACCCCATACAATTGGAGAGGTCAAAGGTCAACTCCAGGTTTATTTGAGCCTGTCTAATACACTCTCCCACAGCTGTCGAAAGGAGTCCTGGCTCAGCGGTGTGAGGGACCCGTTTTCGTTTTTTATCAAAAGAAAAATGATATGATTCATTGTTTTTTAAATTTGTTTTTAATTGTTTTGTGTGTGTGTGTGTCTGTGTGTGTGTGAGAGAGAAAGAGACAGAGAGTGAGTGAGTGTTTGTGTGTGTGTGTGTTTGTCTGTGAGAGAGAGAGAGAGAGAGATATGTTGGTAAAATTCCTCATCTTTTCATCTTTTCATTATTCTAGGTTGTGGCCAGCAGCAACAAAAAGAAGCGCTGCTGAGCGTGTTGGCCCAAGATGGATAGAAAAACACAATATACATGCATCAAGTGCAAGAAATGCATGCAAAACACACAGCAAGTAACTGTGCCACTCATGTGTTGTGTAGGCTTGTATGAAAAGGCAATGTGTTCAGTGGGGCTGATGTGTTGACATGGTTACTGTACAGAGTTGAAGAGATGGTAACTCTTGTGATTAGTGGCCCCGTGTCTCCATGTGTTGGACAAAACAAATCATTGCATCCACCTTGGGAAAAAACAGCAATCATTCAACCTGCAGTTACAGATCAGTAAAAAGCACTCATTTTAGCCTCAAAACAGCCCATGAAATTGAAATACAGTCAATTTAAGCCCAGCTCTAATGTTAGCTGAAGGCAAGTATTTGCTTGAGGTCAATGGTTTTGAGGTTTTAATGTTGTATGTTGTATATTGTATGTATTGCATGTTGCTGTTTTTTATTGGATTATAAAATGTATTCCATGCCTTTTTTTTAAAACTCTTTATGTGCCAATTAAATGTTTAATTCTCATTTATTGTGATTTTCATGATCCCAAATCAATTTGGAGGTTGTGCAGCTATCGTGTGTCCACAGCAATGAACAAAATGATTTATTGAAACCTGTGTGCTAGAAGAAAAATAAGGCCAATATATTTTTGATGTATCGGCACTGGCAACTGCTTTATATGTCACTTCTGTTGTGAAATCCTCCCTAATGAAATGTATGTAAAGCCCTGATATATTTTCTAATACATGAAATCTGAAGAAAAAACATCATCCAATGAGTTTTTTTTTTGTTATGGAAAGAAAAAAAAAACCTCTTCAAGATAGAGAAGGACAAGGGAAAAATGTAGAAATAAATTACAACAAATATGACCTAATATGAGTGGCTAGGGTTAAGATCAGCGCCTGGGGACGGCCACAGGGGGGCGTTGCTCTCTAGGGCTAGGGCTGGGGTCAGACAGAGGTAGGTATATGGGTGAATATGGCAAAGGACTCTCAGCAGGGTTATGGTTAGGGTTAGGGTTAGGTATATGGGTGAATATGGCAAAGGACTCTCAGCAGTTTGACTCTCATTAGCATACTAGGCCTGTGATTGGTCAGAACAGCTGTAGCTTATGTGGAGCAGGGCGGAGGTGTGAAACTTGGTTTCTGGGGAGGTCAAAAGAAATAAAAATAGAAATAATAAAATACCCCATACAATTGGAGAGGTCAAAGGTCAACTCCAGGTTTATTTGAGCCTGTCTAATACACTCTCCCACAGCTGTTGAAAGGAGTCCTGGCTCAGCGGTGTGAGGGACCCGTTTTCGTTTTTTATCAAAAGAAAAATGATATGATTCATTGTTTTTTAAATTTGTTTTTAATTGTTTTGTCTGTGTGTGTGTGAGAGAGAAAGAGACAGAGAGTGAGTGAGTGTTTGTGTGTGTGTGTTTGTCTGTGAGAGAGAGAGAGAGAGAGATATGTTGGTAAAATTCCTCATCTTTTCATCTTTTCATTATTCTAGGTTGTGGCCAGCAGCAACAAAAAGAAGCGCTGCTGAGCGTGTTGGCCCAAGATGGATAGAAAAACACAATATACATGCATCAAGTGCAAGAAATGCATGCAAAACACACAGCAAGTAACTGTGCCACTCATGTGTTGTGTAGGCTTGTATGAAAAGGCAATGTGTTCAGTGGGGCTGATGTGTTGACATGGTTACTGTACAGAGTTGAAGAGATGGTAACTCTTGTGATTAGTGGCCCCGTGTCTCCATCTGTTGGACAAAACAAATCATTGCATCCACCTTGGGAAAAAACAGCAATCATTCAACCTGCAGTTACAGATCAGTAAAAAGCACTCATTTTAGCCTCAAAACAGCCCATGAAATTGAAATACAGTCAATTTAAGCCCAGCTCTAATGTTAGCTAAAGGCAAGTATTTGCTTGAGGTCAATGGTTTTGAGGTTTTAATGTTGTATGTTGTATATTGTATATTGTATGTATTGCATGTTGCTGTTTTTTATTGGATTATAAAATGTATTCCATGCCTTTTTTTTAAAACTCTTTATGTGCCAATTAAATGTTTAATTCTCATTTATTGTGATTTTCATGATCCCAAATCAATTTGGAGGTTGTGCAGCTATCGTGTGTCCACAGCAATGAACAAAATGATTTATTGAAACCTGTGTGCTAGAAGAAAAATAAGGCCAATATATTTTTGATGTATTGGCACTGGCAACTGCTTTATATGTCACTTCTGTTGTGTAATCCTCCCTAATGAAATGTATATAAAGCCCTGATATATTTTCTAATACATGAAATCTGAAG
Organism: Trachinotus anak; assembly: GCF_046630095.1. Lineage (NCBI taxonomy): Eukaryota > Metazoa > Chordata > Actinopteri > Carangiformes > Carangidae > Trachinotus > Trachinotus anak. The sequence goes on from NW_027273872.1 coordinate 29,724,772, forward strand.
AAAAAACATCATCCAATGAGTTTTTTTTGTTATGGAAAGAAAAAAAAACCTCTTCAAGATAGAGAAGGACAAGGGAAAAATGTAGAAATAAATTACAACAAATATGACCTAATATGAGTGGCTAGGGTTAAGATCAGCGCCTGGGGACGGCCACAGGGGGGCGTTGCTCTCTAGGGCTAGGGCTGGGGTCAGACAGAGGTAGGTATATGGGTGAATATGGCAAAGGACTCTCAGCAGTTTGACTCTCATTAGCATACTAGGCCTGTGATTGGTCAGAACAGCTGTAGCTTCTGTGGAGCAGGGCGGAGGTGTGAAACTTGGTTTCTGGGGAGGTCGGCGCACCTCCAGCGGACTGCTGCCGACACCTGATGCAAATGTTGATCGTTTAGGGGGATTTCATGCTCAATGAAAGAAGTCAGAGAAAAAAAAAAGTGTCAGCAGAATGGCTTTGGGAGCACATTTCAGGCCACTTTGAGTGGACTGGGATGAGTTGGTAGTGTGGCGTTTGGCGGCGGTGCTTTGTCATGTGTCCTCTTGTCAGAAATCGCTATAGTCTGCAGATTGTAGCAGGATCTGACAGGCGCGGTCAAGTGACTTTAGATATGGCGGCGTCGTTGGGACTTCCTCTGCCACAGGAAGTGTTCCTTCAAAATAAAACGACGCAAAGCTCGACGATGGTTTGCCCAGCTCCACCGTTCTGTCCTAACAGGTGAGTGGTCAAGACGAGCCACGGCACGTTTAGTTTGTTTACAAGAGCTAGAAATGTTCATGATTTCATAAAAAAACAAATCAAATGAGGTTAAGAGTAGGCCATTTCTGCTTGAGATGAGGAAAGAGTGAGGTTTAAAAGGAATAAAAATATGAATAACACAATTGGTTGGCATTAGGCACTCTCTCCTCTCAGGTTATGTTTAGGAAAGACGCCATGTGATGGTCAAAAGAAATAAAAATAGAAATAATAAAATACCCCATACAATTGGAGAGGTCAAAGGTCAACTCCAGGTTTATTTGAGCCTGTCTAATACACTCTCCCACAGCTGTTGAAAGGAGTCCTGGCTCAGCGGTGTGAGGGACCCGTTTTCGTTTTTTATCAAAAGAAAAATGATATGATTCATTGTTTTTTAAATTTGTTTTTAATTGTTTTGTGTGTGTGTGTGTGTGTGTGTCTGTGTGTGTGTGAGAGAGAAAGAGACAGAGAGTGAGTGAGTGTTTGTGTGTGTGTGTGTTTGTCTGTGAGAGAGAGAGAGAGAGAGATATGTTGGTAAAATTCCTCATCTTTTCATCTTTTCATTATTCTAGGTTGTGGCCAGCAGCAACAAAAAGAAGCGCTGCTGAGCGTGTTGGCCCAAGATGGATAGAAAAACACAATATACATGCATCAAGTGCAAGAAATGCATGCAAAACACACAGCAAGTAACTGTGCCACTCATGTGTTGTGTAGGCTTGTATGAAAAGGCAATGTGTTCAGTGGGGCTGATGTGTTGACATGGTTACTGTACAGAGTTGAAGAGATGGTAACTCTTGTGATTAGTGGCCCCGTGTCTCCATGTGTTGGACAAAACAAATCATTGCATCCACCTTGGGAAAAAACAGCAATCATTCAACCTGCAGTTACAGATCAGTAAAAAGCACTCATTTTAGCCTCAAAACAGCCCATGAAATTGAAATACAGTCAATTTAAGCCCAGCTCTAATGTTAGCTGAAGGCAAGTATTTCCTTGAGGTCAATGGTTTTGAGGTTTTAATGTTGTATGTTGTATATTGTATGTATTGCATGTTGCTGTTTTTTATTGGATTATAAAATGTATTCCATGCCTTTTTTTTAAAACTCTTTATGTGCCAATTAAATGTTTAATTCTCATTTATTGTGATTTTCATGATCCCAAATCAATTTGGAGGTTGTGCAGCTATCGTGTGTCCACAGCAATGAACAAAATGATTTATTGAAATCTGTGTGCTAGAAGAAAAATAAGGCCAATATATTTTTGATGTATCGGCACTGGCAACTGCTTTATATGTCACTTCTGTTGTGAAATCCTCCCTAATGAAATGTATGTAAAGCCCTGATATATTTTCTAATACATGAAATCTGAAGAAAAAACATCATCCAATGAGTTCTTTTTGTTATGGAAAGAAAAAAAAACCTCTTCAAGATAGAGAAGGACAAGGGAAAAATGTAGACATAAATTACAACAAATATGACCTAATATGAGTGGCTAGGGTTAAGATCAGCGCCTGGGGACGGCCACAGGGGGGCGTTGCTCTCTAGGGCTAGGGCTGGGGTCAGACAGAGGTAGGTATATGGGTGAATATGGCAAAGGACTCTCAGCAGTTTGACTCTCATTAGCATACTAGGCCTGTGATTGGTCAGAACAGCTGTAGCTTATGTGGAGCAGGGCGGAGGTGTGAAACTTGGTTTCTGGGGAGGTCAAAAGAAATAAAAATAGAAATAATAAAATACCCCATACAATTGGAGAGGTCAAAGGTCAACTCCAGGTTTATTTGAGCCTGTCTAATACACTCTCCCACAGCTGTTGAAAGGAGTCCTGGCTCAGCGGTGTGAGGGACCCGTTTTCGTTTTTTATCAAAAGAAAAATGATATGATTCATTGTTTTTTAAATGTGTTTTTAATTGTTTTGTGTGTGTGTGTGTGTGTGTGTGTGTCTGTGTGTGTGTGAGAGAGAAAGAGACAGAGAGTGAGTGAGTGTTTGTGTGTGTGTGTGTTTGTCTGTGAGAGAGAGAGAGAGAGAGATATGTTGGTAAAATTCCTCATCTTTTCATCTTTTCATTATTCTAGGTTGTGGCCAGCAGCAACAAAAAGAAGCGCTGCTGAGCGTGTTGGCCCAAGATGGATAGAAAAACACAATATACATGCATCAAGTGCAAGAAATGCATGCAAAACACACAGCAAGTAACTGTGCCACTCATGTGTTGTGTAGGCTTGTATGAAAAGGCAATGTGTTCAGTGGGGCTGATGTGTTGACATGGTTACTGTACAGAGTTGAAGAGATGGTAACTCTTGTGATTAGTGGCCCCGTGTCTCCATGTGTTGGACAAAACAAATCATTGCATCCACCTTGGGAAAAAACAGCAATCATTCAACCTGCAGTTACAGATCAGTAAAAAGCACTCATTTTAGCCTCAAAACAGCCCATGAAATTGAAATACAGTCAATTTAAGCCCAGCTCTAATGTTAGCTGAAGGCAAGGTTCCCTGAAGGCAAGTATTTGCTTGAGGTCAATGGTTTTGAGGTTTTAATGTTGTATGTTGTATATTGTATGTATTGCATGTTGCTGTTTTTTATTGGATTATAAAATGTATTCCATGCCTTTTTTAAAAACTCTTTGTGTGCCAATTAAATGTTTAATTCTCATTTATTGTGATTTTCATGATCCCAAATCAATTTGGAGGTTGTGCAGCTATCGTGTGTCCACAGCAATGAACAAAATGATTTATTGAAACCTGTGTGCTAGAAGAAAAATAAGGCCAATATATTTTTGATGTATCGGCACTGGCAACTGCTTTATATGTCACTTCTGTTGTGAAATCCTCCCTAATGAAATGTATGTAAAGCCCTGATATATTTTCTAATACATGAAATCTGAAGAAAAAACATCATCCAATGAGTTTTTTTTGTTATGGAAAGAAGAAAAAACCTCTTCAAGATAGAGAAGGACAAGGGAAAAATGTAGAAATAAATTACAACAAATATGACCTAATATGAGTGGCTAGGGTTAAGATCAGCGCCTGGGGACGGCCACAGGGGGGCGTTGCTCTCTAGGGCTAGGGCTGGGGTCAGACAGAGGTAGGTATATGGGTGAATATGGCAAAGGACTCTCAGCAGTTTGACTCTCATTAGCATACTAGGCCTGTGATTGGTCAGAACAGCTGTAGCTTATGTGGAGCAGGGCGGAGGTGTGAAACTTGGTTTCTGGGGAGGTCAAAAGAAATAAAAATAGAAATAATAAAATACCCCATACAATTGGAGAGGTCAAAGGTCAACTCCAGGTTTATTTGAGCCTGTCTAATACACTCTCCCACAGCTGTTGAAAGGAGTCCTGGCTCAGCGGTGTGAGGGACCCGTTTTCGTTTTTTATCAAAAGAAAAATGATATGATTCATTGTTTTTTAAATTTGTTTTTAATTGTTTTGTGTGTGTGTGTGTGTGTGTGTGTCTGTGTGTGTGTGAGAGAGAAAGAGACAGAGAGTGAGTGAGTGTTTGTGTGTGTGTGTGTTTGTCTGTGAGAGAGAGAGAGAGAGAGATATGCTCGTAAAATTCCTCATCTTTTCATCTTTTCATTATTCTAGGTTGTGGCCAGCAGCAACAAAAAGAAGCGCTGCTAAGCGTGTTGGCCCAAGATGGATAGAAAAACACAATATACATGCATCAAGTGCAAGAAATGCATGCAAAACACACAGCAAGTAACTGTGCCACTCATGTGTTGTGTAGGCTTGTATGAAAAGGCAATGTGTTCAGTGGGGCTGATGTGTTGTCTAGACTGACAGGGTTACTGTACAGAGTTGAAGAGATGGTAACTCTTGTGATTAGTGGCCCCGTGTCTCCATCTGTTGGACAAAACAAATCATTGCATCCACCTTGGGAAAAAACAGCAATCATTCAACCTGCAGTTACAGATCAGTAAAAAGCACTCATTTTAGCCTCAAAACAGCCCATGAAATTGAAATACAGTCAATTTAAGCCCAGCTCTAATGTTAGCTAAAGGCAAGGTTCCCTGAAAGCAAGTATTTGCTTGAGGTCAATGGTTTTGAGGTTTTAATGTTGTATGTTGTATATTGTATGTATTGCATGTTGCTGTTTTTTATTGGATTATAAAATGTATTCCATGCCTTTTTTTTAAAACTCTTTATGTGCCAATTAAATGTTTAATTCTCATTTATTGTGATTTTCATGATCCCAAATCAATTTGGAGGTTGTGCAGCTATCGTGTGTCCACAGCAATGAACAAAATGATTTATTGAAACCTGTGTGCTAGAAGAAAAATAAGGCCAATATATTTTTGATGTATCGGCACTGGCAACTGCTTTATATGTCACTTCTGTTGTGAAATCCTCCCTAATGAAATGTATGTAAAGCCCTGATATATTTTCTAATACATGAAATCTGAAGAAAAAACATCATCCAATGAGTTTTTTTTTTTTGTTATGGAAAGAAAAAAAAACCTCTTCAAGATAGAGAAGGACAAGGGAAAAATGTAGAAATAAATTACAACAAATATGACCTAATATGAGTGGCCAGGGTTAAGATCAGCGCCTGGGGACGGCCACAGGGGGGCGTTGCTCTCTAGGGCTAGGGCTGGGGTCAGACAGAGGTAGGTATATGGGTGAATATGGCAAAGGACTCTCAGCAGTTTGACTCTCATTAGCATACTAGGCCTGTGATTGGTCAGAACAGCTGTAGCTTATGTGGAGCAGGGCGGAGGTGTGAAACTTGGTTTCTGGGGAGGTCAAAAGAAATAAAAATAGAAATAATAAAATACCCCATACAATTGGAGAGGTCAAAGGTCAACTCCAGGTTTATTTGAGCCTGTCTAATACACTCTCCCACAGCTGTCGAAAGGAGTCCTGGCTCAGCGGTGTGAGGGACCCGTTTTCGTTTTTTATCAAAAGAAAAATGATATGATTCATTGTTTTTTAAATTTGTTTTTAATTGTTTTGTCTGTGTGTGTGTGAGAGAGAAAGAGACAGAGAGTGAGTGAGTGTTTGTGTGTGTGTGTTTGTCTGTGAGAGAGAGAGAGAGAGAGATATGTTGGTAAAATTCCTCATCTTTTCATCTTTTCATTATTCTAGGTTGTGGCCAGCAGCAACAAAAAGAAGCGCTGCTGAGCGTGTTGGCCCAAGATGGATAGAAAAACACAATATACATGCATCAAGTGCAAGAAATGCATGCAAAACACACAGCAAGTAACTGTGCCACTCATGTGTTGTGTAGGCTTGTATGAAAAGGCAATGTGTTCAGTGGGGCTGATGTGTTGACATGGTTACTGTACAGAGTTGAAGAGATGGTAACTCTTGTGATTAGTGGCCCCGTGTCTCCATCTGTTGGACAAAACAAATCATTGCATCCACCTTGGGAAAAAACAGCAATCATTCAACCTGCAGTTACAGATCAGTAAAAAGCACTCATTTTAGCCTCAAAACAGCCCATGAAATTGAAATACAGTCAATTTAAGCCCAGCTCTAATGTTAGCTAAAGGCAAGTATTTGCTTGAGGTCAATGGTTTTGAGGTTTTAATGTTGTATGTTGTATATTGTATATTGTATGTATTGCATGTTGCTGTTTTTTATTGGATTATAAAATGTATTCCATGCCTTTTTTTTAAAACTCTTTATGTGCCAATTAAATGTTTAATTCTCATTTATTGTGATTTTCATGATCCCAAATCAATTTGGAGGTTGTGCAGCTATCGTGTGTCCACAGCAATGAACAAAATGATTTATTGAAACCTGTGTGCTAGAAGAAAAATAAGGCCAATATATTTTTGATGTATCGGCACTGGCAACTGCTTTATATGTCACTTCTGTTGTGTAATCCTCCCTAATGAAATGTATGTAAAGCCCTGATATATTTTCTAATACATGAAATCTGAAAAAAAAACATCATCCAATGAGTTTTTTTTTTGTTATGGAAAGAAAAAAAAACCTCTTCAAGATAGAGAAGGACAAGGGAAAAATGTAGAAATAAATTACAACAAATATGACCTAATATGAGTGGCTAGGGTTAAGATCAGCGCCTGGGGACGGCCACAGGGGGGCGTTGCTCTCTAGGGCTAGGGCTGGGGTCAGACAGAGGTAGGTATATGGGTGAATATGGCAAAGGACTCTCAGCAGTTTGACTCTCATTAGCATACTAGGCCTGTGATTGGTCAGAACAGCTGTAGCTTATGTGGAGCAGGGCGGAGGTGTGAAACTTGGTTTCTGGGGAGGTCGGCGCACCTCCAGCGGACTGCTGCCGACACCTGATGCAAATGTTGATCGTTTAGGGGGATTTCATGCTCAATGAAAGAAGTCAGAGAAAAAAAAAAGTGTCAGCAGAATGGCTTTGGGAGCACATTTCAGGCCACTTTGAGTGGACTGGGATGAGTTGGTAGTGTGGCGTTTGGCGGCGGTGCTTTGTCATGTGTCCTCTTGTCAGAAATCGCTATAGTCTGCAGATTGTAGCAGGATCTGACAGGCGCGGTCAAGTGACTTTAGATATGGCGGCGTCGTTGGGACTTCCTCTGCCACAGGAAGTGTTCCTTCAAAATAAAACGACGCAAAGCTCGACGATGGTTTGCCCAGCTCCACCGTTCTGTCCTAACAGGTGAGTGGTCAAGACGAGCCACGGCACGTTTAGTTTGTTTACAAGAGCTAGAAATGTTCATGATTTCATAAAAAAACAAATCAAATGAGGTTAAGAGTAGGCCATTTCTGCTTGAGATGAGGAAAGAGTGAGGTTTAAAAGGAATAAAAATATGAATAACACAATTGGTTGGCATTAGGCACTCTCTCCTCTCAGGTTATGTTTAGGAAAGACGCCATGTGATGGTCAAAAGAAATAAAAATAGAAATAATAAAATACCCCATACAATTGGAGAGGTCAAAGGTCAACTCCAGGTTTATTTGAGCCTGTCTAATACACTCTCCCACAGCTGTTGAAAGGAGTCCTGGCTCAGCGGTGTGAGGGACCCGTTTTCGTTTTTTATCAAAAGAAAAATGATATGATTCATTGTTTTTTAAATTTGTTTTTAATTGTTTTGTGTGTGTGTGTGTGTGTGTGTGTGTCTGTGTGTGTGTGAGAGAGAAAGAGACAGAGAGTGAGTGAGTGTTTGTGTGTGTGTGTGTTTGTCTGTGAGAGAGAGAGAGAGAGAGATATGTTGGTAAAATTCCTCATCTTTTCATCTTTTCATTATTCTAGGTTGTGGCCAGCAGCAACAAAAAGAAGCGCTGCTGAGCGTGTTGGCCCAAGATGGATAGAAAAACACAATATACATGCATCAAGTGCAAGAAATGCATGCAAAACACACAGCAAGTAACTGTGCCACTCATGTGTTGTGTAGGCTTGTATGAAAAGGCAATGTGTTCAGTGGGGCTGATGTGTTGACATGGTTACTGTACAGAGTTGAAGAGATGGTAACTCTTGTGATTAGTGGCCCCGTGTCTCCATCTGTAGGACAAAACAAATCATTGCATCCACCTTGGGAAAAAACAGCAATCATTCAACCTGCAGTTACAGATAATAAAAAGCACTCATTTTAGCCTCAAAACAGCCCATGAAATTGAAATACAGTCAATTTAAGCCCAGCTCTAATGTTAGCTGAAGGCAAGGTTCCCTGAAAGCAAGTATTTGCTTGAGGTCAATGGTTTTGAGGTTTTAATGTTGTATGTTGTATATTGTATGTATTGCATGTTGCTGTTTTTTATTGGATTATAAAATGTATTCCATGCCTTTTTTTAAAAACTCTTTATGTGCCAATTAAATGTTTAATTCTCATTTATTGTGATTTTCATGATCCCAAATCAATTTGGAGGTTGTGCAGCTATCGTGTGTCCACAGCAATGAACAAAATGATTTATTGAAACCTGTGTGCTAGAAGAAAAATAAGGCCAATATATTTTTGATGTATCGGCACTGGCAACTGCTTTATATGTCACTTCTGTTGTGAAATCCTCCCTAATGAAATGTATGTAAAGCCCTGATATATTTTCTAATACATGAAATCTGAAGAAAAAACATCATCCAATGAGTTTTTTTTGTTATGGAAAGAAAAAAAACCCTCTTCAAGATAGAGAAGGACAAGGGAAAAATGTAGAAATAAATTACAACAAATATGACCTAATATGAGTGGCTAGGGTTAAGATCAGCGCCTGGGGACGGCCACAGGGGGGCGTTGCTCTCTAGGGCTAGGGCTGGGGTCAGACAGAGGTAGGTATATGGGTGAATATGGCAAAGGACTCTCAGCAGTTTGACTCTCATTAGCATACTAGGCCTGTGATTGGTCAGAACAGCTGTAGCTTATGTGGAGCAGGGCGGAGGTGTGAAACTTGGTTTCTGGGGAGGTCAAAAGAAATAAAAATAGAAATAATAAAATACCCCATACAATTGGAGAGGTCAAAGGTCAACTCCAGGTTTATTTGAGCCTGTCTAATACACTCTCCCACAGCTGTTGAAAGGAGTCCTGGCTCAGCGGTGTGAGGGACCCGTTTTCGTTTTTTATCAAAAGAAAAATGATATGATTCATTGTTTTTAAATTTGTTTTTAATTGTTTTGTGTGTGTGTGTGTGTCTGTGTGTGTGTGAGAGAGAAAGAGACAGAGAGTGAGTGAGTGTTTGTGTGTGTGTGTGTTTGTCTGTGAGAGAGAGAGAGAGAGAGAGAGAGAGATATGTTGGTAAAATTCCTCATCTTTTCATCTTTTCATTATTCTAGGTTGTGGCCAGCAGCAACAAAAAGAAGCGCTGCTGAGCGTGTTGGCCCAAGATGGATAGAAAAACACAATATACATGCATCAAGTGCAAGAAATGCATGCAAAACACACAGCAAGTAACTGTGCCACTCATGTGTTGTGTAGGCTTGTATGAAAAGGCAATGTGTTCAGTGGGGCTGATGTGTTGACATGGTTACTGTACAGAGTTGAAGAGATGGTAACTCTTGTGATTAGTGGCCCCGTGTCTCCATGTGTTGGACAAAACAAATCATTGCATCCACCTTGGGAAAAAACAGCAATCATTCAACCTGCAGTTACAGATCAGTAAAAAGCACTCATTTTAGCCTCAAAACAGCCCATGAAATTGAAATACAGTCAATTTAAGCCCAGCTCTAATGTTAGCTGAAGGCAAGGTTCCCTGAAAGCAAGTATTTGCTTGAGGTCAATGGTTTTGAGGTTTTAATGTTGTATGTTGTATATTGTATGTATTGCATGTTGCTGTTTTTTATTGGATTATAAAATGTATTCCATGCCTTTTTTTTAAAACTCTTTATGTGCCAATTAAATGTTTAATTCTCATTTATTGTGATTTTCATGATCCCAAATCAATTTGGAGGTTGTGCAGCTATCGTGTGTCCACAGCAATGAACAAAATGATTTATTGAAACCTGTGTGCTAGAAGAAAAATAAGGCCAATATATTTTTGATGTATCGGCACTGGCAACTGCTTTATATGTCACTTCTGTTGTGTAATCCTCCCTAATGAAATGTATGTAAAGCCCTGATATATTTTCTAATACATGAAATCTGAAGAAAAAACATCATCCAATGAGTTTTTTTTTTGTTATGGAAAGAAAAAAAAACCTCTTCAAGATAGAGAAGGACAAGGGAAAAATGTAGACATAAATTACAACAAATATGACCTAATATGAGTGGCTAGGGTTAAGATCAGTGCCTGGGGACGGCCACAGGGGGGCGTTGCTCTCTAGGGCTAGGGCTGGGGTCAGACAGAGGTAGGTATATGGGTGAATATGGCAAAGGACTCTCAGCAGTTTGACTCTCATTAGCATACTAGGCCTGTGATTGGTCAGAACAGCTGTAGCTTCTGTGGAGCAGGGCGGAGGTGTGAAACTTGGTTTCTGGGGATGTCAAAAGAAATAAAAATAGAAATAATAAAATACCCCATACAATTGGAGAGGTCAAAGGTCAACTCCAGGTTTATTTGAGCCTGTCTAATACACTCTCCCACAGCTGTTGAAAGGAGTCCTGGCTCAGCGGTGTGAGGGACCCGTTTTCGTTTTTTATCAAAAGAAAAATGATATGATTCATTGTTTTTTAAATTTGTTTTTAATTGTTTTGTGTGTGTGTGTGTGTGTGTGTCTGTGTGTGTGTGAGAGAGAAAGAGACAGAGAGTGAGTGAGTGTTTGTGTGTGTGTTTGTCTGTGAGAGAGAGAGAGAGAGAGATATGTTGGTAAAATTCCTCATCTTTTCATCTTTTCATTATTCTAGGTTGTGGCCAGCAGCAACAAAAAGAAGCGCTGCTGAGCGTGTTGGCCCAAGATGGATAGAAAAACACAATATACATGCATCAAGTGCAAGAAATGCATGCAAAACACACAGCAAGTAACTGTGCCACTCATGTGTTGTGTAGGCTTGTATGAAAAGGCAATGTGTTCAGTGGGGCTGATGTGTTGTCTAGACTGACAGGGTTACTGTACAGAGTTGAAGAGATGGTAACTCTTGTGATTAGTGGCCCCGTGTCTCCATGTGTTGGACAAAACAAATCATTGCATCCACCTTGGGAAAAAACAGCAATCATTCAACCTGCAGTTACAGATCAGTAAAAAGCACTCATTTTAGCCTCAAAACAGCCCATGAAATTGAAATACAGTCAATTTAAGCCCAGCTCTAATGTTAGCTGAAGGCAAGTATTTGCTTGAGGTCAATGGTTTTGAGGTTTTAATGTTGTATGTTGTATATTGTATGTATTGCATGTTGCTGTTTTTTATTGGATTATAAAATGTATTCCATGCCTTTTTTTTAAAACTCTTTATGTGCCAATTAAATGTTTAATTCTCATTTATTGTGATTTTCACGATCCCAAATCAATTTGGAGGTTGTGCAGCTATCGTGTGTCCACAGCAATGAACAAAATGATTTATTGAAACCTGTGTGCTAGAAGAAAAATAAGGCCAATATATTTTTGATGTATCGGCACTGGCAACTGCTTTATATGTCACTTCTGTTGTGAAATCCTCCCTAATGAAATGTATGTAAAGCCCTGATATATTTTCTAATACATGAAATCTGAAGAAAAAACATCATCCAATGAGTTTTTTTTGTTATGGAAAGAAAAAAAAACCTCTTCAAGATAGAGAAGGACAAGGGAAAAATGTAGACATAAATTACAACAAATATGACCTAATATGAGTGGCTAGGGTTAAGATCAGTGCCTGGGGACGGCCACAGGGGGGCGTTGCTCTCTAGGGCTAGGGCTGGGGTCAGACAGAGGTAGGTATATGGGTGAATATGGCAAAGGACTCTCAGCAGTTTGACTCTCATTAGCATACTAGGCCTGTGATTGGTCAGAACAGCTGTAGCTTCTGTGGAGCAGGGCGGAGGTGTGAAACTTGGTTTCTGGGGAGGTCAAAAGAAATAAAAATAGAAATAATAAAATACCCCATACAATTGGAGAGGTCAAAGGTCAACTCCAGGTTTATTTGAGCCTGTCTAATACACTCTCCCACAGCTGTTGAAAGGAGTCCTGGCTCAGCGGTGTGAGGGACCCGTTTTCGTTTTTTATCAAAAGAAAAATGATATGATTCATTGTTTTTTAAATTTGTTTTTAATTGTTTTGTGTGTGTGTGTGTGTGTGTGTCTGTGTGTGTGTGAGAGAGAAAGAGACAGAGAGTGAGTGAGTGTTTGTGTGTGTGTTTGTCTGTGAGAGAGAGAGAGAGAGAGATATGTTGGTAAAATTCCTCATCTTTTCATCTTTTCATTATTCTAGGTTGTGGCCAGCAGCAACAAAAAGAAGCGCTGCTGAGCGTGTTGGCCCAAGATGGATAGAAAAACACAATATACATGCATCAAGTGCAAGAAATGCATGCAAAACACACAGCAAGTAACTGTGCCACTCATGTGTTGTGTAGGCTTGTATGAAAAGGCAATGTGTTCAGTGGGGCTGATGTGTTGTCTAGACTGACAGGGTTACTGTACAGAGTTGAAGAGATGGTAACTCTTGTGATTAGTGGCCCCGTGTCTCCATCTGTTGGACAAAACAAATCATTGCATCCACCTTGGGAAAAAACAGCAATCATTCAACCTGCAGTTACAGATCAGTAAAAAGCACTCATTTTAGCCTCAAAACAGCCCATGAAATTGAAATACAGTCAATTTAAGCCCAGCTCTAATGTTAGCTGAAGGCAAGTATTTGCTTGAGGTCAATGGTTTTGAGGTTTTAATGTTGTATGTTGTATATTGTATGTATTGCATGTTGCTGTTTTTTATTGGATTATAAAATGTATTCCATGCCTTTTTTTTAAAACTCTTTATGTGCCAATTAAATGTTTAATTCTCATTTATTGTGATTTTCATGATCCCAAATCAATTTGGAGGTTGTGCAGCTATCGTGTGTCCACAGCAATGAACAAAATGATTTATTGAAACCTGTGTGCTAGAAGAAAAATAAGGCCAATATATTTTTGATGTATCGGCACTGGCAACTGCTTTATATGTCACTTCTGTTGTGAAATCCTCCCTAATGAAATGTATATAAAGCCCTGATATATTTTCTAATACATGAAATCTGAAGAAAAAACATCATCCAATGAGTTTTTTTTGTTATGGAAAGAAAAAAAAACCTCTTCAAGATAGAGAAGGACAAGGGAAAAATGTAGACATAAATTACAACAAATATGACCTAATATGAGTGGCTAGGGTTAAGATCAGCGCCTGGGGACGGCCACAGGGGGGCGTTGCTCTCTAGGGCTAGGGCTGGGGTCAGACAGAGGTAGGTATATGGGTGAATATGGCAAAGGACTCTCAGCAGGGTTAGGGTTAGGGTTAGGGTTAGGTATATGGGTGAATATGGCAAAGGACTCTCAGCAGTTTGACTCTCATTAGCATACTAGGCCTGTGATTGGTCAGAACAGCTGTAGCTTATGTGGAGCAGGGCGGAGGTGTGAAACTTGGTTTCTGGGGAGGTCAAAAGAAATAAAAATAGAAATAATAAAATACCCCATACAATTGGAGAGGTCAAAGGTCAACTCCAGGTTTATTTGAGCCTGTCTAATACACTCTCCCACAGCTGTTGAAAGGAGTCCTGGCTCAGCGGTGTGAGGGACCCGTTTTCGTTTTTTATCAAAAGAAAAATGATATGATTCATTGTTTTTAAATTTGTTTTTAATTGTTTTGTGTGTGTGTGTGTGTGTGTGTGTGTGTGTGTGAGAGAGAAAGAGACAGAGAGTGAGTGAGTGTTTGTGTGTGTGTGTTTGTCTGTGAGAGAGAGAGAGAGAGAGATATGTTGGTAAAATTCCTCATCTTTTCATCTTTTCATTATTCTAGGTTGTGGCCAGCAGCAACAAAAAGAAGCACTGCTGAGCGTGTTGGCCCAAGATGGATAGAAAAACACAATATACATGCATCAAGTGCAAGAAATGCATGCAAAACACACAGCAAGTAACTGTGCCACTCATGTGTTGTGTAGGCTTGTATGAAAAGGCAATGTGTTCAGTGGGGCTGATGTGTTGTCTAGACTGACAGGGTTACTGTACAGAGTTGAAGAGATGGTAACTCTTGTGATTAGTGGCCCCGTGTCTCCATCTGTTGGACAAAACAAATCATTGCATCCACCTTGGGAAAAAACAGCAATCATTCAACCTGCAGTTACAGATCAGTAAAAAGCACTCATTTTAGCCTCAAAACAGCCCATGAAATTGAAATACAGTCAATTTAAGCCCAGCTCTAATGTTAGCTGAAGGCAAGGTTCCCTGAAAGCAAGTATTTGCTTGAGGTCAATGGTTTTGAGGTTTTAATGTTGTATGTTGTATATTGTATGTATTGCATGTTGCTGTTTTTTATTGGATTATAAAATGTATTCCATGCCTTTTTTTTAAAAACTCTTTATGTGCCAATTAAATGTTTAATTCTCATTGATTGTGATTTTCATGATCCCAAATCAATTTGGAGGTTGTGCAGCTATCGTGTGTCCACAGCAATGAACAAAATGATTTATTGAAACCTGTGTGCTAGGAGAAAAATAAGGCCAATATATTTTTGATGTATCGGCACTGGCAACTGCTTTATATGTCACTTCTGTTGTGTAATCCTCCCTAATGAAATGTATGTAAAGCCCTGATATATTTTCTAATACATGAAATCTGAAAAAAAACATCATCCAATGAGTTTTTTTTTGTTATGGAAAGAAAAAAAAACCTCTTCAAGATAGAGAAGGACAAGGGAAAAATGTAGAAATAAATTACAACAAATATGACCTAATATGAGTGGCTAGGGTTAAGATCAGCGCCTGGGGACGGCCACAGGGGGGCGTTGCTCTCTAGGGCTAGGGCTGGGGTCAGACAGAGGTAGGTATATGGGTGAATATGGCAAAGGACTCTCAGCAGGGTTAGGGTTAGGGTTAGGGTTAGGTATATGGGTGAATATGGCAAAGGACTCTCAGCAGTTTGACTCTCATTAGCATACTAGGCCTGTGATTGGTCAGAACAGCTGTAGCTTATGTGGAGCAGGGCGGAGGTGTGAAACTTGGTTTCTGGGGAGGTCAAAAGAAATAAAAATAGAAATAATAAAATACCCCATACAATTGGAGAGGTCAAAGGTCAACTCCAGGTTTATTTGAGCCTGTCTAATACACTCTCCCACAGCTGTTGAAAGGAGTCCTGGCTCAGCGGTGTGAGGGACCCGTTTTCGTTTTTTATCAAAAGAAAAATGATATGATTCATTGTTTTTTAAATTTGTTTTTAATTGTTTTGTTTGTGTGTGTGTGTGTGTGTGTCTGTGTGTGTGTGAGAGAGAAAGAGACAGAGAGTGAGTGAGTGTTTGTGTGTGTGTGTTTGTCTGTGAGAGAGAGAGAGAGAGAGAGATATGTTGGTAAAATTCCTCATCTTTTCATCTTTTCATTATTCTAGGTTGTGGCCAGCAGCAACAAAAAGAAGCGCTGCTGAGCGTGTTGGCCCAAGATGGATAGAAAAACACAATATACATGCATCAAGTGCAAGAAATGCATGCAAAACACACAGCAAGTAACTGTGCCACTCATGTGTTGTGTAGGCTTGTATGAAAAGGCAATGTGTTCAGTGGGGCTGATGTGTTGTCTAGACTGACAGGGTTACTGTACAGAGTTGAAGAGATGGTAACTCTTGTGATTAGTGGCCCCGTGTCTCCATGTGTTGGACAAAACAAATCATTGCATCCACCTTGGGAAAAAACAGCAATCATTCAACCTGCAGTTACAGATCAGTAAAAAGCACTCATTTTAGCCTCAAAACAGCCCATGAAATTGAAATACAGTCAATTTAAGCCCAGCTCTAATGTTAGCTGAAGGCAAGTATTTGCTTGAGGTCAATGGTTTTGAGGTTTTAATGTTGTATGTTGTATGTATTGCATGTTGCTGTTTTTTATTGGATTATAAAATGTATTCCATGCCTTTTTTTTAAAACTCTTTATGTGCCAATTAAATGTTTAATTCTCATTTATTGTGATTTTCATCATCCCAAATCAATTTGGAGGTTGTGCAGCTATCGTGTGTCCACAGCAATGAACAAACTGATTTATTGAAACCTGTGTGCTAGAAGAAAAATAAGGCCAATATATTTTTGATGTATCGGCACTGGCAACTGCTTTATATGTCACTTCTGTTGTGAAATCCTCCCTAATGAAATGTATGTAAAGCCCTGATATATTTTCTAATACATGAAATCTGAAGAAAAAACATCATCCAATGAGTTTTTTTTGTTATGGAAAGAAAAAAAAACCTCTTCAAGATAGAGAAGGACAAGGGAAAAATGTAGAAATAAATTACAACAAATATGACCTAATATGAGTGGCTAGGGTTAAGATCAGCGCCTGGGGACGGCCACAGGGGGGCGTTGCTCTCTAGGGCTAGGGCTGGGGTCAGACAGAGGTAGGTATATGGGTGAATATGGCAAAGGACTCTCAGCAGGGTTATGGTTAGGGTTAGGGTTAGGTATATGGGTGAATAGGGTTAGGGTTAGGAAAAGGGGTAGCCTGTCCCCTCCCATGAGGGCCAGGGAACGCACGGGCCTCCCCTCTGGCACCCACCCCTCCCCGGTCCCAAGAAGACCAACCATGGCCTTGGGGTCGAAGGTCAAAGGTCCGCCCACGGGAGCGACCCCTTCTCCCATGGCGGACCAGTTGCCACCCCCCATCCTCATCGGCAAACGCCATCTCAAATGATGGGAGGGTGTGTTTTTAAATTTTTTATATATAAATGAACTTAAATTTTTAATAAAAAACAAAAAAAATAAAAACCAAAACCAAAAAAAATACACAAAAAAAACTCCCTTAAAACAACTTATTTCTTTTTTTCTTTTTTTTTTTTTTTTTTTTTTTTTTTTTTTTTTTTCCTTTTCTTCTTCTTTTTTTCTTTCTTTTTAATAAACTAAAAATGTGCCCTAGCGCGACGTTTCGGCACTATATGTGCCTTCTTCAGGCAAGGGCAATAGAAATAAAAAAGGTTGGCTACCACGCACTAAAAACCGCTGTCCTTATCAAAGCCTAAGCTCCAAATGAGCTTCTCAATGTGTTTTCGCCTTTTTATAGCCGCTCATCGTCTTTTTTAGTTTAATCGTCTTTTTTAGTTTTTATCGTCTAAGTTTTTAGTTTTTCAAATTTAATAAAATTAACCCCTTAAATCCAGATAGTTTTTAAATATAAACCCCTCATAATGAATTTAACCCTATATTTTACTCTTAATGAATTTAAATGAATTAAATAACAATAACAATATTCTATTAATGTCTATAAATCCATGTATATGTTAATCAATTCTAATGATGAGATTTAGGTTAGGGTTAGGTTAGGTAAAAGGCGCAGCACTCTTGGGAGGGCTGCGAAGGGCACGGGCACACGAGGACCCATTAAAAACATTAAAATAGGTCTCTTTTAAGATAGTACCAGGTGCTTAAAATTCACTTAGGGGTGGTGGGGGTTGGGCTGTGGATTCCTTAGTGTTTTAGTATTTTGTTAGGCAATACTGCTCTTTTGCTAGGGCTGGGTTTTGAACCCCAGTCATCTGTTTGGGGGTCCACAACCCTAACCCCTACACCACCGGGGGGACCCAGGAAACCATGATCCATTTTAAGAGGGTTATGGTTTAAAATAATGGTAAAATTCTAAAAAATAAAATAAAAGGAGCTGAGAAGGGATAAAACAAGGGCAGCCGTAAGAATGATGGTAGGATTAGACTGGTGAAATCTTTTTCAGACTGTGGACCCCTATTGGATAGAGGTTACAACCTGGGTTTGAACCCAGGTCTCCCGTGTCAGTGTCCACAGTCTTATCCAGTACACCATCAAGGGCTCCAGTCTCACTGACCGGTAAAGGTCAATGATAGGGTTAGGGTAGGTTGGGATAAGTTGTGGGGTCAAAGGTTGAGGTTAGGGATGAGGTGGGGTGAGGTTATGGTTAGGGTAGAGGTCAGGTCAACGTTAGGGATCAGTAAAACGTTGGTAGGGTGAAGGTGGGGTTATGGTTAGTATAGGGTTGGGATAAGTTGTGAGGTCAAAGGTTAAGATAAGGGTTCAAGTGGGGTGGGGTTATGGTTAGGGTAGAGGTCAGGTCAATGTTAGAGATAAATAAAACGTTGGTAGGGTTAAGGTGGGGTTATGGTTAGCGTAGGATAGTGGAAAGGGGTAAGAAAAGGAGAAAAAAAAAAAAAAAAAAAAAAAAAAAAAAAAAAAAAAAAAAAAAAAGGGGGGGGGGGGGGGGGAACAAAATATGTGGTAGCCAAGTGCCAAAAGCAACTCATGCCACTAGCTGGGTTTGAACCATGGGTTTCTGAACCAAGGTCCTGTGTTTCCACCACTATGCCACCCCAGTATGTCTCAGCAACAGGCGACGGAAAGGGGAGGCTTGTTAAAAACTTCCTTCTGAGTACCGACACCATCTTCTCAACAGGTAGAGCAAAATCAAAGGAGAGTTAAAATTTCATTGGAAAGAATCTAAGATCATAAATTTAACAATTGAATGTGATAAGAATAAATACTAAGATGATAAATAAATATTAATAGGTTAAATACAGAGTGTAAGAAGTATATCAAAAATGAAAGGATACTAACCCAAGACAATTTTAAATTTAAAAAGTGCTAAGGTTGATACATAAAATACAAAAACACACAATATATACAAAAATAAAGTAAAGTTGATTAATAAATACCAAAATTGCCAATGTAAGAATAAAACAAGTGCATGCAATAAAATCGTCATTGAGTTATGTGTCCATATCCTTCACTATATATATACTTACTTGTTGATTTGTGGAAATCATAAGTGATCAAATATATTTAGTTAGTAAATAAATAAATAAATAAATAGATAAATCAATAAACTCTCCTAATTTATCTGCTTTATGTATGCATCTGTTTGAAAGTGGGTTCAATATCCGTCTGCGGAGCACACCTCAAGCTCGAGAAACCACTTCCCGAAAATTTTTTCAAAAATAAAATCCCTGTGACCATAAAGTGCTGTTAGTCAATAAAAGCATAAGTGCATAAAATCACAAATCAAGCAATAATATTCAAATAATCAACACAAGCAATTAGTTATTAAAAAGAAAGGGGGGGGGGGGGGGGAGAGAAGAAGTATTAGTAGTAAGTTAAGAGCTAAAAATATATAAGTGCTCTAGAGGTACACAGGAAAAGAATTAAAAAATGGAGTATCTGTTCAGGGAAGGGCTCCCCGAACTCGAGGCACCGATCCGCAGAGAGGGTCACCAATTTTGCCTGTTAGAAAAGAAAGGGTCATGGTGAGGTCAGGAAGTACATTAAAAGGCTCACAAGTAAAAGGAGCGTTATGGAGTCCATCAATATTTTTCGTTAAGACCTCCCGGGTCTATAGTTTGTAGTAGGTGAATCCATTTTCTTTCCGCCGCCCGTCGCTGAGCCACGGTCCAGGTGCCGTTGCTTTGGAGTCCCAGACTTTGAAGATTGTGGGCACCATGGAGTTTAAAATGAGTGTATAAGACACTGGTGCCTGTCCCTCTTTCCATCATATATTTATGTTGTTTTATTCTAAGAATAATATTATTCTTTGTCTCCCCCACATATAGCTTGTGACAAGCCTTACATCTAATTGCATAAATTGCATTAGATGTGGTTGGTTTCAATTTTGTATTTAGGGTGTAACCCTTTCCTGTGTATTTGTTAAAAATGTAGGGGAGATGAATAAAATCTATTTCCGCCATTTGAAGCGCTTCCCTAGATCTATGGTCTTTATTCAATGTTGTATGGACCAGAATATCTTTGAGGTTCTTGTTTCTTCTATAGGCGGAGATCATACGGCACTCCCCCAGGACAACACTATTTTCTCTGATTCCCTGGAAGTTCCCCTTTACTCTTGATAATAATGGTCTTAAACTTTCGGAGTAAGTAATCACCAGGGGGACGAGGGTCAAGCCAGGTAATTGTTCTGATGTCCTGTTTGTTTGGGTGTTATTAGTGAATGTGCCGCCGACCTCCGCCTTGATTCCCCTAAGGAAGCGCTTCGAATAGCCCCTCAACCTCAGCGCAGTAAAAAGGATCTTGGTGGCCTCCTCCACATCCCTCGGGAAGGTGCAGATTCTGTGGAAACGGATCAACTGGGATTTGATTAGACCCCTGTACGTATGTCTTGGATGGTAACTTGACTTATGTAATAGGGCGTGACGATCCGTGTCTTTGAAGTAGACTTTGGTAGCCAATGTTTTGCTTTGTTCGCCGGAGGGGCAGAAGAAGACCCTTGTATCCAGGAACTCAACAGTAAGTGGTTGTAAATTGTGCTTTAATTTTATTTTGGGGTGGTGTGTGTTCAGAATATTGAAGAATGTTGCAAATTCTGTTTCTGTCCTGTCCCAAAGACCAAAGATGTCATCCAGGTAACGGAAATAAAGGAGTGGTTTTATTGCTGTTTTGGTAAATGCTGTCTCTTCCCAATTGGCTAGGTATATGTCGGCATAAGATGGAGAATATTTCCGGCCCATAGCACATCCGCACAGCTGGAGATAGTGGTTATTATTGAATTGGAAGTCATTTCTGGTAAGTGTGAGTTCTAGCAACTGTAAGATTTCTCTGTCGGGTCTGGATGGGTCTGGATGTTTATTGAAAATGTGTTGTATGGCTACAAGGCCAAGTGGTGTTTCAATATTCGTGTATAGAGATTCTATGTCTATGGAAAAAAGGAGAGTATGGCTGGGTACTTGAAAATTTCTTATTTTATTAACAAATTCGTATGTGTCCTTAATGTAGCTAGGGTGGAGTTTGGAAAGTGGATTGATAAAATGATCTATGTATTCTGTTATTCTATAAGATTCTGAACCACAGTCGCTGACAATCGGGCGGCCGACCGGAACTACAAAGGGGACCGTCCACGTCTCAGGAGGCTTGTGGATTTTAGGAAGTAGATAGAAGAGGCGGGGCCTGGGCTCATCTGGACCGTCCAAATAACTTTTTTGTTTGAAAGTAATGCTTTTATTTTGGTATAAGGTGTTTGTGATGTTCCTGATCATGTTTTGAGTTTCTAATTGTAGCGAATGTGAGAGTGGTTTATAATAGATTGTGTTATTTAATTGTCTGTTTGCTTCAAGTATGTAATTGTTTCTATCCTGTAAAACAATTTGTCCCCCTTTATCTGCAGGTTTAATAATTATGTGTTTGTTGTTACCTAGTGACTTGATGATCTGTTTATGTTCCTGAGTTATGTTTTGTGTATGAGGACGGGGGTACCATTGTCTGAATGCTTGTATGTTATTGTCTATGATTTGTTTAATTTCTGATGAAATGTTATCAATGTGTGGTTCCCAATGGGACGGTCCAGTAAAGGGCACAGGCTCCCGCCTCTGTGATCCCTGGAAGTGGTCCAGGAGTTTCAGCCTCCTGTGAAAAGCATGGAGGTCCCCCCTGAGCTCCGGTCGGGTTGGAGGTTTGGGTGTTGGGATGAAAGTGAGGCCTTTCTCCAGTATCTCAAGCTGTGCGGATGTGAGGGAGAGAGTAGAACAGAGATTTGTAATGTTGGAATTCTGGGGGGTTGTATTGAAACAGTTGTCCCCCATTACAAGTTTAATTGTTGTAACCAGTAATTAATAATCAGGCGGGCAGTGTCTTTGGTCCAGTGGATGAGATCTTTGGCATCGGTCTGAAAAAGAAGCGGATTTATTTCAGGGAGGAAGGTACATTTGTTAGATATGATATTGTTGAGTTTTGTGAGACGTTCTTTCTTGCGGGGATCCAACCTGTCAGAAAAATTTATTAGTGGGATGTAAATGGTGGCATTCGGAAAGGTGATGTTACTAGTTTTTAATAGTTGCTGCAGCTGTTTCCAGGTGGTCGCGGGTTCTTGTTCCTGTAAACAGTTATTTAGGCCTGCAGCTAAAATCACCTGTTTCGTGTTGTGATGTGGAGTGAGTTTTTTAAGTATGGCATTAATATGGTGAAAAGTGGCTCCGGGGTAACTGTCAACTTGTACTTTAGAGTTTGAAAATGGTGGGATACGTGATAGATTGGAGTCCCCAATGATCAGGGTCTCCTTCTGCACCTCCAGCGACCACTCCTGCAGTTTTCTGAAAGTACGTGGGTGTGTGTATGGTTCTGGACGTCCTAAGGAGCCAGGTGCTACCCCAGACACCCTGTTGGAATTTGAAGTGGGTGACTCAGATGTTTGGAGAGGAATCAGTTTTTCACTTTTCATTTTTCCAAGCCTCATCATCGTTTCATTACCCACTTCAGTGATTGTTTCCTTTTCACAGGGATCTGAGGCATGCAGCTCTGGCTCCATCTGCTGTTGGTGTGATGTGGCTGTGTCTGGAGGTGAAAGAGATGAGATGGTATTACTGCAGGGTAAGACAACATTGCTATAGAGCTGATTGTGCTCTGATTGAATATGATCAATTTGTGGGGAAGAAAGAAGGGGGGGGGAGGCAGGGGGGCAGACGGAGGGCCCGGCTCTCACCAAACCGAGTTTTTCCAGGTCTTCCTCCGGAAGGGGATGGAGCATAACTTTAACCTGGCGTCTCGGATTACGTTTGGGTAGTTGGGCTGGGGGCCGGGCCCCCACATCCCGTGCCCCCGTCATCGCCCCCTCCAACGCACAGGGGTCTGAGGGGACAGGGATAGGGTTCGAAGTAGGTGGAAGGCTAGGTAGAGCATTGGAGGGAGATGTAGGGTTTAGAGGGGAAGGGGTAGCTGGAGTCGGGGGAGGAGGTTCAGGAAGAGAAGAAGAAGAGGAGGTAGTAGGGGGAGGGGGAGAGGGTGGTTTGGAAGGAAGGTAACTGGAAATGGTATCCTGAGGGAGGGGTGGGCCGGCTGGTTCTGGGAGCGGAGGGAAATGTTGGGGGGAGAGCTGAGATGATACTTTGTCCTCCTCTGTGTGTGGATTCTTGATTACAAGATCCTTTAGAGTTTCAACAGAGGAGGACGTGAGTTTTCTCTTATATCTCGCTCGCCCCCACTGGATGGCTTTGTCCAGAGCAGATTGACAAAACTGAGGGATGTTCTCCAGCTCCGCAGCAATGACTGTATCATAATGTTCCCGGAGAATGATCATATTGTTGTACATCCATGTGTCAGTGTTCTGTTTAACCTTTTCAAATGTGATACTGTTAGGTGATGATGGTTTGATAAATGATGTAAGTCGATTAACCTTTTTCATCATTCCCTGTGGGTAGCTGCCCTTAAGGAATGTGTTATTGAGAATTTCTGAGTGGTGGATAGCCTGAAGGATTTTGAAATATTTTTTTGTTTGTAGGTAGTTATCAGTTGGTTGATTATGGTTTCTTGAGGGATGGCTGTTCGTTCCCGGAGGAGAGGGGGGGCAGTGAACAGTGCTCCCCCATGTAATATTCCCTCCGGGAGGAACAGCCAATGGTGCAAAGCGATTGTTAAGGGTTATCATATTTGGTTTGGTGCGGAGCTGGAGAAATTGCCTGTTGGGATGAACATTGAAGGAAAGACCAGTTGATCCCAGACTGCTTCCACAGAATTGTAAGAGGTACTGGCACCCCCCCACGGGACCGGAGGAGCCACCTGAAATAAAATGGGGTTAAAAGATGTCCAACCTATGCAAGGAAGCAAGGGGAAAAGGGAAGGAAAATAGTGTGTTGTCTGTTTCCCTCCTACTAAAAGAGAATAAAAGACAGGGGAGATAAGGAAAAAAGAGGAAGAGGAAAGAAAAGGGAGTGATTAGTCATTAAAAACAATTAGTCCTAAAAACTCACAGGTCCACGGCCTCGGTGGTGTTTGTAGGCCCGGTTTCTTCAATAGAAAAGGAGGGAGGCCCCCTTGGGGGCTCCCCAATTCATACACAGACTTCCAAAAAGCAAATAAAAGCAGTCTTTTAAAGTTCACAAACGAGCCATCTCCATAGGTGGTGAGCTTCAATGGAGTTCTTCAGTGTGCACACGCTTTTTTTGTGGGTCCAAAAACTCACCACCGTCGGTCTTGTAGTCGTAGGTCTCTTTGTTTTGGTGCTGCCTTTGCCTCTTGTAGATCTGTGAAAGTGTCCCGTGAGTAAAAAGGCTAAAATGACAATCACTGTCCTTTAAAAACAAACTTTAATAGTAGTTAAAATAAAATAAAAGGGTTTAAAATGAAGAAGTCCCAACGTTTCGCCTATCGGCTTCTTCAGGGGATTAAGAGGGGCCCCTTTAATTTTGAGCTTTTAAAATATGTTGTATGGGGCTGGTCCCTTACTTCTCAGTTTCTTATTGGATCATGCAGTCATGTGTTCGGATGATGGAAATTTCCATTGTTCTGAGGGTACCAGCCCCATTTGCTCACAGGTGGCCTTTAGAGAGAGAAAAAAAAAAAAAAAAAAAAAAAAAAAAAAAAAAAAAAAAACACAGGGGGGAAAAAATCAAACTAGGAAAACTATACAGTACATGGGTTAGGGTTAGGGTTAGGGTTAGGGTTAGGGTTAGGGTTAGGGTTAGGGTTAGATAATCTATCTCGATAGTTCCCCCCGTGGCATCCAACGATACTCACGGTTTGGTGTAGAGAACTAAAGGTAAGGCACGGGCCGGCGCATGTCACTCGGACGACCTCCTCCCGCTATGCATTACTCTTTGGGTCAAATTGATTATTTGTTGCCTCAATGCGGAACCGAACGGAGTATTTTAGGTTTAAATTGAAGTACCAAGTTAGGATTGGAGAGTTCTAAATTGACTGTTAGGTTTTGGGTGTCGGTTGGGATGGTGTTAAGTTAATTGTCAGTTCGGTGTCTGGAAGTCCTCTGAGTCAATCAATTAAAGTAGCCCCTTGAAAACCTAGTCAGGTGGTGTAGAGACTAAATTTGAGACACATCATCAGTGGTGGACCTCGGGGTCTACGGGTGTTTCGACCATTACCACCAGACACCCTCACCCGAGGGAGGTCCAGACGGGATTGATCATGTCCCGCTGTGTGTCACTCGTCCAATTAGGGTCATCCATATTTGAAGTCGGTTGAGGAGCGGAACGTCACGAAGTCTTTGGTCAAGTTTTAGGTCGAGAACGGCGTGAGTTGGGGATCGGAAGCGGAGGTGAGTATATTGAGGTAAGTAACTCGTTTACAGGTTTGTATTTATTGAGGTACGTCGCTTATATACAGGTAAGTATTCGGGTAAGTATTTAGCATTAAAATAAATGGGAAACATATCTAAGGTAAGTGATACTTTCTGATCTGTTATTAAACGGTAAGTTCTAACGGTAAGTATTAAGTTCAATTAAGGTTAAGTTTAGCGGTTTAAGTTTTGTATTTATTAAGGTAGATAACACGTTTGCAGGTTTGTATTCTTTAAGGTAGGTATTAGGGTAAGTATTTAGCAACATCTAACTCCTATCTACTTTCTTACCTAAAATAATGGGAATGCATTTAAGGTAAGTAATCCTTTATGACCGGTAAGTTCTACAGGCAAGTATTGAGTTCACTTAAGGTAAAGTTTTAAGGTTTAAGTTTTGTATTTATTGGGTAAGTAACACATTTACAGGTTTGTATTTATTGAGGTAAGTAACACGTTTACAGGTTTGTATTTATTGAGGTAAGTAACACGTTTACAGGTTTGTATTTATTGAGGTAAGTAACACGTTTACAGGTTTGTATTTATTGAAGTAAATGTTTGGGTAAGTATTTAGCATTACCTTGCCTCCTATCTATTCTCTTAACTAAATTAATGTGAACGCATTTAAGGTGAGTAATATTTCATTATCTGTTATTAAATGGTAAGTTCTAAAGGTAGCTGTTAAGTTCAATTCAGGTTAAGTTTTAAGGTTTAAGTTTTTGTATTTAGGCTAGGTTCCGGTGCATCCACGGCCTAGCCGCCTAAACTGGGCTAAGGGATGTATAGCCTAGGTCCCGGTGCATCCACGGCCTAGCCACCTAAGCTGGGCTAGGGGATGAAGGATTGGGGATGGGGAAGAGAAAGGGCCTAGGTCCCGGTGCATCCACGGCCTAGTCACCTAAACTGGACTAGGGGATGAAATTTAGGGGTAAGAATAGAGAAAAAGTCCAATTCAAAGTTTTAGGAGCCAGATTAGACGTGTGTGGTGCAGTATGTGCTGTTGCATGAGCAAGGCTAACCCTCATAGAAGACTGAGCCACGATTAAGGTCCTGCCGCTCCAGACCACCACACCCTGCGTGCTGTTCCTAGAGTCGGAACCCAGGGGGGCCGCATACTTACCCCCTAACCAGCATGGACCATTTGTTAACACCGCAAGGTTACCCTGGTCCAGCCAATTAGGGCTGAAGAGTTGTGGATCTTCCCAGTATCGTGGTTCTACACTCGCTAGCCCTGATCTAGAGGAAGAGGGGGGCAAAAAGGTGCCCTTCTCTCCTCATCCCGGAGTAAGCTGGAGCCACCCTATTAAGCTATTCAAGTCTAACCCGGGTGTCCCCCCCAGGGACGGCCAGCACCAGCCCCGCCGGAGCGGTGCCTCCCCGGTCGTCCGAGGAGAAAGGGAACCAGTGTAAGCCTGCGCCGGGGCGCCGCCTGTCTGGAACCCCCAAGACCCCCATACTAAGTCAAGAATACCCCCCACAGGGAGAACCAGGACCAGCCCCGTCAGAGCGTTGCCTTCCCAGTCAACCCAAGGGTTAAAGAGGACCCAGAGCCAGCCACGACATAGCGCTGCCTCCCCAAGTCCCCTAAGGTATCCAAGACCGGCTCTACTAAAGAGAGTCCCCCCCGGGAATGACCAGGACCAGCCCCGTCAGAGCGTTGCCTTCCCAGTCACCCCAGGAGCAGGAAGGAACCAAGCCAGCCACGGGAACATGGCCTCTTGGAACCCCCAAGACTCCCATGCTCACCCAGAAAGCAATTTCCTGTGCCCCATACACCGCACGGCCCCAGGAAATGCTGCTATGCTAAGTTAACCTAAGTTAAGATAAACTAATTTAAAAAAAAAAAAAAAAAAAAAAAAAAAAAAAAAAAAAAAAAAAAAAAAAAAGTTTAGTCTAAAAAAAGGCATGGTCCTGTGTTCCATACACCGCACAACCCCAGGACATGCTGAAAAAAAGGCCTTTTCCTGTGCCCCATACACCGCACGACCCCAGGAAAGGCAAAAAGAAAGCAATTTCCTGTGCCCCATACACCGCACGACCCCAGGAAATGCTGCTAAAAAGAATTCTGAAAGAATTCTGACATAGTCTTACCTCAAACAGAAGTGTAGACTGTCTGTCCTCAAGATAAAAACCTATGGCCCAGCCCCTACATTATATACCGGGCGCTTTAAATGTCCCTCGCGGGTTCAGAATGGTGAAAAGTCCCTTTATGCTGTAATAAAATTCACCAGTGTGGTCCGATGCAAAATCGGATTACATATTGGAGAAGGTGGCGATGCACCGAACGTTTTGATATATTATTTGTGGCAGTACGATGAAAATTGAGTGAATAATAGAGAAATATAGTCTCTGTGATCAAAAAACCAGTGTGCAATGCATCATGGTCTGTTTACAGAAAGCAGTTTGCAATGCATCATGGTATTTTGTATATTTTTGTTGTTTAGATGTCCAGGAATGTGATTTGTCGTAAACAAAGTGGATATTTATAAACTAGAGGATCCAATGAACGCAACGGTGTGTCATATGTGGTTTTTGATCCAGTTTTAGATAATAAAATTCATGAAAAACTCATATTTTCATCTGTGTCCCGCGAGTGAGGAGACTGGCCCTGGGATATAATGCCTTCATTGAAACACAGCTATATCAAGCAGCATATGCTGTTGGATTTAATTCATGAATCCTGCTTGGTCCTTGATTGGATCTGATTCTCAAAAGAGAATCCAGGCCTCTGGCTGGTTGGACGAGGGAGGGTCCCAATGGGATCCCGCCTCTTTCTGATTGGTTGGGGGCGGAGCTGTTTAAGGAAATGTGTATATTTTTTTATTTTTTTATTTTTTTGTAGTGAAGAAACCATATACTTGGGTTTGGTCCTCTTATGGGAGGCTCCAAGTCTTTGATCAGTCAGAGGTGGGTCTGTTTGGACCACAACCTCTCCTGATTGGCCGGGGGCGGAGCCATTGAAAAATTGTTTATTATTTCGTTTCCACGCCCCGGTCAGCTTATTGGTTGGATTTCATTCATCCACGAGAGTCAAAGATCTCTATTCCCTTCTGATTGGCTAGAGGCGGAGCCTGTAAAGGGAATTATATTGAGGCTTTTTTTTGAGATTTGTTTGATGAAATAAAATACCATTTGTTGTGTTTCTTCTTTGGGGGGGGTTTTTTTCAAACTGTACAGGATTAAGTCTGATTGATCCTCCTGGTTATACTTAATATGACTTGTCCAAATCTGATTGGTTAGGGGATAATCTGTGTTGTATCTGTAAAAACCTGGTCTATGCAGGCCCTTTAAAGGTCCAATGGGATTCTGGGGGGTGATGATGGTTCTCCAGGGGAACCCAAATTGAGATCTTATTGGTTGGGGGGGCGGGGCTTATGTGAGTTAAACTCCTTTTAAGGAATAAAAATCAATCATCTGGATGTCCCGGGTGTGGTCGGCTTCCAGAGGGGACCGTCAACCCTGGACAGTCTGTATCGAAATCTAATTGGTAGGGGGTGGAGCCTGTGATTATCCCCATTGTCACTTTGCAGATGATTATATGCCAGTAATCCTGGCTACAGTAGGTAGTTGATCTAAGGTCGGTGTGTGATGAATTGATTGAGTAATCTTTTGATCCGTAGAGTGTGTTCCAGGGGTTTGAGTCCAGTTCACCTGACAACAGGTAAGTATTGTCCATAATTTGAATCTCCTGAAAGTGGTTGAGGTTAGGCGTGTACTTCCAGTATTTTAGGTTTAGGCATGGTTTCCACATGGTTGAGGTTAGGGTTAGATCTGGGATGGCAGTCTTTCAATTGTGTAGTGACGTGTGTGGAGGAATGAGGTCATGAATGCAGGGAAATGTGACTACATTTTCAACCTGCATTCTGCCTGACTAGGCAAGACCTCATCTCTCACCCTCCAAACCCGGCTCCCCAAAAAGGGAGGAGCGAGGAGGGGGAGAGACTGAAACACATGTGTTTGGGTTGGATGTATGTATTGAGTGTTTGGGAGTTGATCTAGGGTCGGTGTATGATTATTCGGTCGAGTTAGGTTTCGTCCGGAAGCGTGTTCCAGGAATTCAAGTCCAGTTCACTTGATACCAGGTGAGTATTGTCCATAATTCGAGTCTCCCAAGAGTGGTTGAGGTTAGGCGTGTATTCCAAGTGTTTTAGGTTAAGCAATGATTTCCACATGGTTGAGGTTAGGGTTAGATCTGGGATGGCAGTCTTTCCGTTGTGTAGTGAGGTGTGTGGAGGAATGGGGTCCTGAATGCAGGGAAATGCGACTACATTTTAAATCTGTATTCTTGCCTGACTAGGCATTCAGACCTCGTCTCTCAACCTCCCCACCTGGCCCCCAGAAGGGAGGAGCGAGGAGGGGGAGAGACTGAAGCACATGTGTTTGGGTTGGATGTATGAAATGAGTGTTTGGGAGTTGATCTAGGGTCGGTGTATGATGAATCGGTCGAGTTAGGTTTCGTCCGGAAGCGTGTTCCAGGAATTCAAGTCCAGTTCACTTGATAACAGGTAAGTATTGTCCATAATTTGAGTCCCCTGAGAATGGTTGAGGTTAGGCGTGTATTCCGAGTGTTTTATGTTTAGGCATAGTTTCCCCATGGTTGAGGTTAGGGTTAGATCCAGTTCATAATTTGCATCTCCTGAGAGTGGTTGAGGTTAGGCGTGTATTTCGAGTGTTTAGGTTTAGGCATGGTTTCCACATGGTTGAGGTTAGGGTTAGATCTGGGATGGCAGTCTTTCAATTGTGTAGTGACGTGTGTGGAGGAATGAGGTCCTGAATGCAGGGAAATGTGACCACATTTTCAACCTGTATTCTGCCTGACTAGGGAAGACCTCATCTCTCACTCTCCAAACCCGGCTCCCCAAAAGGGAGGAGCGAGGAGGGGGAGAGACTGAAGCACATGTGTTTGGGTTGGATGTATGAATCGAGTGTTTGGGAGTTGATCTAGGGTCGGTGTATGATGAATCGGTCGAGTTAGGTTTCGTCCGGAAGCGTGTTCCAGGAATTCAAGTCCAGTTCACTTGATAACAGGTAAGTATTGTCCATAATTTGA